>NC_057387.1:102071221-102389053 GCF_019320065.1 Cervus canadensis
ATTCAGTGTTGATTTCCTTTAGGATTGACTGTTTGGATCTCTTTTCAGTCCAAGGGACTCTCAAAAGTCTTCTCCAGCACTACAGTTTGAAAGTATCAGTTCTTCGGTGCTCATCCTTCTTTATTGTCCAACTCTCACGTCCTCTGTACATGACTACTGGAAAAACCATAGCTTTGACTATATGGACCTTTATTGGCAAAGTGATGTCTGAGGTTTTTAATATGCTGCCTAGGTTTTTCATAGTTTTTCTTCCAGGGAGCAAGCATCTTTTAATTTCATGGCTATAGTCACCATCTGCAGTGATTTTGGAGCCCAAGAAAATTAAGTCTATCACTGTTTCCCAATCTATTTGCCATGCCAGTTATAAGACCAAACAAAACACATACATGTGCCAGACCTCATCCATGGCTTTCCAGTTCTCAACCCATGCCCTGGATTCTTTTATGAATTTCACCCACTCTTGTCATTTTATTGTCTCCTCTCCATTGACAGCTACACATTTTTATCTCAAACTCAACCTAAACTTCTTTCCTGAGCTCTGTATTTTTTTTTACACTTTTTCTGGATCCCACTTGGATTCCCCCCAGGACCCTCAAACTTAACAGGTTTAAGGGGCTCTTCTCTTGCAGTTTACTCCCATGCCTTCTGCGCTTTCTTCTTTTCCTTGGATCTTCCCCAAGTGTCATCTTCCCAAACACACTCATTCACACATTCCTGCCTACACGTCTAGTCCCTTTCCTTCCGCGGCTTATTTTTCTTCACATCTTTTACAGTTACCTAACCTAACCATATATTTTTCTCACTTCGTTTGTTGTTTGTCTTTGCTAAAAGTAAGCTCCATGAAGGCAATGATTTTTTAATGGAACGTATTTATTTATTTAAATGGAAGAGAGAGAGAGACTGTTCTAGGTCTTTGCTGTACTGCAAGTGCTTTCTTTAATTTTGGCTCATGGGCTTGGTTGCCTCGTGGTAAGTAGGATCTTAGTTCCCCCACCAGGGGGTCAAACCTGTGTCCCCTGCATTGGCAGGCAGATTCTTAAACACTGGACAACCAGGTAAGTCCCAAGGCAATGATTTTTATTCATTCTGTTCATTCTTGTATATTCAGAGACTGGAATAGTGGGATTATATCGAAAGATGGAATGAATGATGAACCCTGGTTTCCTCTTGTACAACAGTGAAATTTCCTTGAGGTCTTACGTTTTGTCTTTGAAAGGAATCCAGATTTTGCATTCTACTCTGTCTATAATATATCCAATTTTATTTTAATATTAAAAGATGTTTTATATTGTTACCCCTACTCCCCATCCAAATCTTCAAGTAAAATCAATTCTGCCTGTTATTTTGTGGCCTCCTGTTTGCTGGGCATAGCATCACACCTCCCACCCTGCTCTTTGTCTTGCTCTTGTTTTGGTTTTCCCAATAGTAAATGAAGAGACCAGCTGTTCCAGTGAAAGGCCTTCCAGGAGTGAGGTGCCTGCAAGTTCAGGAGCAGCTGACGGGTGTGAGAGACTGTGGAATGCCTTGAAGCCAAAAGCGTTTCAGGCGTCATGAATAGGCACTGAAGTTGGAGGCAGGAAGGGACCACTCCTATATTTTTCACAAATCAAACCATGTTTTTCCTTTTGCTTTTTTCTTCTTTTTGCCCCTACCTGCTTTTAAGAATGAGTTCCCCCTTTTTTTTTTTATTTCTTCACTTTTTCTTCCATCATAAAATGATCTCACTCATTAATTTGTTTAATAAATATGCAAGGGATGCCTTTAGGTTTGCTAAGCAGTGCTCTGGGCTCCAAGGATAAAGCAGTGGGCGTGGTCCTATCAGGTACACACGAGAATCCAGGCTGTGAAATCTGGGCGGATGGTTGCTGGGTTGGGGAACCGCAGGGTGATAGGAGGACACCTACAAGAGCACCTAACTCAGATTTGGGAGTTCAAGGAAGTATCCCCAAAGGAAGTGATGGTTAGGCTGATATCTAAGGATGAGTACAAGCACTCAGACCTTTGAGAAGGGCCCTGTCCTGATGCCTATATCCTATAAGGAACACAGTACAACCATGGTGGGGAAGGGGCAGGGACAGTCACGATGTGTGTGTGTGTGTGTGTGTGTGTGTGTGTGTGTGTGTGTGTGTGTGTGTGTGTGTGTGTGTGTGTGTGTGTGTGTGTGTGTGTGTGTGTGTGTGTGTGTGTGTGTAGAAGCCACTCTAGCAAGTTGCATTTGGAAGCTGGCATTTTTTTTTCCCCTGAGGAAGAATGAACTCAGGATCCTTCAGGTATTTGAAAAACTGACACATAAAAATGAATTGGGCTTTATTCTCAGTGGCTCCAGAAGGCAGGTGATAGCCCCAGGTGAGTGTTACAGGCAAGTGGGGCTTTCAAGCAGAACTGTCCCCAAAACACAGTGGCTACCAAGGGAGGTTTAAGGGCCTTATCACTGGAGAGGCCAAGAAAGAGCTGGAAGGTATGTGCAGTGATGCTTGCCAGGGAACTGGGCTAGAAGATCTTTGGTGGCAACTCCTGCTAGAGGTTCTGTGACCCTGGGTCATTGCCCTTCAGGAGGGGCTTTGTCGAGGAGAGCCTGGGATGCGTTTGGATGCTGCCTTGCTCTTGGCTAGCAGAGAGGTATTACACCTGAGCCTTGTCCGTGGGTGCTTACACGCCCTTTGCTAAGAGAAGCACAGGCAAGTCTTCAGGTAACTCACAGGTGAATTTGTGGGATAGATCATAGGAGTAAAAGTTTTGTAAAGGAGCAATGGGCTTCCCAGGTGGTACTAGTGGTAAAGAACCCGCCTGCCAATGCAGGAGACGTAAGAGACGTGGTTTCAATCCCTGGGTTGGGACGACCCCCTGAAGGAGGGCATGGCAATCCTCTGCAGTATTCTTGCCTGGAGAATCCCCTTGACTAAGACACCTGGCAGGCCACTGTCCACAGGGTCGCAAAGTGCCAGACATGACTGAAGTGACTTAAAACTCACAGCACAGAGGAGCAAGGGACCAGCTCAGAGCAATACAATGGGGCACAGTGGAGTGGAGTGAACAACCCTGTCTGAAGTTTGTGGCCTTGCGTTCAAGTCCACGTCCTGCCCCAGACCATATGGAGTGGCTTCAGGTCCACCATTTCCTTCTCTGAGCCTTTGTTTGCTCCTCTGTGAAATTAGAAGCCCCACTTGAGCTCTAACACTGTAGGGTTCCATGACCAGCATCCTGTAATGACCACTTCAATAGCTGATAACTAGAAGGGGAAAAGAGCATTCACTCATTCACTCACTCACTCATTCTGTAAGTACTTGTCAAGGTTTCCCATGGGCTTGGCGCCCGGAGAAGGAGCCAGATGCAAACAAGAAGATGACTGAGATGGTCCATCAGAAGACAGGCACAGATGTTCACTGCAGCCTTGTTTGCCACGAAAGCAATTAAAAATCCATCAGTGAGAGAATGCCAAGTAATGAGTCTTATTCACAGGAAAGAATAAAATTCCTCACTTTAAGGAATAAGCTAGGTCTCTCTATACCAAATGGATAGACCTCAGAAACAAAACACTGAGAAAGGCAAGATGCACAATATAAGTTTGGCTAATAAGTGGCAGATACCATTCGTAGGCCCCTTCCCTTGATGTAATTTTGTGCTGGTTTCCACAGCAACCTGTGCAGCCTGTGTGTAACTCTCCCCTCCTCTTACAGGGGGGATGTGAAGCGGACAACGTTGACTAATAGAATCCCACCCCTGACCATTGTGTGATTCAGGGATGGTTGTGTGGATCAGTTTAGCCACAAGTGAAGAGAAGTTTATCAGGACTTCTGGGGAAGAAGCTTCCTCTCTTGTCTTAGAGTACTTCCTTACTGACTCCCTCTCTCCCGGGATGGGCACAAAGAGGCATGCAGTCCCGGGGTGGCCGGCAATCTTATTACAGCCTGAAGGGGAGCCCGTCCTGGGCTGAAACTGGAGTCAGGGAAAGAAGGGCCAGGAGACAAAGGAAGCGGGGCCCTTAAGGACATTGTTGAGCTGATTAATCACCCTGGCAATCCTCCTTGCCACTAAACTTTTCAGCTGTGGGAGCTAGTTCATGCATGTGATAAGTCACTTTGGTGGTGTCCGACTCTTTGTGACCCTGTGGACTGCAGCCCGCCAGGCTCTTCTATCCATGGGATACTCCAGGCAACAGTACTGGAGTGGGTTGCCATGCCCTCCTTTAGGGGAATCTTCCTAACCCAGGGAACCAGCGTCTCTTACATCTCCTGCATTAGTAGGCGGGTTCTTTACTACTAGCACCACCTGGGAAGCCCATGGGAGCTAGTAAATCCTCTTTAACATTGAAGTCAGAGTTGGGGCTTTCTGTGTTTGCAGTTCAAAGGACCACTGTTTGTGTAAATTAAACAGCACATACAAAAAGTACTAGCTATTTTTCAAGGATCTATACATAACGACAATACACAGCCTTGACGTACTCCTTTTCCTATTTGGAACAAAGCAGGGACTGAAAGCATACATCCTCCATCCGTGATGTGGTTGACTCTGTTGGATGGTTCGGGAGGAGCAATGAGAAATAGGTTCAGGAGTGGAAGACAATTTAGCATTTACGGAGCACTGACTGTGTGCCATGCAGGCACTGTAATGAGACCCTTACATGTATTAACTCACTGAATTTTCATGACAACCTTCCACAGCCATTTTACAGGTGGAAACTAAGGCACAGAGAGTGATGCCACTTGCCCATGGTTGTCTGGCTTATAAGTGGCAGAACTGGCACTTAAACCAGAGACTCAAGCTTCAAAGCCGCTTATGAGCTTTATATTCTCTGATAACTATGCTAAGGTGACATCAGCTTAATCTATCCACATTTGTTGCCTTTAAAAAAATGTGAAGCAAATGTAACAACCATATGCCCTGGTGGGAGGATGTCCACAGGATGGTCTTATTATTCCTTGTCTTTTTGTGTGATTTTTCATATTTCTTTAGGAAATATGAAAAATTTGAAAATTTACTGTCTGAGCCACTTCCCTGGTGGCTCAGGCCATAAAGAATCTGCCTGCAGTGCAAGAGACCCAGGTTTGACGATTCTTAGGTTGTGAAGACCCTTTGTAGAAAAGAATGGCAACCCACTCCAGTGTTCTTGCCTGGAGAATTCCATGAATAGAGGAACCTGGTGGGCTCTAGTCCATGGCGTTACAAAGAGTTGGACATGACTGAGCGACTAAACACAAAGAAAAAATTAAAGCTGGAAACAGCTCCTGTTCTCAGGGTCTCAGTTTGCTGGATGCATGGCTGCAGCCCAGGTTAAGTGCTGGGAGGCAGGCTGAGACGGTGCTATGGGAATGAATAAAGAAGAGTCACATCATGTTTGGGTGCATTTGAAAGCTTTGGGGGCAGCTGTGTCATTAGAAGCTGGTCCTGGAAATGAGATCCAAATCAAGTTTGGGTGTGCTGTGTTGAGGGGCAAGCAAGCCACCAGATAAAGAGGAGGAAAGCGCAGGACCAGAGGAGCGCATTGGGATGGGGCTGAGGGCACACGATGTGGTCAGTGAGAGTGTTGCTAGAATGAGCCGAAGTCAGGCGGCAGCGGGCTTGTCCTCCATTCCCCCCAGCTCCCTGCTCCTCAAAGGATGGCCTTTTGTTCAGCGGGGGCCGGCTGGGGGATCTGGCGCTTGCCTCCTCTCCATCCTTGCCGTTCTCACGAGGTACCCATCTGGTTGTTTTCACTACATCTCCAGATGTTCTCTGGGTTCCTGCCGTGAATTATCTGCTGACCCAGCAGTAGCCCTTCCCCGAGCACCCGGGGTGTATTCAATGTAAAACATACAGCCACATTTAAACTGGCGAGACCTTGTCTGCCTGGGAGGCCGTCCTTAGACTGGTCTGCGTGGACTCTATTCTGGGCTCTGAGCCTGCTGAGGGTCACCTGCACAGAAGCATCCTGGGGCCATCCATGACGGCTCCTGACAGCCGCGGGAGGGACGCAGATGCAGGCTAGCATGTAATTAGTGCCAGGAACGCAGCTCGCTGATCACTTTCCCCCAAGAACGTGCTTCTCTGGCTGAGAGGCAGATAATGGACAATCACAGAAGATCCTTGATTATGGCTTGATTGAGCTTATGGGAGCTCCAGACGGCTAATGCAATTGTGGCTTCCAAACTGTTCAGTGGAGGGCATTTCCATATGGACAGGGAATTAAATAAAGCTGTCCTGAACACTTTCCTGAGCTTGTGCCTCAGCCGGATACAATCTTCTGCTTCAAGTGACCTCGACAGAGACTAAGGGGAATGGTCACGACCCAGGACTAGAAGGCCGGCTTCCTCTTTAATTACTGTCACATTTCTCCGTAAGGGCTCCTGACCCGCCTGGCATTAGCTTTTTGCTCCCTTTCCTGGAGCCAGAGATCCACTCCCTGCTTTCAGCCCTGAGTCGGCATCACAATTCCAGGCCTGGCGTCTCTTTCAGGCATCTTTACTTTCAGTAGCCAGGGAATCATCCTGGACATGCTTTCCACAGAGCAATGATGAGTCCAGGGCAAAGCATGGGATGCAGCATAGGTCTCTCAGGGCAGGGCCTCTGGGGTTGGTCCCAGATCTGCCCTGACCCACATTTTGACCAGTCCTTCTGCTTTCTGGACCTCAGGGTCTCATCCCCAACAGAAGGTTAGATGATCTGTGTGTGTGTGTGTGTGTGTGTGCGCGCTCCATCACTCAGTTGTTCCAACTCTTTCCGACTCCATGGACTGTAGCCTGCCAGGCTCCTCTGTCCATGGGATTTCCAGACAAAAGTCCTGGAGTGGGCTTCCATTTCCTCCTCTGGGGATCCTCCTGACCCAGGGATCAAACCTGCGCCTCTGTCTCTCCTGAAATGACAGGCAGATTCTCTACCACTGAGCCACCTGGAATGCCCCAGGTGATCTCTAAATTCTAGGAATTAAACGCATTACCTTCATCTACCAAAGCAGTAATGTAAGTGAAATACGATGCTGAATTTGCTTTCAAGACAACATCTGCTGTCTTGAAATATTAGCAAAAGTACCAAAGGTGGAGACCATAGCAGCCAGGTGCCCTCTCTGGAGGCTTCCAGAAAGAAAGTGTAACTGGTCCCCAGTCTTTTCCTCATCATCCATCTCCAGTCCATATAGAAGGATTGAAGGAGAGAGTTTGGAAGTGTAGCGAGCTGTTGGCTTAGTTAGGAGAGCTGTTCCAGGCTCCTCTCTGCCCTGTGGTAAAGATAAGGGGATATCCTCCTATCCAAAGCCAAGTGGCAGCAATTCCAAGTGAATTACTCAGAGCCTGAGATGCCAGCAGTAGTGCACGTGGGCATTTCACACACCAGCTGAATAACTGCTGAGCGGCAGAAACTTCCAAGACTACCCGGTGATGCCTGGAAGTGGAGCACAGTGGGAGATCTTTGGAGAGCTTGGTCTGCATCCTCTGGAATGTATGGACACTTGTGCCTGGAGAACTCTGCAGACAAGTGGTGACAGGAGTCATCTGTGAGGCCAGAAGCAGGACAAAGGATGGCCAGCCTGCACGTCACTGTTGAACATGGCAAGAACACACAGGGATCTCAAGAGGGAAGTGAGTGTTCTGGAGGATGGCTGAGCCTAAGTTGTGTCAGTGGTGAAAACACTCTGCCTTCTAGGAGAGGCAATTCCATCAATAGAGGTCCTGGGGTGGGAGGAGGAGGACAAGAGCTCATCCTCACATCAAGAGACTGTTCAGGATGGATATGCCAGAAGGAACCTCCCAATGAGAGATTCAGCATTCAAAGGCCTGTCACATCAAGGGCATCAGTGCCAGTTAGGTTAAAGACTTCTCTTTTCTTCTAATCTCTGTCCCAATTCTGGAATAGCCAAAAGCAGCAGAGAGATGAGAATGAGAAGGGGAATGGCATGGAAGAAGGAAGAGGAAGAAGAGACCACACCTCTTCTTTATGGCCAGTAGAACACACCCCTTCTCCATGGTCAGTGGACCACACCCCTTAGCCATGGCCAATGGACCACAATACTTCTCTGTAGTCAGCACACCACACCCCTTCTCTGTGCCCAGCAGACCATATCCCTTCTCCATGGCAAGTGGACCACACCCCTCCTCCACGGTCAGTGGACCACCCCCCTTCTCCATGGTCAGTGGATCACATCCCTTTTCTGTGGCCAGTAGACCACACCCTTTCTCTGTGGTCAGTGGATCGTGTCCCTCCTCTGTGGTCAATGGACCATACCCCTTCTCCATGGCCAGTGGACCACACCCCTTCTCTGTGGTCAGCAGATCACACCCCTTTCTCAGGCCCAGGGATGAGTCTTGAGCTGGATGAAAGAAAGCAGCTTTGAATCACATGCAAGACTAAAATTTCAATTTGGCAGGTTTTGACTTGGATAGCCTTGGACTCTTTAATACCTGAAAATAAGCCTTAATTATTAAACAGAATGTTCTCATGACTGTAAGGGAGAGGACAGCTCTGAGTTTTGCCAGAGATGGTGTCAGAGGACAGGGAAGGGAAATCAGAAACAGCACGTTTAAAGGCAATGATTAGAGAAAAATAAAGCCCTTTCTTATTTCTATGCCATCAATTTCAGATGGCTTAATATGCAGCCTTCATAACTAATTCTCTGGTTTAATCTGTTACCGTGTTTAGTTTGGTTTAGTACTGTAAATGAGAAGGTGAAATGCACTGGAGTCACACCTCTAGCTGGGCACATACTATCTCAGAGGTGCAAACCACTTTTCCTTGGCCCCTAGTCAGCCTTTCCTGGCACCCTAGAGAGCTAGAGGGCTCTGTTCTCACCCCCACAGTCCATCAGGTACTGTCCACCATCCCTCTCCTCGACTGGAGAGCATTTCTGCATTTGGTTTGTCTTTCTCTAGACACTGTGCTCCCCAAAATCAGAGGCTGAATCTCTAATGCTTAGTCTAGAGTAACTCTCAACAGATGCAGCTGATGAGTATGTTTCTGCCTCTAATCTTACTTCCCTGCCCAGTCCAGAGGCGGGGGCCTCAGTTTTCTCATCTGTAAAATGGCACATTGAACTGGATGATATATGGGTCCTTCTAAGCCCAGAAAACTTGGATTGACAGAATGGGGTTTTCTGTTTATTCCCACCCTGGGAAATGGCCTGATAACCAGCTGCTGGGTGTTCAGTGCCAGATTTTTTTTGAGGGCAAGGTCCAAAAGGGCCACAGGGACAACTCTCCTCTGTGCTGGTCATATATGATGCAATGTTTTGCCTTGGGGTGTGGCAGGACGTACTCAGGGTCCCTGCGTAGGACTGGCAGTCATCCCCACCCCTCCTGACTCACTCCATAAGCAAAAGGGAAGCCTGTTGTTAGGTGGCCTCTGATCTGAGTTTCACTAGGACCACAGTCCCTGGGAGAGAGGAAAAACAAGTTGGACCCCTGTCCCAGAGGTTTTAATATGCTGCGTATGTGCCAGTCGCTTCAGTCATGTTTGACTCTGTAACCCTATAGACCATGGCCTGCCAGGCTCCACTGTCCACAGGACTCTCCAGGCAAGAATAGTGGAGTGGGTTGCCATGCCCTCCTCCAGGGGATCTTCCTGACCCAGGGATCGAATCCACATCTCTTACGTCTCCTGAACTGGCAAGCAGGTTTTTTACCACTAGCACCACCTGGGAAGCCCCATTTTAACATGGTACACACAACTATGTAAGTAGCTCAAGCCCAGGAAGCATAACATTAGCGTCGCTGAAAACCAGGAAAGAGGGTCTAGGTCTGATTCACCAACAACACCGATCTGAGTCCCAAGTACTGGCTGGAGTTTAAGTTGCTGCTGCCTGGGCTCAGGATTAGGCCTCTTAAAGGGAGGCAGGGATGCTGAGAGTACAAGTGAGGATTAGGGGGGCTATTAAATTACAAGGGAGGCCCAGAGCTTGAAAGCTCCCCGAACTGGCTTCTCAGATTTCCCTATTGCTCTGTTTGTGGTTTGTATGTCAGCATTGTATGCTGTAAATGAGTAAGCACCGGGACTTGTGTATATTTGTCCACAAAAGCACCAAGCTTGTACAAAGGGGATGGAGCAGGGGTTGCCTGTAATGTTGGATCTGGAATATTTCAAGGAGGTTGGGGGGTCCTCTAGGGTGCTCAGCTATGCTGAGAGAACTTCATGATACTGGGGATGAACCAGATAGAGGTTTGTTGTTGTTTTTTTTTAAATTGGGATATAATTGCTTTACAACAGTGTGAATAAGCGGAGAAGGAAATGGCAGGCCACTCCAGTGTTCTTGCCTGGAGAATCCCAGGGGTGGGGGAGCCTGGTGGGCTGCCGTCTATGGGGTCACACAGAGTCGGACATGACTGAAGTGACTTAGCAGCAGCAGCAGCAGCATACTTACATCCCCTCCATCTTAAGCCTCCCTCCCACCCCACCATCCGACCCCTCTAGGTCATCACAGAGCACTGAGTTGAGCTCCCTGTTCCATACAGCAGCGTCCCATAGCTAGAGATAGAGGGGTTTTGTGAGCCTTCAAGCTGTGGAATTCTAAGCCCCCTCAACCTTCTCAATAGACACATATATAAGTGCATTTCTATAATTAGAACAGGCATGGCAGCTGATCATTTTGGAGCACACGGCCCTCCTGTGCCTCCATCTCCTTTCCCACGGACAGGATGTATACTACTAGGACCATCCCCAGGGTCTCTGCCTCTCAGGAGAATTCTTAGCAGGGAGAATTCTGTGCCTGGGAGGATGACTGGGGTCGAGAGGGCAGGGAGAGAGAGCAGAGCTGCCATCCAGACCCTGGCCATCTCCTTGGGGCTGTTTGACTTACATGAAGTGTGACTTTGCAGAGAAATTCAAACCCCGGCCGGTGGGACAGCTGGCTGCAGTCCCTTCCCACTCAGCGATGACTCAGGCAGGCCAGCCCCACTGGAGGCAGGCAGCTGTTTCATGGCTTGCTCCAAGAATGCTGTATTTCCTGGTCTGATTTCTTTAGGGTCTAACCTAAGCCCTCTTAGGAATGCACCAGTGATTCTACGCCAGGCTTCCTGGGGTGCCTTGGGCATCCTCATTTTATCCCGGTGACAGGAGGTGGCTGTTTCAGCAGAAAAAGTTATCACAGTGACTAGGCTGGGTCAACACAAGGGAGAAATGTTCTACTTTCCAACAAAAGGAATCTCTGAAGCGTCCTCATCCTTTTAGGGTTTTAATGATGAAATAAAGCAAATTTATGAGAGAAAAATAAACATTGAACTCAGTTTTAATTAGGGCTCATTTTCGATGGCCAGGAGTAACCCTCATCAAGCCATCCAAACAGAGACATCAGCATTGGAAGATATATGAACTCAAAAGTAGAATTCTGACAGGGACCCACTGCTCACGGCTTAGCCTCTCTGCAGCTGGACGGGGAGGGAGTTGTAAGTTGAGGGAGTCTCTGGGGGGTCCCAGAGGCAGGAGTCCATGGGCCTTCTCTGCCATATCATTGCGGCCCAGTATTATGGGTTCAGTTGCTTCCCCGCAAAAGGTAGGCTGAAGTCCTGACACTCCCACCTGCCCTGGCATTTATGGATGTATCCTTATTTGGAAATAGTCTTTGCTGATGTTAGCAAGGAAAAATGAGTTCATGCCGAATTTGGTTGGGCCCAAAATTGAATCCCTGGTGTCCTTATAAAAAGAGTCAGAGTGACACACATAACCCATAGAGGTCATGTGAAGACAGAGACAGAAATTGGAATGGTGCAGTCAGGGCAGTCCGCAGAGTCGGACACGACTAAGCGACTGAACTGGACTGAACTGAGTCTAGGTCAAGCGATTCTAGGATCACCAGCAGCCACTGGCAGTGAGAAGCACAGGAGGATTCTTCCCACGAGCCATCTGGGGGAACCTGGCCCCGCTGACACCTTGATTTTGGAATTCTCCCCTCCAGAACTGTGAGAGAATAAAGGTTCTGTTTCTTAAAGGCAGCTGCTTTGTGGCACTTTGTGACAGCTTCCCTAGGAAACAAATACACCCAGGTACCCACATGGGCCTTCCAGCAACCAGCAGCCTCTTCCATTGTTTCCTGCTCAAGTTTTTGACACAAAAGTAAACTGGCTCCAGGCATCTTTGTGACGGTCCTGAGGTCCATTAGCTCTTGATGGTTCAGGGGTGCCCTGGGCCAGTCAATTATAACCCGATGTGTTGGGATCACATGGAACACAGCAGGGCTCCTTAAGCCCAAAAGGCCAGAGATGTCCAGTCTCCTAAAGCGTGTCCGTCAAATCCAGGTGCCTGGCTCCAGAGCCCTTCTGAACACGGGCAGGGCCTGAAGGGAGTTTTCTGTGGTGCTGTGCTGTGCTCCGAGAAATCTTTTGCGTCCTCCCCTTTCTCTCTCTGTACATCACCTAGGTCCTACTTTTCATTGCTAGTGGCTGGGGAGAAAAGCAGATCATTTTTACTAATGGAGTTTCTATGGAAAATACAGGGACTTGGGTCCTGGACTCAGATTTCCAAGTCTTGAGCTTAAAGCTCGATTTTGGTACTTATTGAGCAAACCTTTCCACCTCACTGAGCTTCCGTATCCCTCCTGTGAAATGAAGTCAACGCCATGGACCTGCTTAGAATGCAATCAGATAAGAACATGGATGTGAACATTCTTTGATCTGGTGGAAGCTCCCACCCCAAACAGAATCCTGCAGGTGAGAAGCAGCCCCTAGTTCAGGATGGGTTCAGGGCAGAAGCCAGGACTTGCAGACCGAGGGGCAGGCTCAGGGATGGGGTGCTTGCTGGCCACCTGCTTTTCCTTTGTCTTTTTCGATAATGCTAATTTGGTTACTCTTAGTAACAGCTATTCCCCATTACTATTACTCATTGCAGGCTCTGAATCATTCTGATGGATACAACTTGACATCAACCAATTTGCCTAATTCATCACCTGTGCATTTCTTTAATACTAAAGACAAAGTAGGAAGGTTTTCCAACTGGCTTTGCAATTTTCTTTTCTCCTCTATTCCTGCAAACATGGGGGATGCAGAGAAGGCTTCCTTCAAAAGGCTCTTGGGTGGAGAAATCCACTGACTAGTCCCTGTGTGGCCTCAGTCAAGCTCAGAGTGACCATGGCTTTGCTGTGTCCTTGACTCTCAGCCACCAGGGCTGGTTGTTGGGCAGCCATTCATTTTTCTGTCTGTGATTAAGCCTAGCCCAGCTGAGTCTGACTGCAGTCCCAGCTGCCTTGCACTAATACAAGTTTAGGTATGGCTTAAAGGTTGGCACTCTTGTCCCATGGCTCAGCCCAGATTCTCCCCAGCTCTGGTTGTGAAAGGTCCTAAGTGGACTCATCCTTTCAAGCCCAGCCCTGCCATCTTCTCCACGGAGGAACAATTCTCCTCCCCTATCTCTTCTCCTGTTCCTTCATTAGGACCTTCAATCCTTTCTTTCACATTGCAAAACAAAAGTGTTCGCTGTAAGAAAATCAAAGAAGTCAGAAATATATAAGGAAAAGTTTTCTTTTCTTTTCTCTCTTCTCTCTCTCCTGTTTCACCCTCACCTTTGCATTCCCCTTGGATAACCAATGTTCTGTTTTGTCTGCATTTTCCAGTGCCTTCCATTGCATACCCACACTGACCTATTCATCTTTATATTCACATGCATAAAGGGTTTTTTTCTAATTTTTTTTTTTATCTTTGGCTGCATTGAGTCTTCACTGAGGCATGCCGGCTCCAGAGCACACGGGTTCAGTGATCACAGTGTGAGAGCTTTGTTACCCCTAAGCACATAGGATCTTAGTTCCCCTGCCAGGGATTGAACCCGAGTCCCCTGCATTAGAAAGCAGATTATTAACCACAGGACCACCAGAGAAGCCGTTCTCTTAATTTTTAAATGAGATCTTACTACATATATAAACAATTACCTTTTCTTTTTAACTTGACAATATATTGTGGACATTCCTTCATGCCAGTTCACATATATATAATTAATTTTAATGGTTTTATTATGTCCTATACATTCATTCACCCCTTGTTTTCTGTTCTGCAATCTTTGGACACATATCTTTTTTTTCTCTAGAAAAGAGTCTCAGATGTGTGACTTCTGGGTCAAAGGCTGTGATTACTCAATTCCTGCAGTTACTACCAGATAGGGTGTAGTGGCAATATGGAGATGTCTGTTTCCTCACACTTTCACCAGCTTTTCGAGGTTATGAGTAAATAGTTTCCATTTGTGCCTTTCTGCTAACTGACAAATGGCATTTTATTGCTCTAACTTGTATTTCCCTAAATACTAGTGAGCTGAAGCATCTTTTTATATTTATTGGCCCTTTGCATTTCTTTTCCTGTGAATTCCTGTCCAAGTCTTTTGTCCATTTTTAATTGTATCTTTTAACACTGAATGCCTGATATTATAGTTATCTTTGTATCTGTCCAACATTCCCCATAATAAGAGCTGACATTTACATAGCATGTAAAGTGCTTTTTGTATGCATTAGCTCTTTATGTCCTTGCTTTGATTTTATGAGATATCTGTGATTATCCTCAGTTTGAGGAAACCAAAGCTCAGAGATCTGCTCAAGATACTTGGGCTTTCAGTGACAGGACTGAGACCCCCAACAACCTTCCAAAGCACTGCCTGAAGGATCCATGGGTGACTTATTCTTCCATATGGTGCCTTGCATAGGCCTTATACTAGGGAATAGTTGCAGAATGGGTAGGGAGACATGTGATGGATAGATTGATGGGGGAACTGGTAGAGAAATTCACGGATACATGAAAAAATGGAGAGTTGGCTCAATTTCCCAATTTAATCACTTCTCCCCACCCCCGTGTTTGTCTCCTGGATCCCTGCTAAGAGACACCCTTCTCAACCTTCATTATCATTGCCAAGCATGGTCTTCTGGACCTTTCTGTATTCCTTGACTTTCCCTCAAATAGTGAGGTATCTCTGACCCACACATGGAAAACAGCCCCTTGCCTCAGGTAGACATCATTTCAAAAGTGCCACAGAAAGAAAAGGTATAACACAGCAATTCTCAGCTAAAGTTGAAACTGCATCCCCTTTGGCAATGTCTGGAGACATTTCTGGTGTCACAAGTGGGAGAGGAGCTGCTACTAACATCCAGGGGTTGAAGCCAGCCATGCTGCTAAACACCCTCCAATACACAAGACGGTGCCCACAAAAAGAATCATTCTGCCCAAAATATCAATAGTACTGCCCTTGAACAGCCCTGGCTTCAAGTCACAGCAAGCCAAGAAGCTGTGTGATGAAAGGGAAGGATAGAGGATTTGCAAACTCAAGGGACTCGGCTTTGAGTGTTAAAGTGCCTGCACCTCAGCTGTATGATCTTGGACCAGTTATGTAGCCTCTCTCTAAGCCTTCCTTTTCTCGGATGACAGATGGGGATAATTATATCTTCCTTGAGAAGGGATTGGGAAAATGCAGCAGAATGACAAATGTGAAAGGGTGCCAGGTAAGGTCATGCGGAAGCATTTGGGAAAGTCTCTTGTTTATCAGAGGCTTCCCTCACAGCTCAGTTGGTAAAGAATCTGCCTGCAGTGCAGGAGACCCCGATTTGATTCCTGGGTTGGGAAGATCTGCTGGAGAAGCGATAGGCTACCCACACCAGTATTCTTGGGCTTCCCTGGTGGCTCAGCTGGTAATGAATCCGCCTGCAGTGCAGGAGACCTAAGTTTGATCCCTGGGTTGGGAAGATCCCCTGGAGAAGGGAAAAGCTACCCACTCCAGTATTCTGGCCTGGATAATTCCATGAACTGTACAGTGCATGGGTCGCAAAGAGCAAGTTTGAGGGGGCTTGGCTTCTACTCTCTGGGTTTCTGGACTGACTGTGTGTGGGATCTTTGGATGTAAAAATGCAGGTGTTTGTGGTTTAGAGTCCAAAAGGCGAGCTGAATGCTAATCTCTCAGCGTCCTTGTTTGCTCCTCTGGAAACTTCGCGGGTGGACAGCTAATCAATGGGCGGAAATGATGACTCCTGCATTGTGCACATGCCAACTGGCAGCCCGTGGCTGAAGCCCAGTCCTCGGGAACGTGTTCTTCCTCTTGAAGGAAGGCTGAGCCAGGAATGGAGGTGGAATTCTGAGTCCTAGGTCTGGTTGGCTGGGAGCAAAGTCTGATGCATTCAGGGCATCGAACAAGGTGGCAAAGGAAAACGGGTCAGACGAGGAAGCGTTGAAATTAGGGCCTGGAAAATCAAGAAGAACTAAAGGGGAAAGAGAAAGGAAGGTAGGAAGAGATCTTGAGGAATTTTGGAGCCGGACAGCAGATCCTCAAAAAGGCATTTTACACTCTTGGTCTTGGGATGGGAAATAATTTTTCTAATCAGCCCCTTTCACCTCATCTCAACTCTGACCTAACCCTCACAGCTGACAACATTTCCTAACCCAGACTGCAATCTCTTCTCTATCCCAACCCAGGCCCTGTCCTCTGGTCTCTCTTTTCCCCATGCCTAGACTGCCAACCTTTCCTTCAACCTCTCTGCTCTAACTAGAATGCCATCCACCATCCTTGGCTCCATCCATCATGTTGACTTTGGTAAGGAAAGAGAAAGGGTGAGGGGCAGAGGAGAGGAGCTGGTTGATTTTGAGCACAGGGAGTCAAAACTCCCCAGCTGACTTCCAGCTTATTCTGCTACAAGGACCAGAAGGATAGTCTTTTCCTTAATATATTTGGGGCTAGAATCAGCCTATGCACAAATGCACATGTT
Source organism: Cervus canadensis (assembly GCF_019320065.1). Classification (NCBI taxonomy): domain Eukaryota; kingdom Metazoa; phylum Chordata; class Mammalia; order Artiodactyla; family Cervidae; genus Cervus; species Cervus canadensis. The sequence continues at coordinate 102,087,840 of NC_057387.1, forward strand.
CTGTTTGGGGTCATAAATGGTGGTTCATGAGCATCTTTCTAGAGTTTCTGGAATTCACAACTTGAATGCACTTAGGACTCATGCCCTAAGCCAGGTTCTGCATCTTCCCAGCATGACTGACCCCAAACCCATTGGCCTTCTTGCCTTTCTAGAACTGTAGGGCTAGGATTGCCCTCATCTCTGTAAGAAGCTTCTATGGGGGAGGAGGAGAGGAACAGATAAAGTCAAGGATGTCAGGTTAGCTTGTAAGGTGATTCAGACCCTAGTTCTGGGAAGGAAGAACCCTGGGAAATTCCTTAATCAGTGTTTCTCATTCAGCAGTAGTAGCAGGCGGGGTGGAAGGGACACAGACCGCCTGTCTCCCTCTGTGGGGACCAGCCCCTGGGAGAATCAGGGCTGCCTCCAGCCTGTCTGGGTGGGGTGGGGATTGCGGGGCCGGTGTGGCAGCTGTGGGCTGCACGGAGGCCTGTCAGGGAGGAATGATTAATGAACAGCCGCACCAGCTGAGGCTAACCTTTGGAGAGCCGGGCAGGACATCTGCAGAACTGTCAGCGCTCTGACAAGGACAGAGCTGAACAACCAATTATGCCGCCATCACTAAGGTGGGCTGTCACTTTAATCCCAGCCATTCACTTAGGCAAGGACAGGGAAATTTCTCCTCTGTAGAGGAGTATGCCTTGACCACCTTAACCATTTCAGGACAGGGCAGGGGCCCTTGATGGGAGCTGCTCCAGCAGCTGCTCTTGATAATTTTTTCCCTTTCTGGGCTTTCCCCCGGGTTTCTAGTCCCTCTTTCCTACCAGCCATGGAAGCAGAATTCCAAAACCACATGGATTCCTCCCATTCCATTCTGCTGCCTTCCAGGGTTTGCAGGATAAAGTCTGGATTCCTTAACCTGGCATCAAAGCTCTTCATTCCATGGTTCACTCCATCATTTTCTAATGAGCAATTACCTATTGAGGATTTGGTATGCAGTAGGTAGCCTTCTCTCTCATGAGCAGAGTAATTAAACACAAGAGAGTTCTTACCCTTTAGAAGCTTGTGATCTCAGAATAGAGGCAGATAAGTAAGTCCTTGAGTAGAGTATAAGACCTCTCATAGAGGTAGTAATAGAAAGCTGTGGGGAGTCAGAGGAGACACTGCGGCCGGATTGGTGGGGCAGAGGGGCAGGGATAATCTTGGGCTTTATCTAAAGCACTGAGCACACATTTGTCAGACAGAGAGGTAGGGAAAGGACCAAGACACAAAGGTAAAAAATTTATGAATTCCAGCAATGGCAAGTAATTCCATGTGTCTCGAACACCAGGTACATGAAAAGCAGTTGATAAGTCTGGAAGAGTGAGGACCAAGTGGTGAAGGGCTTTGAAGGACGGAAAAAGTGATTTAGACTTTATCCTGTCTCTTGGAGTAGATTCAGAAAAATGTTCTCCTACCTATGTTTTTGACATACTCTATAACTCTATTTTACCATATATCCTGGTTTCCAACCACAATGGAATGACTTTTTGTCATTTCCTGGCCTTACCTATTTTCATACACCTATGTTTCTGCTCTTGCAATTTTCTCAATCCGAAATGTCCTTCCCCCATTCTTTGCTGTAAAGCTGGGAATTGTGTTTAACTGCTGATAACAGGCCCCAAAGAAGCGTAGCTTAAGTAAAATGAAGACTTCTTTCATGTAACATGAAGTTTACTGATAAGTAATTCAGCAGGAAGACCACAGTATCATCAGGTTACCCAGGATCTTTCCAGTTTTCTGTTGCATCATCCTTAGTGTATAGCTTCCATCCTCAAAATCATCTCATGGTCACATGGTGGATGCTAGAGCTGCAGCCTTTGTATCCTCATTCCAGGAAAGAGGAAAAGGACAAAGACAAGAAGAAGGTTGTCTTTCAAATAAGTCAGCCACTTTGAGCTATCCTAGATGTTTTACATGATGTAAAAATAGAATAATATAAAACAATACTTCTAAAAAATGATGAAGCATGGAGTTGGAAGAAGAGAACATTAAAATATGTTTAGCTATTTATCTTAAATAGAAAAATCTTAAAAGATTCTGATATGACAATTAGAAAAATGTAAATTAAGATTTATTTTTGAAAAATATTGAATCGGGGATAGTGGTATTAAAGCCAACATTTGTCTTCTAATGCAGCAAACAAAATGAATGCAAAGAAACTAGAATCCATCTACCAACAGATAAGTGGAAAAAGATAGTTAATATAAGATGAAAGAAAAGAAACTAGTTGTAATGATGTGTATTAATGCATTAAACTCCCCTATTAAAATATAAGGACTCTCATATTTTAGAAAAAGTACAATTTGACTATATTTTACCTTTTGGACAATCAGCTAAGTTAATGTTAGAAAAAATAACTTTTTAAGGGGACGGGCAGATGCTCAGACAAACATGAAAGAAATAAGAGACCACAATATTAACTGGGCATCATAGAAGTCAGAACAATGAAGAATTAGACAAGAAAAAGAATCTTGGTTTAGGTAGAGGAAATTTCAGTCTTAAAATAATATTTGTCTGTTTGTTTTATGGATGCATCAGGTCATAGTTGTGATGCATGGGCTTCTTTCTGGTTGCAGCTTGCAGGTTCAGTAGTTACAGCATGTGGGTTTAGTTGCCCTCCAGCATATGGGATCTTAGTTCCCCAACCAGGGATGAAACCTGCACCCCCTTCACTGGAAGACAGATTTTTAACCACTGGACCACCAGCAAAGTCCCTGGGGATCCCAGTTTTAACCTGAGTAGGAGTCAGAAACCTCTCTTTCTTTTGGGATACCAGAAATCTACGTGAACAGAGGCTGAAGGGTCTCTTGGGAGAGAACTCAAGTTGCGTCTACGGCAGGGGTTGAGATATGCTCGTTATGTCCTATGAGATGATGTGTCTTCCTGTGCCCAAAGTCTTTTTGCTGAGATTTTAGAAGGCTCATCATTAGGAATAAAGAAACCAAGTGCAATGAGTGTAATCTAGGAAAGAAACCTTAGTCACCAGAGGTGAAGCAATTCTTAGGACAGTGTGGTATCTATTATTGGAATTTGCCTTTGGGCCCATTCCCAGTTATTTTGCTAATATGTCTTGTAGAAAGTATGGAAATTGTAATTGAAGACTTAAATGATTATGTTCTCAAAAAGATGGTGAAAGAAAGAGAGCAGCATTAGATCCTTGAGATCCCTATAACAGAGTATAGTGCAAAAGGTCAAGAGAGCTATTCATTCACCTCTACTTTGAATTTGGTACCATGCAACTTGATTGATGTTTGGAAAATATTTACTCTGTTAGCAGTATGGGGTAAGTCTGTAGTTAGAGAGAATAGGCATTTAAAGCACTGTTACATTAATCTAAGACAGAAGTGAAATTTGGCATCAAAAGGGCTCCAGCAGCCCCCTAGGCTCCTCTGTTCATGGGATTTCCCAGGCAAGAACACTAGAGTAGGTTGCTATTTCCTTCTCCACTGGATCTTCCTGACCCAGGGATTGAATCTGGGTCTCCTGCATCATAAGTGAATTTTTAACCAACTGAGCCTCCAGGGAGGCATAATATCATTAGTGCACAGCAAAGAAACAGGGGCACTTAACATGTAAATGCATGGTTGTATTCCATGTATGCCTGGAAGAGAAGCAGTGGAGCTCCCACTTATGGTCATGATGCAGTAACTGGGATCAGGCTTCCCTTCCATTGTAAACAACTAGAAATCTAGACAAACTGTATGAAATAACTGTTTTCAAACATTGGACAATGACAGTGCAGGGCTGTGCTTCCTTAAAGAAGGGGAACAAACAAGGTAACCTTGAGAGTTATTTCATATTTCAGTCTCGAGGTGTTTTCTGGATCATGGTTCCATGAAAGGGATCACAAATCTTGCTGGTTCAATATATAAACATCAGAGAGAAAGAGACTGAAGTAATTATAATTTTCAGGGAAGAATACTAGAGAAGAGGATGCTACCCATTAAAAACAATCCAGGAATTTCCATGGACTCCCTTTAAATCTGTTGCTGAATCCTCAGCTACCCAAAGTTGGGCAAAGAATGACCAAAGGGTTTTAAGCTGAACAATTCCTAGAACTCACACAAGTCTAGGATAAGTTAGAGTTCTGACCTTTCAAGATGGAGAGCCACTATAAATATTTCAGATATTCAACAGAGACCCCAGAAAGTCTTGCTTTAGTAAAAGGGTTAAACTAGTCCTAGAGTAAAGTCTGCTATAGACCTCTCCTTACAAAGCTTCAACCTTGAAAGAATCAAGCATTTGCAAAAACTCATCTGCCTGTTAAAACAAAGTTTAACATTCCTTGAGGGAAGTCACAAAAATTCAGAATCCTACAGCATAATACAATTTTCAACTTGCAATAAAAACCTATTAGATAATTTAAGGAGCAGAGTAATGTGACCTGTAACCAGGAAAAAATCAACGATTTAAAGTAAAATTAGAAATGACAAACATAATGGAATCAGTAGTCAAGAATTTAAAAATAGTTATGAATGTTTGCATATGCTAAAATATTTAAATAAAAATATAAGTAGAATAAGGAAATTAATGATTTTTAAATAAAAAGAATCTAGTGGAACTTCTAGAAATTAAACATACAATATCTAAAATGAAATATTCACCGAATGGGATCAGCCACAGATTAGACACTACAGAATAAAACACCAGTGAACTTGAAGACATAGCAATAGAAGCTCCTCAAATAAAAGCATAAATAGAAAAAAAAAACCTGAAAAAAAAAATTGAACAGAAGCTTAATGACCTGTGGGATAAGATGAAATTAACATTCATGTAATGAGTCTCAGAAAAGGTGGGGAAAGAAATATTTGAAGGAAAATATTTGAAGAAATAATTGTCAAAATTTTCCAAATTTGATGAACTCACAGATTCAAGGAACTCAATGAGCCTTAAGTAGGATAAACACACTAAGGCACTTCATAATCAAATATATGAAGAACAGTAATAAAGAAAAACATCTTTAAAGCACTCGGAGTATAAAAACACATTACATATAATATTTAAGAATAGCCACAAACTTCTTTTCAGAAACTAATCAAAAGACAATGGAATGATATCTTTAATCAGCCAGCCAATCAAGCTATCAGCCTAGAATTTCTATATCTGGAGAAAATAGCTTTCAAAAACAAGGTGAAATAAAGGATTTTTTTAGATAAAAGCTGACAGAATTTATTGCCAACATAAATATTTTAAAATTTTCTTTAGGCTAAAGGAAAATGAGACCAGATGAAAACATGGATATACACAAAAGAATAAAGAGTGCTAGAAAGAGTAAATGCATGAGTAAATATAAAATGCTCCTTCTATCGCTTTTAAATTTCTATAAAACTTAATTGTCTTTAAGGATTAAGTAATACTATGTATTGTGGGACTTACTACATATATAGAAACATAATGAAATGAAAATATGCTGTCATAAGGCTTCTATATTACATCTAAAATGGCATATATAGTATTATTGAAAGGTAAACTATTGCGTGCTGCAACCCTTTGAAATTAAACAAATGGTGTAACTAACAAGCCAATGGTATTATTGGAATATTAAAAAATTCTGAATCCAAAAGAAGGCAGGACTGTCTATGCTCAGTTGTGTCCAACTCTTTTGCAACCGCATGGACTGTAGCCTGTCAGACTCTTCTGTTCATGGGATTTTCCCAGCAAGAATACTGGATTGGGTTGTCATTTCCTTCTCCAGGGGATCATCCCCACGCAGGTATCAAACCCAAGTCTCTTGCGTCTCCTGCATTGGCAGGCAGATTCTTTACCACTAAGTCATCTGTGAAGCCCCAAAAAGAAGGCAGGAGAAGAGGATTAAAAAAGAGCAAATAATAGATAGGGCAAATAAAAATCAAACAGCAAGGCTGTAGACTTAAGTCTAATCATATCAATATTTACACAAAAGTGTAGATGTTTAAACATTACAATTGAAAGGCAGAGATTATCATACTGGATAAAAAAAAGCAAGACCCAACTATAAGATGACTACAGGAAATCTACTTTAAATATAAATCAAATATATTAAAACTGAAAGGATGCAAAAAGATATATCATGTAAACATTAATCAAAAAGATAGAATAGATAGATTACTATCAGACAAAGTATATTTTGGGAGAAATGTTACTATAAATATTCACAAAGATAAAAAGGTCAATTCATTAAGAAGACAGAACAGTCCTAAAGGCCCCTAATAGCTTATAAACAAGCATATATAAGACCTGAACAGCACTATCAGCCAAATTGACTTTTTAACTAAGGATGGAAATCAACAAAGTAGAAAATAAACAGTAGAGGAAATTAATGAAATCAAAAGCTGGTTATTTAAAAAGTTAAACAAAATTGATAAACCTCTAGAGAGGCTAATAGAGAATAAAAGAGTAAAGACACAACTTATCAATATCATGAAAGAAAGAAGACATCCCTGCAGACCCTATAGATATTAAGGCAGAAGAAGGAATTTCAATGATGTCATAACAATAATTTCAACAACTTAGATGAAGTGGACTCATTTCTTGAAAGACACAATTTTTTATTTTTTCATAATATTTCCCTTTTTAAAGATTTTTTTAAATTGGCAGATAGTTGATGTACAATATTGTGTAAGTTATAGGTGTACAATATAGTGATTCACAAATTTTAGAGGTCATGCTTCATTTATAGTTAGAATAAAACATTGGCCATATTCTCTGTGTTGTGCAATATATCCTTGTAGCTTATTTTATATACAGTAGTTTATACCTCTTAATGCCATATCTCTGTATTGCCTCTCTCCACCCTTCCCTCTCACCACTGATAAGCACTAGTTTGTTCTCTTTATCTTTTTTTATATTCTTTTTGTTATATTCTTTAGTTTGCTCCATTTTTTAGATTCCACATACAAGTGGTACCATGCAGTAGGTGTCTTTCTTTCTTTGACTTATTTCACTTAATTCCCTCCAGGAATAATTTCCTTCAGATCCATTCATGCTGTTGTTGTTTAATCTCTGAGTTGTGTCCAGGTCTTGCGACCCCATGGACTAAAACTCACCAGGCTTCTCTGTCCATGGGATTTCCCAGGCCAAAATACTTGAGTGGGTTGCCATTTCCCTCTCTAGGGGACCGTCCAGACCCAGGGATTGAACCAGCGTCTCGTGCTTTGCAAGTAGATTCTTTACCACTGAGCCACCAGGGAAGCCCCCATTCATGTTGCTGCAAATGGCAAAATTTCATTCTTTTTTATGACTTAGCAGTATTCACTGCATTGGGCTTTCCTAGTGGCTCAGTGGTAAACAATCCACTTGCTAATAGGGAAGATGTGGATTTGACCCTTGGGTCAAGAATATCCCCCAGAGAAGGAAATGGCAACCCACTCCAGTATTCTTCATGGGAAATCCCATGGACAGAGGAGCCTGGTGAGTTTTAATCCATGGGGGTCGCAAGACTTGCAGGAGGCTGCAGTCTATGGGGTCACAAAGAGTTAGACACAACTTAGTGGCTAAACAAAAACAGTATTCCATTGCATACATATTCCACATTTTCTTTATCCATTCATCTGCTGATGAAAACTTAGGTTGCTTCCATATCTGGGCTACTATAAACAATGCTGCTATGAATATGTGGTGCTTTTGTTGAAAGACAAATTTAAATTTAAAACTGATTGAAGAATAAACAGAAAATCTGAATTGTCCTCTATATTTCTATAAGAAGTAGAATTCATAATTTCAACATCTTCTCACAAAGAAAATTCGAGTCCTAGATGGCCTCAACAATGGATTCTATCAAACACAATTCTATACAAACTGAAAAAATCAAAGCAGGAGAACACCTGCCAACTCCTTCCATGAGGTCAACATTATCCAGATATCCTAAACAGACACAGACATCATGATAAAAGCAGGCTATAGAGCAATATCATTCTTGAACCTAGAAGAAAGGCCATAACACCAGGTAGACTTGTTAGTCCTCATAGCATCCTCACGAGGAATTACGGTACTGGAAGATACAGAACTCACAGGTGGACAGCTGGTGGGGCAGAGGGTGCAGTCTAGGAGAGGGAACTTGTTAATGAGCAAATGTGAACCCCTGTCCCCTGAACTCTCCTGAATATAGCAGAGAGAGACTATTAGGAAATCTACAGAGTCTGTATGAGTGGGTGGGACCAAGAACTAGTGAAATTGTGGTGTCATTTGCTACCACATACAGTAAGTACTAGAAAACTTGGGTTTTAGTGGCAGAATGCACATGTTAAAATGCAAGTATAATTTCAAGCACCCTTAGGCACAAAAGAAGGCAGAGCATCAAAGAAATGATGCCTTCAAACTGTGGTGCTGGGGAAGACTCCCGAGAATCTCCTTGGACAGCAAGGAGATCAAGCCAGTCAATCTTAAGGGCAATCAACCCTGAATACTTGTTGGAAGGACTGAAGCTGAAGGTGAAGCTCCAGTATTTTGGTCACCTGATGCTAACAGCCGACTCTTTGGAAAAGTCCCTGATGCTGGGAAAGATTGAGGGCAGAAGGAAAAGAGGGTGTTAGAGGATGAGATGGCTGGATGGCATCACCAATGCAACGGACATGAACTTGGGCAGACTTCAGGAGATGGTAAGGGACAGGGTGGCCTCGTGTGCTGCAGTACATGGGGTGGCAAAGAGTTGGACGTGATTGGGCAACTGAACGACAACAGGAACAAAATAATTTTGCATCCAAAGATATAGAGCAAAAGCTATCAAATATATAAGAATAAATGGTCGGGAATACAATTATGATGAGAGATTTCAGTATTACTAAATAAATTTCTAAATATCCAATAAATTTTATTTATTTTTATTCATTCCTTGGTAAATCTTTTTTGATGTATATATTCACCTTTAATTTGAGCTCAGAAAGCTTTGCTTTTTATTTTTCTTTTCTTTTTTCAAAATTATGTCTTTGACTATTACTTCTGGTATAGATATTCTATATGTATCTTTGGCACCATCTTTAATTTTTCAATTGAATTTTCTGTTTTCTTTTTGTCCTCCATGTTTCTTCTTTCCCACTGTTTAATCCTTGCTTTTCCCGTTTACTTAGGAATTTTCAAAACTCCACTTCAAGTCCCTCACATTAATTATTCTTTTCAAATACTATTATTATTGTTACTGTTATTATATTACTAGTTCTATTCTGCTGGTCTTTGTAATCTACCCTTCACTTAAGCCAGAAACATGGGTGCAAACTCTGACTTTATCCTTATCTCTTTCCCCTCCCATTTCAATGTATCATCAAGTCCTGTAGCTTTAATCTTCAAAAGATGTCTTGGAACCAACCTTATCTCTATTCTCACAGCTAATACTCCTTTTGTTTGGTTCCTCATCATTTCTCTTCAGAATTATTACAAAAGCTTTCTAATTGATCTGGACTCCAGCATTTTAGGACAATAGGCTGATTCCTTAGCTGACCTAAGACACTGCTTGTAATTTGGCCCTTGTCTTCTTCTCCAGATGCATCTCTTCCTCTCTTTGAAGCTGAACTAATGAGCATTCCTGAACCAGCCAACCTTCCTCTTATTGTGATTTTGTGTGTGCTACCTAGACATTACTGCCTATACCCCATTGGCAAGCACTCATTTGTCTCTCAGAGTCAGCTTAGACATCATATACGCTGGGAGCCTTCTTTCAACCAGTCACCCTCCCGAGTCTCTGTCAAGTAGGATCTCCCAGATTCCACATTCTCTTCTATCACAGCACACATCACACAATACTATAACCCTCTCTCATGTATCCATCTCCCTTACCCCCAGAATGTGAGCTCCTTGGGACAGGGATTGTCTTATTCATCTTTATTTCCCTAGCACCCAGCACACGGCCTAGTATAAAGTGTTTTTGTTGAATAAAAAACCTAGAGTGATAGCCCTAATAACTCCAAGTCCTAGATGGACAGTACTCACACTCACTCTCGGGCTTAATGCTGATTTAATCTAGCTCCTAGACTGCAGTACAAGTTGCAGAAAAGTTGGCCACTGAACAAGCTGAGCCTCCAGCTCCAGGCACCAGGCATGGCACTCAGTGGGTATCCAACAGACATTTCTTGAGCTGAACTTGACCACAATATATTATTCTGTCTTAAATTGGACCTGTGCATTGAGAAAGGAGCTGGAAATCAGTGATGGAAGGCTATTTAACAGCATATGAACCAGTCTCCATAGGATTGTATAGGTTTTATTTTCTATGGGGAAGTGAGGGGACTACTGAATAGAATAAACCCAGTGTTGCTCATTGGAAGGGTTGTGATGATGAAAGTGCTGGTGACTTAGTAAGATGGGCTCTGTTGTGCAGTGTTTCTGAAGTTGGCCAAATTCAGTGTGATGGGCGGTAACAATGCAATCTCCTGCCCATTCATGGGAGGCATCCAGCAGGTGAAAATCAGATTTAGAGTAAAATCATGTCTGTAGGAAAAATAAATAACAAGCTACCAAGCTCCCTCCATCCTGCTCCCTTAACACCTAGATGCAGTGAGAGGTCCAAAAGGTAGAATGGTGGCTGGATACTGCTAGCCAGTGGTGCCTAAATTAAGAGGGCAATCCCAGAGAGGGAGATCCAGAAGCAGATGCAATAGGCTGATGATACTGCCCTATGTATGGATGCAGCAGCTGCATCCATCTGGACCAGGGCATTGCTTTCTGCTGAACCACGCCCAAGGGCCACTTTAAGAAGTAATAATGAGAGTTAATCAATTATTGTGCAGGAGTGGGAGAGAGAAGTGGTTTTCCTAAGCACTGCTTGCTAAAATCTCAAATTACAGAAGAAAGCATTTACTTTCCCTAGCTTTTCAGTTCAATTTTAATTTGATAATTTTTCACTGAGCACCTCTTGGTTGCTGGCAACTGTTGCAGGGGTCAGAGATCCAAAGAAGAATGAGACAGAGTCTCTGCCATCAGGAAGATCTCAGTGTGCCCAGATGGCTGGAAGACAGCAAGAGGAGCTGGGCTGGCCCAGGGTCTGACATGGGCAGAACTGTCCAAGAGTCAAAAGCCAGAGCCTCAAATGGGCAGAGAACTCTCCTTGGGGGTCATGGGAGTCAGGCAAATCCCAAGGAGCCTGGACCCCCATGGGAAGGGGTGTCTAAGCCAGTGGATGAGAGTGGGACATTAGGTAGCTACAAAAATAACCAGGCAACCTGAAATGGGATAAGTAAGGCTGCTGTGTGGGAAGTTGTGGGAAGAAAACGAAGACCTAAAATTAAGCCCAAACTGGTCAGATCTGAAGGTACTCAGAGCATCCAAGGAGCCAGAAGGAAAGGGTCACTCCTGCTGCCTTTGGTCTCCTATAACTTTATTCAGTGTCTCCATCCCAGGTATTAAATGCCGCCCACATGACCTCTGTCCCAGTGCTGTGGGGAGAGAGACACAAACCACCCAGGGTTAAACTCACCCAGGTTAAACTCACCCTGGGTTAACTCACCCAGGGTTAGGTGAGCAAGGAGCTCCTGAGGCCAGGGCAGGCTTCTAGGACAGGCTTCTAGGCCAGGCTTCTGGAAGCGATGACACTTGACTTAAGCATCCTGGAAGGGTCAGGGCAACCTTGGCCTTGGCTCACTCCCAGGAGGAACCGCCCTCCCAGCATTGGATGTCTGAGTGACTGGCAGTTCTGCTTCGCTCCTTTCTTGAAATTCCGCTCCACCAACTGTTCCGGGGCTGGAACATTGAGATTCTGCGAAGCAGTGGGTCTATTGTAATGCACAGGAGGCAGCAGCCTGCCTGCCATCTCCTCTTCTTTCCCTGGGCTGTGTTCCCAGGGAAGGCGCGAACCTTCTTTTCCATGTCTCTTGGGTGGAACATTTGAATTCCCCTGGGAAACCCCACTAATTCAAAACTCAGTGATTCAGAATTGGTGATCCTATGAATAGGGACTTGGATTAACTTGTTCCTTGAAGCTTGATGTGAAGGATGGATTTTTTTCTAATTATATAAATAGGCAAGATTTCATAGGTAATGATGCATTTTAAATCTATTTTTATAGGCTTTAGGAGAAATCAGAGTCACAAAAGAGATCTTGAATCATTCAGTTCAGTCACAGGTTGGTCTGGTACCCAACTTCTGCTTGCATGGTTACATACCTCCTGTGACAGGGAACCCATTCCTTCCTGAGACAGTGGATACATTTTGCAGCAGGTTGATTTAGTTCAGTTCAGTCACTCAGTCATGTCCAACTGTTTGTGACCCCATGGACTGCAGCATGCCAGACTTTCCTGTCCATCACCAACTCCTGGAACTGGCTCAAACTCATGTCCATTGAGTCGGTGATGCCATCCAATCATCTCATCCTCTGTCATCCCCTTCTCCTCCTGCTGTCAATCTTTCCCAGCATCAGGGTCTTTTCCAATGAGTCAGTTCTTCTTTGCCTCAGGTGGCCAAAGTATTGGAGCTTCAGCTTCAGCATCAGTCCTTCCAATGAATACTCAGGACTGAGTTCCTTTAGGATTGACTGGTTTAATCTCCTTTCTGTCCAAGGAGGTTGATTAGAAGGCCAATCAGTCAAGCAAGTTGACTAGAAGGGCCTTTCTCATAATGAAATCTGTGTAGGCTCCTTTTTGTTCATATTTCTGGCCTCTGGAGCTGCAGAGTTTATGGCACAAGGCCTGAAGATAAGCCCTCTGGGTCTTTTCTTGACTGGTTCTCCACACAGTCATTTGTATAGAACACAATGGAGGCCTCAAGGCCTCGAGCCTCAGTGAAATTGCAGACTTTCTGGGTGAGAAACCCTCCCAGGGATAGAAGTGGTTGGACAGCAGCTGCAAAGCCCTGGCCTGGAAACCTCAGGCCAGGGAAGGACTGGAAGGGGGAAGGGATTCCAGGTCAGCTGTGCCCTGAAGCCAGGTTCGTGGAGGAAGTTGAGGAGCTGAAGCTGTAAGGCGCAGTGCTGTGGAGCAGAGTGCCCTTGCAGAAGGTTGCCGGAAACAGGAACCAGGCAACTTGGTTAACTGAGTCTCTCCTGCCTTCTTTCCTCCCTGGATCCTCACTCTTCCCCTTCCTCCTGCTCTTCTTTTCTCTCTGATCACAATTTTTGGCTGGCATCCCCATCCCTGACTCTCTTGTCTCTTTCAGCCTCTCATCCTCTTTCTTTCCTATTATTTCGATGTCACTTTCTTTCTTTCTGCTTTGGTTCTTCTCTCTGTTTTCCTGCTCTTTCTGTCTCCATCACTGTTTCTGTGAGTCTCTCTCCCTCTGCCAAAGATATATTCAAAGAGAATATATTATATACACAAACGAGGCTTGACTAAAGCAACTTGTGAACTGGGCTTCATTTACCTGTTATCTTGAATACTTTCTGTGAGACTGGTGACCCTTCCTTGAAATAAAATTCTATTCCCTGCTTCTGAGTGATGGTCTCTGCATCCATTTTGGGAAAGTTGAGAACAGGTAATTTCTGCAGCAGGCAAACAGGGTAAATAGATGAAAATCCAGATTCACAAATACAAAATGATTTGCTTCAGGAATTATTTAAATAGCCAGTGTATCTACAGTGTGATTCAATTTATAAACATTAGCTTCACATGCAACCTCTATGTAACTTCCCTCTTATGTATGGTGAGTTCATATATCAGTCTTTAATAAAATGTTTAAAAAATTAGCAACATGTTTGGCAGCCTGAGCTCTTATTCCTTTGGGCAATTGGAGGAAGCAAAGTCTTTTTTGAAAGCAGCTTGACATAGTAGAAAAAGCACAGATTTTTTAATCCCAGCTTCTCAATTCTTTGGGTCTTAGGAAGGCTTAGACTCTCTGAGTCTCTATTTTCTCATCTGTAAAGTGGGGACAATAAGAAAACCTGGCAGGTCTGTTGCAAGGAAGAAATGAATTGGTAGTTTAAATCCACAACCTTTGAAGCTATTAAGATTACTTGAAAGTTGAGAAACAAGCATATCTGGGGTTTTCCTTGGCATTTTCTAACCAGGGTTAGCAAAGCCATAAAGATTTGGAGACTGTATTAGGAAGGCCATGGCTCTTTACAGTAAAATCTAACATAAGAATTACCATCAATTCCCAGGATTGAAAGGAAAGATTGTTTGACAAGCTGGGATGTGGAGACACCACTGCAGCACCCTGTTATTAATAGTTGGGTTAACAGGAATATTTTAAATGGTATGCTTGGAAGATTATATTCCTTAGAGGCAGTAGTTAGATATGAATGTAAAATTTGGAAATTCTTGGCTCTATAAAAGTAGTATCCAATGATACATCAGGAGATGCATATTTCAACAATAAATAGAAAAGATAAAATGTTGAATCAATTCATACCAATAAAGAGTAAAATAGAGAGGTGAAGGAGTAATTAAGCAGAGAGAAAGTGGTAGGGTTGGAGGGAATCCACTGTGGAGAATGAGGGTTTGCACTAGACGTTGTGGGGGCTACAAGGTACCTGATCAGTTTCCTTGTGAATTAAGAGAGTGAGAGGCCAGAAACTGGGTGGCAAGACCCAGCCAGGGGGTTTCAGAGGATTCCCCCAGAGCAGTGTCCAGTCAACACTGGAGGAGAACCTAACAGCTTTTAACACCAAGTTGACTTTGAATTCATAGCTCATGGAGTGAGTGAAGGACTCAGGATCAATGAGAAGTGTTTTCCTCAGTTCTGGGACTAAATCCAGGCCAGATTGGTTTAAATAGTCATAGATACTAGTTAATGATTAGAACAGAATGAAAAGAACGGAATGAAAGCACACTAATGATTTCCTTCAGTCCTACCCTAAATGTGCTAAAAAAAAAATCTTTTAAAATATGTTTCCAGTTGCCTTCTTTACTCTTTCAGTTTACATTCTCTTCTCAGACGCTCCCAACAGAATCTCTGCATCACTTCTGCAAGACTGCTTGTGGCCACAGGTCACTAGTGGCCGCCATGTTCCTAAACCCAGTGACCACTTCTGCAAGCTTATTTTATTTGACCATCAGCAATATTTAGCACAGTTGACCACAACCTCCTTTCCCCCCATATTTTAAACACTTATTTTGAAAATTTTCAAACCCATAGAAATTTGCAATGTTAGTCTAACAAATATCCATCTATTGTTTTACATTTTCTCACCCTTGTGATAACTCTTTTGACAAAATTCAATGTATTATTATTGTGGTTACTTTTGCTGAACCACGTAAGGGCAAGTTGCAGACATTATAGCCCATCACTCCTAAATACTTCTGCATATATTTCCTAAGACCAAGGAAATAGATATCATTAATACATATATCACTGACTTGATGGACATGAGTTTGAGTAAACTCCGGGAGTTTGTGATGGACAGGGAGGCCTGGCATGCTGCAATTCATGGGATCGCAAAGAGTCGGACACGACTGAGCGGCTGAACTGAACTGAATACATATATCTAAAAGATGCTCGTTATTCTAGTTTCTCCCATTGTCTCAATAATTGATCCTTACAACAACGAAAACAAAAATCCAATCCAGGAACCAAACCATGAGTATGCATTGCATTTAGTTATAGTATTAATTTTGTTTTTTCTTTAATCAGGATCTGTCCTTCTGCCTTTCTTTGCCTCATGACACTGACATTTTTGAAGAGGCCAAAGCAAGCAATTGTTTTGTAGAATGTCTAATTCTTCCTCACGGTTAGGTTCAGATGATTCATTCTTGGCAGAAATAGAAGTCATGATGTGTTCTCTGTGCCTCATGAGACCATGACGCTGCTTTGTCCCATCATTGGTGATGTTCCCTTTGATCACTCAATTAAGGTAGAATCTACCAGGTTCCTCCACTGTGAAAGGATTTTTCTCCTTTTATATTTAGTAGGTGGTCTGTGGGGAGTACTCTGATCTTAATCCCTAATGAGAGATTTTTAGATCCATTAATGATTATTACCCGAACCAGTTATGGCAAAATGTTGAATTTCTTACTCTATCATTCCCTCTATGATTTTTAGTTGAAATTCTACTGTAAGGAAGACTTTCCCCTTCTCTTCCACTTTGGTTGGTTGGCTGCTTGCTTGTTTTGAATTAGTGCAAATTTATTACCCAGATCTTGGTTTCTAAATACCATTCTCCAACAAAAAGAACTAGGCTTCCTTGGACAAATGGCAAATTCTAGGGCTGGGACAAGAAAAGACAAGATGAGTCTGGGGTATCTTATAGTAAAAGAAAGTGAGGAAGAGCTGAGCGGGGCAGGGACAGAGAGGAAGGAAGAAAAGTTAAGAAAAATGATGGGAATATGTCAGAAGGACACAAGAGTCAATCTGAATGAGCTCCCAATGGCCAAAACTGGGACAACTGAAACAACAGAGTACTTTATGATAGTATTGGATTATAGATAGTGTTTGTCACTCAGTTATATCTGACTCTTTTGCAACCCCATTCACTGTAGCCTGCCAGGCTCTCTGTTCATGGAATTCTCTAGGAAAGAATATGGAAGTAGGTAGCCATTCCCCATCTCCAGGGGATCTTCCAGACCCAGAGATAGAAGTCAGTTCTCCTGTATTGCAGGCAGATTCTTTACCATCTGAGCCACGCCGCACCCGCCCCCCAAATAAACTTCTATTAGGCTGTACTGATATAAGTAACTATTGACCAAACAAGTATGGGAAAAGAGACAAATTCTTCATGCAGAAGTCCAAATACAATATGTAGAAGAAATATGTAGATATTTCTTCCACCAGGCAGAAGAGCACAACTGTGCCTACCCCTTAAGGATGGACTGTGCATATGACCCTCTAAAGAATATACTAGGAAAGTGGGGAGAAGAGAGTGACTCCAAGTGGAGAAACTGACAACCACAACCTCAGCCAGGTGATCAAGGCCAACACCAAGTCACAAGTCATGTGGATCATACGTACCTTTGATATGATGTGATAAACATGGCACTTTACCTCTGTGGTCTTCAGCCCCCAAACCTATAACCATAGTCTGATTATAAGAAAAACATCAGAAAAATCCCAAGGAGGGACATTCTACAAAATACCTAGTCAATACTCCTCAAAAATGTCAAGATCATCAAAAACAAGGAAAGTCTGAGAATCTTTCATAGCCAAGAGGAGGCTAAGGAGATATGAAAACTAAAAGTAATATGGTATCCTGGATGGGATTCTGAAACAGAAGAAGGATATAAGGTAAAAACCAAGGAAATCTGAATAAAGTATGGACTTTAGCTAATAATATGTCAATGTTGGTTCATTGATTGCAACAAATGTACCTTTTAATTGAAGGTGTTAATTATTAAGGAAGGGAAGACTGGGTACAGAGTATATGGGGACTCTGTACTATCTTTACAATTTTTCTGCAAATCTAAAACTGTTCTAAAATAAAAAGGTTTTTTTCTTTTTATAAAAAAACTCACTTAGTATTTTAAAATGTGTAAATTTCATTGGATAAAAATAATACCTTTATTTTTTAAAATAAAAAAATATTGAGGAACTTGAGACATTTCCTCAGAATAGCTGGCGTGTGGTGAAGTTAAAATGAGAATTCAAATTGCCTTATAAATCTCATACTACCTGCAATGATCTGGATTGTGTCTCCCCTAAAATTTGTATGCTGAAGCCCTAACCTCCAATGTGACTGTACTTGGGAAAGGGCCTTTAGGAAGTAATGAGATTAATATCAGGATGGGCCCCTAATCTGATAGAATTGGTGGCCTTATAAGAAAAGGAAGAGATCTATCTCCCCACAACCCCCCTACCTTATGCACAAACCAATGAAAGGCCATGTGAGGACAAAGCAGCCATCTCCAAGGCAGGAAAAGAGCGCTGTTACCAGTAACTGAACCATGCTGGGCCATGATCTTGGATGTTCCAGTGCCAGAACAATGAGAAAATTGATTTTTGTCGTTTAAGCCTCCTGTGTGTGTGTGATAAGTCACTTCAGTCGTGTCCGAGTCTTTGCAACCCTATGGACTGCAGCCTGCCAGGCTCCTCTGTCAGTGGAATGCTCCAGAGAAGAACACTAGAATGTGTTGCCATGCCTTCCTCCAGGGATCTTCCCCACCCAGGGCTCAAACCCACGTCTCTTAAGTCTCCTGCATCTGCAGGTGAGTTCTTTAACACTGGTGCCACCTAGGGAGCCCCTTATGCCCCCTGCTCAGGGGTATATTGGTATAGGAGCCAGAGAAGACTAATACATTACCTTTAAAAAAAAAAAAAGAATAATACTGTCATTTATTGAGTTTTATGTCCCAAGTAGTGTTCTTAGAACTTTACAGACAGTCAATTATCACAGCTATTATGACAGGTAATTAAGTAATATTACTTTCCCATTTTGCAGATGAGAAACCAGAGGCTTAGGAAGGGTAACTTGCCTGAAATCACACAGCTAACAAGAGTCAGAAGTGGGGCTCCCACTCGTGATTATTTGACCTCAAAGCCCAAACTCTTTCAACCATCCCCCAGGGTCTATTCGTGGGGAGTAGGCAGTTGTGCTCCTCTGCGTGAGGAGAGAGCTGCTGCACAAATTATTTGGAATTTTTCTGCATGGGAAGTTTGTCTCTTCTGCCCCATTTGTTAATTTTTCCAATCATTGTTTCTATCAATATAGACTTGTGGATATTTCTTTTATTCAGTGGGTTATATTCTAATACTACTTCATTTACGTTTTGACTCAAATTGTTCCAGTTTTAGTCACAGGGAGCTCTTTCAGTGGCTCCCAAGACCCTTTGACATATCCTCAGCATTATGTTTTAGTTTTTGCTCTTTCAGGCACTTCTTTACTTCCTAGAACTGCAAGATCCTCCAGGATTGTCTTACATATTTTCTGCTCCAGTCATAGAATCAACCATTTTTCCAAAGAGCCCTGGTTCCTTTTATTGGAGAATGTTATTAGAGACCTAGACTTGGGCAATAGGTGTAATCATTGTTACCAGTCTATCCTTTCTAGGCCCTCTCAGTTGACAGAGCAAAAAAAAAAAAAAAAAAAAACCAAACACGTGTGTTTATACTAATTCATGGATATATGCATATCTATAAATATTTCTGTATGAAACTATTTGTGTCTAATCTAAGCTAAACATGAATTCATGGTGTCTCCCACTTTAATCCATTACCCCATGGATCATTCTAGTGTCTTTTGCTTATTTGTAACCTCCCACTGCAACAGTGAGAAACCTCACTCACATCATCCATTTACTTAATTGTTCAGCTCCAGTGTACCTGTTTATTGCTGTCAGAATTGTTAACTCCGATCCCCATGGGAAATGAGGATTTTTTCTAAAGAAAACAGTTTTAATCTTACAGTACAGTACCTGGAAAAGTACAGTAGTACAGTACAACACCTGGCATACAGGGGCACGTTCGCATTTTTGAAAGTTCCCAACTTGGAGCTTCGTATGTAGGGAACTTACAGTCATCACATTGTCCCCGCCTGGTTGTAAATGAAACAGAGGAACGTGGGGCACACTTTTGGAGTATTTGATGAGCACCAACTTTATGAGTTGATCATCTATGCAGAATTGTCTCTTTTGCATAGTCTCCATTTGTTTTAACCACTTATTGTGGATTCATCTTTCTCTTGCCTTCTCTCCCTCCTTGATTAAAACCTCGAGACACCCCCATTCCTGGTTTGATGATTATTTATCTGCCTCTTATCAACAATTCTGAGATTTCCTGTCCTTTTACAAAGAAACAACTTTTAGTGTTTATTTATAGGTTGTCTTTTTGTTTGTTAGCTTTTAGTTGTATAAACTCCACTCGTTTCCCAAGTTACTTAGGTCAGGAGCTTTCCCCCTACTCCCTTCAGTGAGATTGTTCCATACATTTGTAATATAGTTAGATTGGTTTGTCACATTCTGTCCTAGACATTAATTTCCTTAAGGATTTGTTTTAATCCAAATATGTACGCCCAGTAAGGTTCATTTTTTGTGCTGCAAAGTTCTATGGGTTTTGATAAATGCAATTTGTCATGTATCTACCATTGCAATATCATACAGAAAAGTTTCAGTGCCCTAAAATCTCTCCTGTGCTTCATACATTCAACCCTCTTCCCAAACCCCTGTGACCACTGACTTTTTATCCTTGCTATGGTTTTTGCTTTTTCCAGAATGTTATGTAACTGGAATCATATAGTATGTAGTCTTTTCAGACTGGTTTCTCTCACTTAGCAATATACAATGAAGTTTTATTCATATCTTTTTAAGATCTAAAAAATCATTTTTTTGCCACTGAATAATATTCCATTGTTATGGATGTACCATTCGCTTATCCACTTACCTATTAAAGGACATCTTGGTTGCTTCCAGATTTTGGCAATTATAAATAAAATTGCTATAAACATTTGTGTGCAAGTTTTAGTGTGGCTATGTTTTCAAATCAATAGGGTAAATACTTAGGACCACAGTTGCTGGATCATATGGTAAGATTACATCTATCTAGCTTTGTAAGTCTTCAAATTTGTTGTACCTTTTTGTCTTCTCATCATAAATTAATGAAAATTCCTGCTGTTCAATATCCTCATTAACAATTGATATTGTCAGATTTTTTGTTTTAGCCATTCCAATAAGTGTGTATTGGTATATTATTTTTCTTTCAATTTGGAATTCTTAGTGACATAGGATGCTGAGTATCTTTATGTTTGTGTGCCATCTATATTATCTCCTTCATGAGGTGTCTCTTCAGATCTTTCCCCATTTTTAACTGAGCTGTCTGTGTTATTAGAATCCTTGAAGGGTTCTTTGTATACTTTGGACACTAGTTCTTTCTCAGATATCTGTTTTTCATATATTTTCTCCTAGTCTGTGGCTTGTCTTTTCATTCTCTTCACAGTATCTTTCATGAACTGAAATTTTAAATTTTAATAAAATCCAACTCACTTTTTTATTTCATGGATCATGCTTCCAGTGTTATAACTAAAAACTCAACACCAAGCCAAGATCATAGGTTTTTCTCTCATTTAATCATTTTGATAAACATAAACACTCACATGTTACAGATTGAATTGTTTCTCCACAAAAGAAATATTGAAGTCCTAACTCCTGGCGTCTGTGAATGTGACCTTATTTGGAAACAAGGTTTTTGCAGATGTAATCAAGTTAAGATGAGGTCATTAAGATGGGTCTTAATCCAACTTGGTGAGTGTGTCTATGAGAAAGGGAAACTTGAACACAGACACACAGGGAGAAGGCCATGTGAAGACGGAGGCAGAGATTGAAGTGATGCATCTACAAGTCAAGGAATACCAAAGATTGCCAGCTATCACCAGAAACTAGGAGAAAGTCCTTCCATGCAGTTTATTTTCAAAGTTTTTTTTTTGCTATTCTAGGTTCTTAGTACTTCTGTATGAATTATAGAATCTGTTTGTCAATTTGTACGAAAACATCATGCTAGAATTTTCATAAGGATTTAGTTGAATCTGTAGATTCATTTCAGGAGATTAGCTCAGTTGATAAAGAGTCCACCTGCAATGCAGGAAACCCCAATTTGATTCCTGGGTTGGGAAGATCTGCTGGAGAAGGGATAGGCTACACATGCCGATATTCTTGGGCTTCCCTTGTGGCTCAGCTGGTAAAGATTCCGCCTGCAATTCGGGAGACCTGGCTTTGATCCCTGGGTTGGGAAGATCCCCTGGAGAAGGGAAAGGCTACCCACTCCAGTATTCTGGCCTGGAGAATTCCATGGACTGTATAGACCATGGGGTTACAAAGAGTCAGACATGACTGAGTGACTTTCACTTTCCTTTCAAAATCTTAATATAGGTTTTTACAGTACACAAACATGGCATATCACTCCATTTGTTTATGTCTTTAATTTTTCTCAAAAATGTTTTGTAGTTTTTAAGTATAAAGATTTTACATCAGTTATCAGATTTATCTTTATTATTTTTGATACAATGTAAGCACTATTATTTTTAACTTTAATTTCCAATTTTGTGCTTCTGATATATTAAAATGTATTGATAATTGTATTTTGCTATCCTGCTGAGCTCACTTAATAGTTCTAGGTTTTTTACATTCCATAGGATTTTCTGCACAGACAGCTGAGAATGAAGACAGTTTTATTCCTTTCTTTCCATTCTGGATGCTTTTTTATATTTTGATTGCCTAATTGCACCAGTTAGTACTTCTACAATATTGACTAGAGGTAGTGAGAGTGAACATTTTTGCTTTTTCATGATGTTAGGAAGAAAGTGTTCCATCTTTCATCATAATTATGATGTTAGCTGGTAGATATCCTTATATGCCCTGTATCAAGTTGAGAAAGTTCTCCTTTAACAAATTTTTTAATCTAAGCATAGTTGATTTAAACTGTTGTGTTTCAGGTGTGATTCAGATGTACATACATATGAGTGTGTATATATACAGATATAGTCTTTTTTCAGATTTGTTTCCAGTATAGGTTATTGCGAGATCTTGAATATAGATCTGTATTACACCGTGGGTCCTTGCTGTTGATTTTATGAATATTGGTGTGTGCGTGTGTGCTCAGCTGCTCAGTCATGTTCAGCTGTTTGCAACCCCATGGACTACAGCCCTCGAGGCTTCTCTGTCCACGGAATGTTACAGCAAGAATACTGGAGTAGGTTGTCATTTCCCACTCCAGGGCATCTTCCTGACCCAGGCGTGGAACCTGGATCTCCCGCATCTCCTGCAGTAGTGTATGTATCTGTTAATCCCAAACTCCGAATATATCCCTCCCCTGCCCTTTCTGTTTGGTAGCCATAAGTTTTCTGTCTGTGCGTGTCTTTTTTGTAAACTAGTTCATTTGTATCATTTTTTAGGATTCATATATAAGTGATATTATATGACATTTGTCTTCATCTGACTTCACTTAGTATGATAATCTCTAGATCCCTCACGTTACTGCAAACGGCATTGTTCCATTCTTTCTTTCAATTTTATTCTTTTTGATGGCTGAGTAACATTCCATTGTGTATGTGTACCACATCTTTATCTATTCCTCTGTTAATGGATTCAGGTTGCTTCCTTGTCTTAACTATTGTAAATAGTGCTGCTATAAACACTGGGGTGCATCTTTTCAACTTAGAGTTTTCATCTCTTCTGGATATATGCCCAGGAGTGGGATTGTTGGATCATATGTTAGCTCTATTTTTAGCTTTCCAAGGAACCTCCATACTGTTCTCCATTTGGCTGCACCAATTTACATTCCCACCAACAGTGAAGGAGAATTCCCTTTTCTCCACACACTTTCCAGCATTTATTATTTGTAGACTTTTTGATGATGGCCATTTTGACTGGCATGAAGTGATATCTCATTGTAATTTTGATTTGTATTTTTCTAATAATTAACAATGTTGAACATCTTCTCATGTGCTTACTGACCATCTGTATATTTTCTTTGGAGAAAGTTCTTCTGCTCATTTTTTGATTGGGTTGTTTAGTTTTTTATATTGAGTTGTATATAAGGAAATTCCTTTTTATTCTTAGTTTGTAAGAGTTTTTATTAGGAATGGGTGTTGAATTTTACAAAAATCTTTTTCTGCATCTAGTGAGAGAGTCTTAAGGTTTTTAGTCTGTTATTATGATGAATTATATCTATTGGTTTCATAATGTCAAATGAAATTATTATTTCAGGGATTAAATCCCATGTGGTCATATATTAATACTAATATATTATTAGTAGTATATATTGTTGCATCTGACTTGCTAAACTTTCATAAAGAATTTTTGCCTTTGGGGATTTCCCTGGTGGTCCAGTGGTTAGGAATCTGCCTTGCAATGCAGGGGACAGGGGTTCCAACCTTAATTGGGGAACTAAGATCCCACATGCCACAGGGCAACTGAGTCCATGCACTCTGGAACTCTTGTGCCACTACTAGAGAGCCTACTCGCTTCAGTGAAAGATCCCACATGACCCAATGAAGATCCCAAGTGCCACAGAAGACCCAATGCAGCCTATATATATATATATATATATATTTAAGGTATTAATAAAAAAGAAGTTTTGCATTTATGTTCTTGATAGAAATTGACCTTTAGAATTCTTTCCTTAATGTTTGAATGGTTTTGATATCAGAATAAAATTGGCCATAAAGAATGAGTTGGGAAGTCTTTCCCCCCTATTCTTTCACCTTTCTGGAAGAGTTCAGATTGAATTGGTGTTTCTTCCTGAAATGTTTGCTATAATTAGCCAGTGAAATTATCTGGACCTGCAGTTTTCCTTTTTTTGGATTAATTAATTTATTTTAATTGGAGGCTAATTACTTTACAATATTGTACTGGTTCTTGCCATACAATGACATGAATCAGCCATAGGTGTTCATGTGTCTCCCATCCTGAACCCCGCTCCTACCTCCCTCCCCATCCCATCCTTCAGGGTCATCCCAGTGCACCAGCCTTGAGTGCCCACCCTGTTTCATGTATCGAACCTGGACTGGTGATCTATTTCACATATGTGGACCTGGAATTTCTTTTGTGGAGAGGTTTCAGCTGTAAATTCAATCTCTTTAATAAATGCAACACTATTCACACTATCAATTTTTTCTTAAGTGAGATTTGGTTAATTGAGCATTTAAAGAAATTTGTCCATTTTCATCTAACTTTGAGAATTTATTGACATAAAGTTGTTTTTAATATTCCCCTACTACACTTTTTAAATTTGCAGTGACATCTGTAGTGATGTCACCTCTGTAATTGCTGATATTGGTAATTTGTGCCTCCTCTCCATCTTTTTTTTTAGTCTAGTTGTGAAAGTTGCTCAGTCATGTCTGACTCTTTTCAACCCCATGGACTCTAGCTTGCTAGGCTCCTCTGTCCGTGGAATTCTCCAGGCAAGAATACTGGAGTGGGTAGCTGTTCCCTTCTCCAGAGGATCTTCCCAACCCAGATCAAACCCAGGTCTCCCTTATTGTAGGCGAATTTTTTTACCATCTGAGCTGCCAGGGAAGCCCATCTTTTATTTTTTCTTAATTAGCTCCATCTTTTATTTTTTCTTAATTAGCCTGTATAGAGGTTTAATAATCTTGGTGTTGTTTTCAAAGAACTTGCTCTTGGCTTCATTTATTTTCTCTATTTTTTTCTATTTTATTAATTTCTATTCTCATACATATTTCTTTTTCTCTGCTTACTATGGGTTTGATTTGCTCTTCTTTTTCTAGTTTCTTAGGGTGAAAGCTGATCTCGTTGATTTGATACCTTTCTTCTTTTCTAATATAGGAATATAAATTTACCTGTAAGTACTACTTCAGTTACATTCTACATATTTCAAAATACTGGGTTTTCATTTTAATTCAGGCCAAAATACTTCCTAATTTATGTTTTGATTATTTTTATGACAGAAGGGTTATTTAGAACTGTGTTACACAGTTTCCAAATATTTGGGAATTTTCTCTTAATAGATATCTTTCTGTTGTTAATTTCTAACATAATACCATCATGTTCTCCTCATGAATTTTATTTTTCTGGACCTTTGTGTGCCTGGCTATTTTTTAATAGATGCTGGATAGTGTGAATTTTACATTTACATTACATTTGGGTGCTGAATATTTTTGTATTCCTACAGGTATTCTGGAGCTTTGTTTTAGAATGTGGTTAAGTTACCTGACAATAGCTTTAATACTTTTGGTGCTTGATTTTAAGCTCAGTTAGGTAGGACCAAAGCAGTATTTAGCTTAGGGTTAATTTTTCCCAGCTCTAAGGTAAGACCCCGTCAGTTATTATTCCAATTAATGTGCCGTAACTTGTAAAGGTTTTCATTCTAGCTATCAGAAACAAGCTCTATTTCCATCCTTGTGTGATTTTCAGGCACTGTTCTGAAAGTTCTATCAAAACACTACATTGAGAATTCTAGATGCTTTGGTTTTTTTGGCCCTCAAATTTAGACTTCTCAACTCAGGAATAGGGTGAGGCTTTACCAGGGTCCTGCCTTTCTGCATCATTGCCTGAAAACATTCTCTAAGCAGTAAACTGGGTCAATAATAAGGCTCTCTTTGTTTCCTGTAACTTAGGGATCACTGTCCTTCATTCCTCTGATGTCCAATATCTGGAGAGCCATTATTTCATATATTTTGTTCATTTTTAAAATGTGTTTCAAGTGGGGGGTTAAAATCCATCTCCTGTTACTCCATCTGAGCAGAAGTCGTAGTCCCAGTAATTCACTTTTTAAATGTTTAAGAAAAGAAGAAACTTTTTCCTTTATATTTTTTCACACAATTACCAGTGTCCTTTATTCCTTTCTTTAGATTTGAATTTCCATATGGTCTTATTTCTCTTCAGCTTGAAGAATTTTCTTTAGCATTTCTTGTAGTTAGGTGTCCTGAAGACATAATATCTTGCTTTTCATTTATCTGAAATTATCTTTATTTTATCTTCATTTTCATATTTTCCCTTGATATAGAATTTTAGCTGTCTGACAGGTGTTTTTTGCTATCTCTCTGTCTTTTTTTTTAAAATAGCATTTTAGTGATGTCTTGTGGCCTCAGTTGTTTCTGATGAGAAATCAGCTACCTCTGGTTGCTTTTAAGATTTTCTGTTTATTTGTGTTTGAGGGGAATTTAACTTTGATGTGAATTTCTTTGTATTTATCTTACTAGAGGTGTGCTGAACTTTCTGAATCTGTGGACTTCTTTCTTTCTTTTTGAGGGGAGGGTCAAATTTGGAAGATACTTGGCCAATATTTCTCCAAATATTTTTTTTTTTGCCCTGTTCTCCCCTCTCCTTCTAGGGCTGGAGTTGCTCATTTGTTCAGCCACTTGATGCTGTCTCACAAATCACTGAGGCTCTGTTAATTGTTTTTCAACCTTTTTTCCCCCCTCTGTGCTTCAGTTCGAATGATTTCTATTGAACTGTCTTCCAGTTCACTGATCCTGTCCTCTTCTTTATCCTATCTACTATGATATTTTCTAATGAATTTTTTAAAATTTCTAATCTTACATTTTCCAGTTCTAGATCTTTAAATAATATTCATATTTCTTCTCAAATTCCCCATCTCTTCACACATTAAATACACCTTTCCTTAAGGATTTATTATCACATTTTTCACAGTTATTTTGGTGTTCCCTTCTGCTAATGTTGGTATCTGGTTCATTTGTCACTTTGTTTTTGTCAACTGATTTTTCTCTTCACTGGGTTATATTTTTCTGTCTCTTCACATATCTAATTGTGTGTGTGTGCGTGTGTGTGTGCATGCTACTCTTTATATTTTATTGAGCAGAAATTAATTTCCAACTGTATAATTGATTTTCTTTCTCAGAATTATACCAGAATTGAGATTGCTTTAAGTAAAACATACAAAATGACAGCTATAAAACTATTTAAACTTGACTAAACATTCTGACAAGCATACATCTAATGGATGAAAAACAAAAACAACACTCCAAAAAACCCAACTATACCATTTGTTAGGATTGCATAGCTTTTTAAAAAAGAAAAAAAAAAATTCCTCAGATTTCCAGCTATCATTTTCCACATGGGCTTCTTGGAGTCTCATCCACTGTTTCAGGGTTAATGTGTCAGCCAAGGACTGGAGTGGGGCTCTTCTCGCTAAGCCTCCTTTCTTGGATTTCCCCTTCAATTTCCAAATGCTCTGGCAGGTCCAATATTCACCCGTCAACTGCTCAAGCCTGTAATGACTGCAGCTTTCTGCTTGAACTCTCTCTGAAGTGCCCCAGCACACCACGCAGACTGGGACTGCCCTCTCAAGAAAAGCTGGATAAATGGATATCACCTTGTGTGGTTCCCTTCTTTTCAGAGTCAAAACCCCTCTAGTTTCTGCCTGATTTGGGGTCATTTTCCTGTACCTTCAAACAGTTCATTTTTTTTTTCTATTTTATGCAGAGTTTATAATTACTCTTGGTAAGCTAACACAGAACAAACTACCATTACCCTAAGTTGGAAGTCTCCTGACAACGGTTTTTAAACTGAGGATAGTATCTACTTCATAGGTTTGTTTTTCCTCTGTGCAAGAATTAAATAGGAATACACATGTAAAATGCCTGGCACAGATAAATATTCAAAAAGTGTTAGTTTCCTTCTCTTTATGTTGAATTGGCATCGACTTCCTTTTATCTTCCCCTCATTAGCCCGTGCTTTGCTCTCTGGCTCCAACCTATATAGGATGATTTCCTTTCCATGGGGCAGCTAATCAGGGATTGGATGACCGAGATCATATCCTGTACCCCAAGCCTCCCCTATCTTCAGGTCCCAAACCCCAGTTCTTCCTACCATTTCTCAGATCATAGTTTTTTTCTCTAGGGAACGTGGAATCTCTTTAGCCACTCCATTTCTTCACTGAGGAACCTCCTAAGTTCAAGCTCCAGTTCTGCCATTTATGAACTCCATAACTTGAGGGAGTCATCTTTTGGGTTTCAATATCTCCTTCAGGAAAATGGCATAATAATCCCTATCCAGCGTGTGCCTTACAAACCCAGACCCATTATGAAACTTTAGCTGCTGTTGGTGGGAAGAGTCTTGAGGCGAGGTCTCCACTGCCCAGGTTTCTGTGGGGCTCCCTTCCTCTGGTTGTCTTGGTGGTGGGGGAGAAGAAGAGAAAGGGAATATCAAAACATAATTCAGTCTCTTTCCACCAGAGAAACCTGTGGCTAGTTTTCTCTTGAATTACCAGAGGTAATCACATCTTCCTATTGCAAGTTTCAGTTTTCTTTCCAAGACCACACAGTCTAATCTCATCTGAGAAATGCATATTTTTTTCTGTGATTATAACTTCAATCCTATTTTTTTTTACCGGTCTTATTATGCCACAGAGGTATTTTCTTCCTTCTGAGTGTCTCTGTCTGAAACACTAGGATCAAGTAATACATCCCTGACCTGACAAAGTTTCTCTGTGATTAAAATTTCTTTTGGAGGAAAAGGAATGATAGTGATTTGGTTTTTTTCTCCAAATAGTAGAAAGCAACAGCAAAGGTAACAATTCCTTTTTCAAGTTCCTGTAGTCATGATTAGGGTGATAATAATTGGGTAATTTTTTAACCAAAGCAGGATACCTTTGAGAATAAAAGGGCATATCAATAATTATGCCATGACTCTCCCAGGAAACCTGGAATGTGTATGGCATTATACTCTTACATGCCATAGGGTCTTGACTTCCTTTACAGCATCCTGAGTCTTAAGGGATACAAAATACTAAAAAAAATACAAATAAACAGCCTTTCTCCATTCCTGTTTAGAAACTTCCTTTCTGAGGAACTTCATCACTGGGGACTTCAACCAAGTGGTCCGGGGGGCTTAGACATGATCACCTGTGCAGAACCACCAGGGAAAGGACTAATGTGGTCACTTTTGTCTGAGGCATGGTCTCAGCTCTAGAGGCAAAGGCTTGAGCTCAAATCACCCTCTTGCAACTCAAGGACTCGCTGCCCCTCATTGAGCTGTGTCCTGACTGGCTAATATCTGTTTACTGCCACAGCTTTCACCAAAGGTCACTGCCTTCCCCCAGAGGTGCTGGTTTGCATGTAATGGAGCTACAAAGTGACCCTCCTCTCCTCTAGCTCAGCTCAGCCCTAGTCCCAGCCCAAGTCTAAGTCCCAAACAGAATATTCAAGAAATACACGTGACATACATCTTAATATTTTTCTGAGCAAGGCATGCTTTTTCATGTCTTGCACCTTTCCAACCAATATTATTGTGTCTGGAATGTCTTTATCCTTTCTAATCCTTTCTATCTGGTAAGAATTTACTCCTTTTTCAAGTCGCAACTCAAATAGCATGTGCTCGTGAAGCCTTTTCTGACACCTCTCACCTCCACTAATCTGCTCAGGTGTCAGAATTCATTTGGCTTTGCTTCTGCTAATGTAATTTTTTAAAAAAATCTTTCTAAAGCATGACAGTAGTTTAAACAAGATGGGACTCTACTTCACTTCCACACAGTAAAAGTCAGAAGGTCAATAGTCCAAGGCTGGTACAGTGGCTCCTTGGTGCCATTAGGGATTCAGGCTCCTACCTTTCTGCTTTGCAATCCTCAGGAGGTCACCTCATGGTTCAAGATAGCTGCTAGAACCAGAACAGCATGTCCATATGACAACTGGAAAAAGAAACAGTAGAAGAACAAAAATGGATTTTCCTAGCTAATCAGGTCCTTTTTATGTTAATGTTATGAATGACATGAAAAAATTTTTTCAAACATTAAACCAACCTTGAATTCCTGGAATTAATCCAACTTGGCCAAATACATTATCATTTATACACATTGCTGGGTGCCACTTGCTAAGGCTTGAAGATTTTTGCATCTGTGGTTCACGAGTGAAAATGACCTGTAATTTGCCTTTATCATGTGGTCTTTGTCAAGTTGTGGTGTGTGACTATGCTAACTTCATAAAACGGGTAGAAACTACTCTTTTTTTTGACACTTTGGAATGTTTATGAAAGATTAGAATTATTTGTTCCCTGAATGTTTGGTAGAACTCACTGATAAAATCTCCGGACCTGGAGTTTTCTTTATAGGAAGTCTTTTAACTATTCTTCAAATTTCTTTAGTGGTTTTAGGACTATTCTGGGTTTCTATTTCTTCTTGATAAGCTGTTTTCTAGGTTGATATGCACTTCATCTAAATTTTCTTTAGTATATTCTTTTTGTCTGGTTCTTCCATCTACAATTTCTGCAGCATTTCAGAAAATATCTTCAGTTCTGTCTTTCATTCACTGATTCCTATTTTTATTTTTAGGTTTTTATTTGATTCTTCAAATCCACTTGCTCTTTTCTGATATTTTCAAGCATTTAGCATCTTTATTGAGTTATAGCTAACATAAAATAAATGACATTTATTTAGTCTAAAATTTTATGTTTTAACCTAAGTAGACACTTGTGAAATTGTAACCACAGTCCAGAAAATGAACATATACATCACCCCCACAAAATATCCTTTTTCTCCTCTATAAACCCCTTTTCTGTCCCTCCTTACTCACCTCCCATTCCCAGGCAATCACTGATCTGATATGTCACTATAATTTAGTTTACATTCTTAGAATTTTATATTAATGAAATAACATCATAGGTATTCTTTTTGCTATTTTTTGTCTGAAAAAGTGAAAGTGTAGTCATTCAGTTGTGTCTGACTCTTTGCATCCCCATGGCTACTCTCTGTAACACATCAGGCTCCTCTGTCCATGCAATTTTCCAGACAAGTATACTGGAGTGGGTTGCCATTCCCTTCTCCAAGGGATCTTTCTGATCCAGGGATGAAACCCAGGTCTCTTGCACTGCAGGCAGATTCCTTACCATCTGAGCCACCAGGAAGCCCTGTTGTTGCCTGGATTATTTTATTCAGTATAGTTACTGTGAGATTTATTTATATTCTTACATGTATCAATATTTCATTCCTTTTTATTGTTGAATGTATTCTACTCTTATGACTACACAGCCATGTTCTAGTCATTCACTTGTTGATGGACATTTGAGTTGTTTCCAGTTTAGAGCTATCACAAATAAGGTGCCATGAACATTTATACATGCCTTTGAATGGACATATGCTTTTAATTCTATATAGTACATGAAAATGGAATGATCATGTTATACGGTAGGTGAGTGTTTAAACTTTTAAGAAACCACCAACTGTTTTCAAAATAATGCTACTATTTTACAGTTTTGTCAGCAGCATATGAGGGTTCCAGTTGTTCCACATCTTTTCTAATACTTGGTCTGGTAATTATTTTTAGACATTCTAATAGATGTGCAGAGATATCTCATTATAGTTTAAATTTGCATTTTCCTAATATCTAATGAAGCTGTGTCTTTTCTCTCTCTTTTTTCCCTGATCAGTCTGGCTAGAGATTTATCAATTTTATAATCTTCTCAAAGAACTATCTCTTGATTTCATGGATATTCTCTATTGTTTCTGTTTTCTATTTCAAGAGTTTCCAATCTAACTTTTATTATTTTCTTTCTTATGTTTTGTTTAGGTTTCATTTATTTTTTGTTTTCTAGCTTCTTAAGGGGGAAGCTGTGGCCATTGATTTGAGAACATTCTTTTTAACGTAGGAGCTTAATGTTAAAATTTCCCTTTAAGTACTGTTTTATCTGCATTCCATAATTTTGATATGGCACCTGTTTCACTTATAGTCAGGTCAAGTCAAAATACTTTCTAAATTCCTTTTTCCTTCTTTACACTGTAGGTTATTTAAAGTATGCTATTTGGAAATTTTCTATATATTTTCTATTACTGATTTCTAACTGAGCTCAGTTTTGATCTGAGAACATAATTGTGTGAATTGAATTCTTTTAAATGTATTGAGACTTGTTTTGTGTTCTGGAATGTAGTCAGTTATAGTGAATGCTCCATGTACACTTGAAAAGTAAATATATATTCTTCTGTTACTGGGCAGAATGTTTCATAAATGTCAATAAGATGGTTAATAGTGCTCTTCAAGTCTTCTATACCCGTTTGATTTTCTGTCTATTGTCCTAGCAATTACTGAGAGAGGAGTACTGAAACCTTTGACCATTGTTATGGATTTATCTATTTCTCCTTGATATTCTATCTATTTTTACTTTAAATATTTTGTTACTTTGTGACTAAGTGCATAAGTATTTAGATTTGTTTTGTCTTCTTGATAAATTTCCTGTTTTATCAGTATAAAATCCTATTCTTTATTCCTAGTAATACTTTTTGCTTTGAATTGTACTTTGATATTAATGTAGCCACCCCCAACTTTCTTTTGATTAGTGTTACATAGTGTATTTTTTTTGTCCTTTTATTTTTAATACATTGTGTCTTCATATTTGAAGTGAGCTTGTTTTCTTTTTTTTTTTTTTTCTGCTTTACATGACTTGCTTGCAAGTCATTAGTTTCCTGACCAGGAATCGAACCTGGGCCCTCAGTAGTGAAAACAGAGTCCTAACCACTGGACAACCAGGGAAGAAACCTCAAGTGAGTCTCTTTTAAGGAACTGAATTTTGTTTTTTTTTAAATCTAGTATGATCATCTTTGCCTTTTAACTGGAGTCTGTAGACTATTTATAAATTTTAAATTTTTATTTATATGGTTGGATTTAAATCTACTATCTATTTTGTTTTTTATTTATCCCAGCTATTCTTTGTTCCTCTTTTTCTACCTACTTTTGAATTAATTATGTTTTATGATTTCTTTTATATCATTTTCTGGTTTATTAGCTGTAACTTTGTTGTATTATATTAGGACAGGCATACCTGCATATCTCATTTTATTGCACTTTATTTTATTGCACTTCACAGATGCAGTTTTCACAAATTGAAAGTTTATCATAACCCTGTGTCAAGCAAGTCTATTGCCACCATTTTTTTGACAGTTTTTTTCTCATTTTGTGTCCCTGTGTCACATTTTGGTAAGTCTCATCACATTTCAAACTTTTTCATTGTTATCATATTTGATATGATTGATGGTGATCTGTGATCAGTAATCTTTGATGTTACTAGTACAACTCATTGAAGTCTCAGGTGATGGCTAGCATTTTTAGCAACAAAGTACTTTTAAAATGAAAATATATGCATTTTTTAGACATAATGCTATTGCACACTTACTTGACTACAATATAGTATAAATATAATGTTAATGTGTACTGGGAAAAAAACAAAAAAGAGATCTTGTGGCTCATGTTACTGTGATACTTGCTTTATTTTGGTGGTCTGGAAATAAATCTGCAGTGTCTCTGAGGTCTACCTATAGTTAATTTAGAGTTTATAGCATACATGCATGGGATTACATTCTACCTTCAAAAGGTATACTACTAAACACATAGTGTATGGACCTTACAAATACGCTTCCTTTTCTCCTCATCCCAGCTTTTGTGCTACTCTCATCATACATTCAAATCCTATATCATACCTCACTATGTATTTTTTTCTTTAAACAGTCAATTATCTTTTAAAGGTATTTAGCTAATAATAGTTATGGATTGCCACCTCTCACTAGAGTTTCCTCCCAGGTCAGTTTTTGTTATTCTGTAGCTCTTTCCCCATGCTACTCTGAGTTATTCTTTACTGCTTTGACCCAAGCCTAGATACAGAATCTTTCATTGATTCTTCCAAAGAACACTCAGCACAGTAAGGGTATATGTGTGGGGGGACAGGGTGGGGAAGTGGTGGGAGCAGGGGCAGGTGTCAGGAGTGGGGAAGAACATGTGTGAGGCTAACAAAAGTAAAGGAAAAATTAAAACTGAATATCAGATATACCTATTCCTAGGGTCCATAAACAGTCATGGACATCTTGGTCATCCTTGGCCATCTCTGCTTCACACTCTAGAACTACTGCCATGTTCTGGACCAACTTACCTCTACAGAAGGGAAGCCCCTTTGATCATGTTCTTCTAAATGGACTTCAGGCCCTCGAAAGACTGTGAGATCCTCTTTTCCCCAATCTGAGGCCTACCTCATTTCCTTCCCAGGGGATTAACAGTGAGAATCTCCAACTCTTACAGACTAGATACCCTCCCTCCATTCCCGGGCAAGATTGGGTCCTATGACCTGGTAGTCGTCACATGGTCCCCAGTGCATTTCCTGAAGATAACACCAAATCCCCTTCACTTCCATGTCATAGTTCTTCATCTCCAACGTGGATTGAAAAGAACGTTAGGCATGTTCATCCCTCCTTATTGAATATAGGCTCATGATCTCAATAGCATATATTTGAAAAAAAATACACACACGAGTGAAGACATTGCTGGGTAGTTCTTTACCTTTTTGCTTTTTAAAATATTATTTATTATTTTTGTCTGTGCTGGATCTTCATTGCTGTGTGCAGGCTATCTTATTGTGATGGTGCTTGAGTTGTGGTGCTCGGGCTTCTCATTGTGGTGATTTCTCTTTGTGCAAAGCACGAGGTCTAGGGTATGCAGGCTCAGTAGCTGCAGCATATGCGCTCTAGAGTGTGGGTCAGTCGTTGTGGGGCATGGGTTTAGTTGCTCCATGGCATGAGGAATTTTCCCATACCAGGGATTGAACCTGTGTCCCCTGCATCAGCAGGCGGATTCTTAACCACTGGACCATCGGGGAAGTCCTAAAGTTTTGCTTATAGAAAAATAATCTCTCCCCAGAGCCCTGGTCTTGCTAAAGATACAGCTGATCCACAACACTGAATGGACCACTCAATGTCAGCATACATTTGAGCCATGGCACTGGTTGTACAGTGGGGCATATCTACTGACCTTACATCTGCAATACAGGGTGGTGATTAAGAGTTGACTGAAAGGCCTCCCCTTAATGGCTCTTATCAGAATGAAAGGCTGGTCTTCTCAATTAAAAAATAAAAAAATTACATCTCCCTCTCGAAGAAGGACACTGGAAGCAGACACTTTGCAAGACTTCCAAATGAGCTTCCTAACCCTACCAATTTTAAAATCTAGAACTAACTCTAGGTAAGCTTTCTGTTAGCAGCTTTAAGTTAGTATGCCCACTGTGTGAGGTCTGAGACAGAATACTATAAAATCTTTAGTCATCATTGCCATCAAAGGTACCCAGGAACTAGAACACGTCATTACTAGCCTTTCCCAGAGTGCATTTGGGGAAGCCTGCTCAACTGCAAAAGGATTGTCCTATGTTCTGCATGTTCTTGTCTTTCCTTTTCCCCAACATGTGTTTGCACCAGGTCTGGACACTTGTCCCAAGGCCAGTCATGGACCAGTGAAACCATATTACTGCAGAATTTAAATAGGAGTCAACATTTAGTTGGTAGTGACAGGAATTTGTGTTCAAGTTTACAGTTGGTGATAGAGTAGGTTCTATATGCAATACCCCATGCACTCTGAAGTTACAGGGAGCAGAAATCACAAAGGCAGCAGAGGGAATAGGCCAGTAGAAGAGGCTAACAAAGTAAGAACAATGTGTTCCCTGGAAAGGAGATGCAGAGAGAGATGCTGCCTCCTTCTGTAATATCACTGACCCTAGTTGCAGTCGCAGTGAGTTCTTGCCCGGGATCCTGTGACATCCCTCCATATGATAGGATTTTCCCATCCAAACCTTTCTCTCCCATTCTTGGTTTTATTCCATGTGATGTGCACAACAAAAAGAGGGCATCTCCCACCTCCCTTACAGTAAGAATAGCCTTAGCCTAAATCCTGGCCAAAGGAACTTCAGTGGAAATTGTTGAGTGGAACTTCCTGGAAAACTCTTTTAAAGGGGCTTAAATGCAGCTGGAGTGTACTTTTTGCCCTTTCCACTCTCCTTCTACCTGCAACCTGCAGTGCTGAGTTGATGGCTAATGCCCTAGTTTAAGGGTGGATGTCTTAGCTAAGAATGGAGGAGCAGATTGCCATCTCTGATGACAATCAAGCTGTTATACTAGCCTGAGATTGCCTGCCTCTCAAATTCTTTTAATGAAAGAAAAACAAACTCTTCATGTCCACTTTGTTCCACTGAGAGCTACAGGCAGTCAGCAGCACAGGTCCCTCACAGATCCAGAACTCACTTGGCAAATGGTTCATTTGCTAAACATGTGTTGACAGCCCATGAGCTGAGACATGGGCCCTCCCTACCTTGGTGACTTTCTTCAAAGGCCCCATGTCTACAGAAGAAGCAAAAAAGCAGGTGCTGACCACCTAGAACAAGAAGAGAGATTCTTTGAGGGGTGGCTACCCAGCAGCATCAAGGTAGCTGTGTGGGGCACCCTCTTTGGTGCCTTTAGATGGTCACAGGAGGAATTTCTTCTTGGGCCTCAAGTTGATGTCCATGCTATGGGCAACAGCACCACTATTCATGAGTTTTTAAAATGCATCTGGGAAAGGTTTTCTATAATGGTTGCACCAAGCCTTTCTTCACTGGTTTATAGGAAAAGGGATGGATGGGGTGGAATTCATGAAAATTGGAAATTACATGATGATCTGGTGTTGTAATACCAGTAGTGTGAAGAAGCTGTAGTTGATAGAGAAGAAGCTTTTATAGATGGTGAGAAAACCGTCAGTGAGTAAAGGAGCCTCTCTGCCTCTAGTTCTAAAAAGACATGGTATTTCCTTAACCCTTCATAACTGAAGATTTGAGCATCTTCAAACTTCAAATTGCCACTGGGTCAAATGGCTCACATGTTTCTAAAGAAGTTAATATAGGACCCTCAAAAACATGATAAAATTGTGATGACAGTCATCTGAAATATAGAAAATTACTAAAATAGGGAGAGATTGGGAATCCCGCCAATCAGATCAGATGATGAGGACTTTCTATTAATAATACAGGACTTGAAAGACCTGGTGGGCCATAAAAAGCTAAATAAATAAGCTTTATTTTCTATTAAGGGTCCAGTGATGTCTCTGAGATTTAGCATGGAGTGTAGTTAAAATAATTAGTACTCTTTCATCCTTTTTTGATGAAATCCTGAAGTCGTATAGGAATATCATGTCTTGAATATGCAATATTAAGGTTTGAAGCAATCTTTTCATAGTAAAATATTAAAATTTGTAAAAGAAAAAGGGGGGGGGGTGTTTGCTAAAAATTACTTGATATTATCTAGTAGGACTGAAAGTATGTGAACCCAAATGATACAACTAACAAGGGCTTAATTTCCAAAATACAAAATAATAATATAATAAAACTTTGAAGCATTCTTGTCATAATAAAATACTTTAAAAATTGTAAAAAGAAGTTTGCTAAAAAATTAATTGGTATTATCTACTAGGATTGAAAGTATGCAAACCCAATGATACAACCAACAAGGACTTTATTTCCAAAATATACAAACAATTCATATAATTCAATAACAACAATAACAACAACAACAAAAAAACCCAGTTGAAAAATGGGCAGAAGATTTAAAGAAATATTTCTCCAAAGAAAAACAGATGGTCAATAGGGACATGAAAAGATGCTTGACATCCTTAATTATTAAAGAAATGCAAGTCAAAACTACAATGAAGTACCAACTCACACCAGTCAGAAAGGCCATCATTTAAAAGTCTACGAATAACAAATGCTGAAAAGGGTGTGGAGAAAAGGGAACCCGCCTCTACTGTTGTTGGGAATGTAAACTGGTACAGCCACTATGGGGAACAGTATGGAGGTCCCTTAAAAAGCTAAAAATAGAGTTGCTATATGGATCCAGCAATCCCACTCCTGGGCATAATCCAGACAAAATATAGTTCCAAGAGATATATATGCCCCTATGTTCACAGCAACACTATTCACAATAGCCAAGATATGGAAGTAATCTAAATGTCCATCGACAGATGAATGGATAAAAAAATGTTTGTGTGTGTGGAATACTGCTCAGCCATAAAATGAAATAATGCCATTTGCAGCCACATGGATAGAGCTAGAGAGTATCATAAGTGAAGTAAGTCAGAAAGAGAAAGACAAATATCATATGATATTATTTATATGTGGAATCTAAAATATGATACAAATAAACTTATCTATGAAACAGATTCATAGACATAGAAAACAAACTTGTGGTTGCCAACCAAGAGGGGTATTCAGGGAGGGATGGATTGGAATTAATATATAAAAACTATTATGTATAGAATGGATAAAAAACAAGGTCCTACAGCATAGCACAAGAAATTATATTCAATATCCTGTGATAAACCATAATAGAAAAGAATATGAAAAAGTATGCATATATGTGTATAATGCAATCACTTCGCTGTACAGCAGAAATTAACACCTTATAAATCATCTATATTTAATAAAGTAAATTTAAAAAAATATATACAAGCCCTATAATCATACAATTCCCTCATAAGTATATGCCATAGAGCAGAGGTCAGAAAACTTTTTCTGAAAAAGGCAAGATAGTAAATACTGTCAGTTTGGCAGGTCATGCAGTCTCTGTTGCAACTATTTAATGCTGCATTCATAGCTAAAAGCAGCCACAGACTATATGTAAACAAATGGGCATGGCTATATGCCAATAAAACTTTACAAAAACAAGGGATGGGTCAGATTTAGATCAAGGGTTATAGTTGGTCAACTCCCACCATAAATACTCATACAGATGTGTACCAAAATATGGGTATAAGATAATTATATCATTTGCAATATCTCTGAAATGGAAACAACCCAAACCCAAAGTCCATCAACAGGAAACTCAATAAATAAACAGTGGCATGTGAATGATAGAATATCAAACAGCAAATCCAATGACCTCTGTGTACATATAACAACATTTTTTAAGATTTATAATTGAATCTTAAATGTTCAGCAAAAGTAGCCAAGACACAAAGGAATATATGTTGTATTACCTATGATTTGTTGAAATTAAACCGTATTATCTTGGAAGGCTTTCACATAAAGCAAACCAACAACTACAATGAAAGTCAGAAGACAAGAAGCCGTGGTGACCAGGACGGGTTTGTAGTGGAGCCTCGGGTGCTTTCGCCACCCATTTTTTACTTACCTGATGGTCACATAGTCACTATTCAATGTTTTATAAATGTTGTGCATTTGGGTTTTTATGTGTTGTTCTGCATGTGTGTAAATTCCATAAGAAAAATGAGTTTTTTGGTATTTTCCATCTATAAAATGCTATAGACATGACAGGTATTAAAATAACATGGTGTCTTGTCTCTCTTGATGCCACTGATGGTTTTCATTTTCTGGGTAAGAGCAGGTTTCTGTCTTGTTCTGATTGGTGGGAACTGAGGTTGACCAGCAGTATGAACAAATCAGGAGCATATTAGCCAGGCTCTGTATCTATGTTCTTTCATGTGCACATAACATAATTTCTTAGCAGTTCATACGTCTTTTATTTTGTAATCCACAAAATACTAATGTTGCAAACTCTTGAAAAATGTCTGCATTGTTCCTGTAAGTGAAATCAGACATTGACTACACTGTGTTCTGGAGTAGTTGGGGTCTGCAGTTGTCTTCCCTATTTCACTCTGAAAAATATTATGAAACTGAGAAGTGCTATCTTTGATAGTGTCTCCTGGGAGCAGAGCACGTGATGAACAGACTTCCACCGTGGAAGAGATGGGTGAGGAGGTTAAGTAAATTTTCTTTGTGTAGTTTCCATTAAACTTCAATCAGAGTTACAGAAAGAAATTTCCTCCAGGCGGCTGCGAATACAGGTATTGGTTTGACTTTAATAAAAGTCATAACTGATCTCTCTGAGGTCTCTCGTGGAATGAGCTCAGCAGAATTCAAGCAGGTCCTTCAGAGGGAAAACGCCCACTTAAACATCGCATTATCCTAATAATCCCATTCCAGAGCTGCCGTCCCATTATTTTAAAGGTCTTCATTTGCAAATTGTGGTATTTGAAAGTTTTCTTTTTACATTATTGCAGAAAGCGGGGATGGATCTTTCTGAGGGCCCCATACCTATGTACATACTCCCTCTGCTTCCAGCCGTGCATAAGACAGCACTGTGGATCATCCAAGCTGCCCATAACCCTTGCATCGCTGCTTTGATTAAACCACCTGTTTAAAGACACCTACTTCAGAGGTAAGAATGATTTTTAATGAGATTTTCTAAGAAAAGGGAAAAAAAAAACCTTCTCATTGCTAAGAATAGTTCTGGTCATAATGGAGATCAGGAATAACACTGTCATAAGATATGAAATACTATCCATTCAGAAGTTATCCAGCAAATATTTTCAGGACACGTACTATGTGTTAAGTGCTATTCTAGGTACTGGAATAAAGCAGGTATCAAGGTAGACAAGATTTTTCACAATCTAGTAAGGAAGATATGCAGGGGACACGTGAAGAGTTGGTAAGTTAATTTCAGATATAAGAAGAGATACAGAAAATAAGATTAGGTAACAGGCTGGAGGACTGGGACACAATGGAGACAGGGTGGCCTCATTTATAGGGTAGCCTGAGAGTTGACAACTAACTGATGAGAAAGAGCCATTCATACAAATATTTCTGGGAAAGGATTTCCAAGGAGAGAGTATAGCAGCTGTTGAACATTAAGGCAAAACGAGAAGAAATTTGGAGCTGCCAGAGTGTTCTGAATGGGGAAAGAGAGCTAAGATACATCTGGAAAAGGGGGCAAGGGCCCATCCTGCCCTTGTGGACTGTGATAAGGTGTTAGATTTTATGTACCTGCAAAATCTCTTTGCTCTTTGAATATGTAAATAAGTATTTCTTAGGATAAAGGCTGGCTTTCTTCTGGGATGCAGACAAACTGGGTGGGTGTGAGGGAACATGCAAAGTGACCCTAAGTCCTGGCATTGCCACTGGACTTCTGCAAGACCTTGAGTAAGGGTGCAAGGCCTCTTCCAGCGCCATCTGTAAAATGGGGATAATCACCCTCACTTTATAGTCATCAGGAGTATTCTGTGTTTGTGAAAATACCCCCACCCCCCAGTGTCTGTACTCAGCAGGCACTAGATAATTTTCAGTAGGATCTTAATCTGAATAACCCTGGCTCCTGCTGAGCCTCTGGGGAAACTTTCTTTTCAGTAAAAGCTCATTGTTTAAAATGAGGTCAAGCCAGTGATAATGCCTCAAGAAAAAAATCTGAAGATATTATCTGATCATGGGAAGGCAGTCTTGATACTGTGGGCCAGGCACCAAGTTCTGGTCCTAGCTCTGCTGCTCACTAACCAAATGGTCTTGGGAAATTGGGCCTCGGTTTGCAAATCTGGAACATAGGAATGATCATCATCAAAATTCTGGCTCTGGCCATCTCACAGTTATGAGGGTTTCTGATGTGATGATGGATGTAAGCCATGAGGGCTTCACATAGGTGACGTTAGCCTCCTGGTCACTTTTGCTAACACTTCTCTCTCTGTCCTGGGAGATGCGGGGAGACCTCTAAGTAAGACTGAACCAGTGCTGGGAGCTGGAGGAGGAAGCAGGCCCTCCCCTTCAGGACGTCTCATAGTCTTATCCTCTATTGGAGTGAAAGTAATTTATCTGTGAATTTTCTTGGGACGCTCTGTCATTTATGCTCTTTATCAGATTTAGAATGACTTTAATTCCCAGGTCAAAGATCCCCTGTCTTTGAAAGAGTCCTAACCCAGAAGCTTCCTGCCCACCTTTTCCTTTCTCCCCTCTCCTTCCCTCTCCTCTCTCCTTTTGCACCAATAGATGGACTTTCATTCTGGACCACCCAGGAGTCTCATTAGGAGTACTTAACAAGCCCAGTCAGCACTGTTGAGGAAGCAAGCCTGATGGTGTTGCAGGTAGTCAGCCTCTCTGATTAGAAGGGCTCCACTAGGTTTAGGACTCTAGCCTTGCTTCACTTCTGCCAGTGGCCCTAAGCAAAGGGCCACAGATAAGAAAGGCATGGCTGGAGCCAGGTGGGATGGGGGGCGGGTTACAGAGAGTGGGCAAGGCCGGACTCAGCCTTGGACAGAACCAGTGAACAAGCGGTCCTGATGACAAAGCTGGAAACTGGATAAAATCAGAGCAATTTCAACTTGACATCAACAGACAAATGTGTTTCTGCACCTAAACTGAGGTTGGGACCCAAAAGGATAAACACAGTCATGGACACTCGGGTTCCAAGCAGAAGGAGAAAGTGAAAGAAAGTGAAAGTGATAGTTGCTCAGTTGTGTCAGTCCCTGCAACCCCACAGACTGTAGCCCGCCAGGCTCCTCTGTCTATTGGATTCTCCAGGCAAGAGTACTGGAGTGGGTTGCCATTCCCTTCTCCAGGGGATCTTCCCGACCCAGGGATCGAGCCTGGTTCTCCCACACTGCAGGCAGATTCTATAGGAGAGATGTAAATATAGACTCAGCTGGGTTTGAGTTCTGTTTTGGTTATTTTCAACTCTTGCTGGTTGAGCAAATTTGTTTCTAGTTCTAGAAATGAGGATGGGGTGGTGGGGGAGAGACAGGATTGTGGAGGGGGTCTGTCTTCCAGGGAAGCCTGACAACACACATCATTTTTATATTTGATAGATCAGTTCTGAGAAGTAGGGTAGGATTGATCCCTTTTCCCATTTACAGGTGAGAAAACAGTGTCCAAAGGGATAAAGGACTTGTCCTGTGGGGACAACTTGTGAAAGGCAGGACTCTCTGGAAGAGTGAGCATCCGGATCGAGAGAAAGGATGCTGACTGCTCATTAACCGGACCCAGCTCTCTCCTGCTTAAAGGAACAATTTGTACTGATTAGGAAAGGCATTTGTTCAAGTCGGCAAATCCTTTTTAAGAACTGGAATTCACTTCTGTGCGGAAAAGTCCTGGGCTCGGAGCTTCTAACTGATGATAATTACTGGTCAGTTCCTCTTTTGTGAAGCCCTTGAGCCTGGCAGAGCACCCTGAGGGGGTGATGCCTGCAGGCCCAACTCTACCCTGCCTGGCTCCTCCAGGATCTCTCGCTGGGAACCAGGAACCAAGCCACTGGGTTCCCAGAGACACCAACAATAAGCCCCAGTCTTGTCCGCTGCCCATTTTTTTTGCCACATAAAACACAGGTAGGACATTTGGGACCTACATACCTAAAAAATCACATGCTGTTTTTCTGAAATTAAATTAAAATTTAACTGGTCATCCTGTATTTTAATTTGCTGAATCTGGCAGCCCTACATGCCACAACCCTTTCCCTTGAGCCCTGCTGCCTGGCACCTTCAAATTGTGAATGATCACTTGGGTAATATGCCTTTTCTCCCTTGGGGGCCCCCCCATGGTTTGGGCTCCCCAGAACCAGTGGGGGTCAGTGGGGCCCAGATACAGAATAATGCCTAGGTGCCAGGCTCCCTTGGATATTCCACACACAGTCATCCCCCCCTTATCTATGGTTTCTCTTTCCGTGGTTTCAGTCACCCATAGTCAACTGTAGCCTGAACGTATTAAATAGAGGTTTTCAGAAATAAACAGTTCATAAGAGTTTTTTTTTTAATTGAGGATAATCGCTTTACAATGTTGTGGTGGTCTCAGCCTTACAACAACACGAATCAGCTATATATATATTTATAAATACGTATATCCCCTCCCTGTTGAGTCTCCCTCT
Source organism: Cervus canadensis (assembly GCF_019320065.1). NCBI lineage: Eukaryota > Metazoa > Chordata > Mammalia > Artiodactyla > Cervidae > Cervus > Cervus canadensis. Next base: position 102,131,496 of record NC_057387.1, read on the forward strand.
CACTTCCCATCCAACCTCTGTAGGTCATCACAGAGCACCAGGCTGGGCTCCCTGTGTATACAGCAGCTTCCCACAACCTATTTTGCAGATCACAGTGTATGTGCAAAATTCAGCTTTCTTAATCCGTCCCACCTTCTCCTTCCCCGGTGGGGCCACGAGTCTGTTCTCTACATCTGCGTCTCCATTCCTTCCTTGCAAATAGGTTCATCAGTACTATTTTTCCAGATTCCATATATATGTGTTAATATATGGTATTTGTTTTTCTTTCTGACTTACGTCACTCTGTGTAACAGGCTCTTCGTTTTAAACTGCACGCTATTCCGAGTCAGGCATAATGAAATCTCTTACTGTCCCCTTCTGTCCAGCCGGGGATGTGAATCATCCCAGTCTCCAGTGTTTCCCACCTGTTAGTCATTCAGATGGTTATCAGATGGCCTATCACAGTATCAAAGTGCTTGTGTTCCAGTCACCCTTATTTTACTCAATAATGGCCCCAAGAGCATAAGAGTAGTGATGCTGGTGACACAGAGATGCCAAAGAGAAGCTTCCTTTAAGTGAAAAGGTAGAAGTTGTTGACTTACTAAGAAAAAAGCTATATGCTGAGGTCACTAAGCTACAGTAAGAACAAATCCACCCGTGAGATTGTAATGAAAGCAAAAGAAACCCATGCTAGTTTTATTGTTGCACCTCAAACTGCAAAAGTTACAGCCACTGTACATGATAGTGGTTAGTTAAGATGGAAAAGGCATTAAACTGGTAAGATATTTTGAAAGAGATATACAGTATATTGTTACAATTGCTCTGCTTTATTACCAATTATTGTTGTTAATCTCTTGCTATGCCTAATTTATAAATTAAACTGTGTTATAGGTATGCCATGTACAGAAAAAATATAGTATACACAGAGTTTGGTACTAACAACAGTTTCAGGCAAGCACTGAGGGTCTTGAAACATATCTGCCATCACAAAGAGGGCACTACAGTGTTCTAAGTCATTTTAATCCCCATTACAATGCTCCTGGGCTTCTCCGATGGCTCAGGAGGTAAATAATCGCCTGCAATGCAGGAGACACTGGTTCAGTTCCTGGGTTGGGAAGATCCCCCGGAGAAGGAAGTGGCAACCCACTCCAGTATTCTTGCCTGAGAATCCCATGGACAGAGGAGCCTGGCAGGCTATAGTCCAGGAGGTCACAAAGAGTCAGACATAACTGAGTGACTGAGAATGCACGCACAACCCTCCTAGGTATGTATTCTTAGCAAGTTTCACAGTTGAAAAAGTTGGGCATCAAAGATGTTTCTTAACTTAGTTCCCTTGTAAGGGGTCAGACCAAGATGTGAGTCATATCGATGGATTCCAGTGAGAGGGTGGGTGAAGCTGTGATGTTACCTCTAAGTTTCCATTTTCTCAGTACAATGGGAGATGGCTGCGATGATGCCTGCCTCGCACAACGGGTTAAATGAGATGCTGTAGTTCTGACACCTGAGGGCCTGCCATGTGGTGAAGGCTTGGTACTCAAGGATGACTTTGGGGCTCATTTCCAGTTTCCAGCTGGATAGATGCCAGGCTATCTATTTCCCACTCAAGGCAGCATGGCCTACAAGATTCATTAAAGAGAAGCAGCAGCTTTAGGGCTGCAAGACCTGGAGGACTTATAGCTCCTCCCAAGAGGCAGGTCCGCGAGTTTGATCCGTGGGTCAAGAAGATCCCCTGGAGAAGAAAATGGCAACCCACGCCAGTATTCTTGCCTGGGAAATCCCATGGAGAGAGGGGCCTGGTGGGCTGCAGTCCATGGGGGCTACAAGGGTCAGACATGACTTAGCGGTTAAACCACTACCAGCACCACCCAGCTCTGCAGAGCCCCAGATGCTTAATCTCTAAGCACCTGCTTTATAAAATGAGAGATAATGGTGCTCAAAGCCTCAGTGTGTGGAGTGATGAGTTAATGGTTCATAGGGGCCTTTGAAATCTCAAAGCCACGGGCAGTCCAAGGCCATCAACACCTGGGCATCTTCCAAGCTGTGTCCTGACTGCCAAAGGTGACCTCATCAGAGGTTCTGGGCAGTCAGACTTTATCTTTAGTGAAGGACAATGCCTACCTGGATGTAGTCCTGCTTCCACTTCTGCTGTGGTGTTGCAAGACTGAACTTCCTTTTGGAACATGCACATGGCTCTTCCAGGTAAGTCATGGCCTCTCTCCAGTGGATGGGTCAATTTCTAGGTCCCAACAGACTTCATGAGCACATCAGCCTGGGTCATGTTTATGGGAATTCCAAGATAACACAGGTGAGCCTTCAGGAACTGGCATTCTCAAACGTCTCTCTCAGCATTTTGTAGAAACCATAGAAGTGGGATTCCCTAGCAGTTCAGTTGGTAAAGAATCCACCTGCAATGCAGGAGAGGAGACCCTGGTTTGGTTCCTGGGTTGGGAAGACTCGCTGGAGAAGGGATAGGCTATCCTCTCCAGTATTCTTGGGATTCCCTGGTGGCTCAGCTGATAAAGAATCCACCTGCAGGATGGAGTGGTTTGTGAAGAGGGTTGAAAAATCCTGTACCTAAGATGCATGCCTCAGAGGGCTTCCAATTCTTCTGGTTACTATAGTAATGAGGTTTCTGGTTGCTGAAAATATGACAGGGGGCAAAAGAGGTAAAGCCAAGGGCCTCCCAGTTCTCACCCAAATGATTAGCAGGTGAAGCTAAAAATGGCATGGCACTAGGCATACAGGCAGGTAGGTAGATTGGAGCCTTCTGAGCACAAGTGTCCAGAGAAGGCCTAAGACCTGGGAAGCCCGTAATAATGGTTGTCTCGGTCACTGTTGTATCACTGTTGTATCTCTTGTACCTAGATCAGGGTCTGGTGCATAGTAGGTTCTCAGTAAATATGTGTTGATGGATGGATGGATAGCATCCAATATTTCAGGTAGAAGACAACAGTTTAGCTAAAAAAAAAAAAAAAAAAAGCTAGAATGACCTTCTAGAAGGAAGTCAAGAGTAGCTGTTCTGGGGCAGAGGAGGGCTGCTTATCAGGGTCACCCTGTGTAGACCTGGAGAGATGTAGATGGAGTGGTTTGGACCTGGAATCAGAGCCATAAGATAAAGATCCAGTATTTTGGTACTTCCAAACTCTCAGATAACATCTAGGTCCATGCTCCATTCTTCCAATTTGCAAAGCCAAGAACCTTGATACGTTCTTGACTCCTTTCTTCTTCCATACCCTATATCCAATATATCATCAGATCCTGTTGTCTCTATTATCTCTATTTTAAAAGTACATCCTGTGTCACTTATATGTAGAATCGAAAATATGACACAAATGAACCTGTCTACGAAGTGGAAACAGACTCATGGACAAAGAGAACAAACTTGTGGTTTCCAAGGTGGGGAGGGGTGGGGATGGGATGGACTGGGAGTCTGAGGGATAGCAAAAGAAACCAATTACATACAGAATGTATGTACATACAGAAGTACATGCAGAACAAGGTCCTACTGTATAGCACAGGGAACTATATTCAATATCCTGGGATAAACCATAATGGAAAACATATGAAAAAGAATGTATATATGTGTGTGTGGGTGCACGTGTGTGTTTAACTGAGTCATTTTGCTGTACAATGGAAATTAACACAACATTGTAAAGCACCTCTAGTTCAAGGTGCAGTACTTTTAAAAAAGTACAGTCCACAGGTCACAAAGAGTCAAACATGGCTTAGCAACTTAGCTACTGAACGACGACGACAGCATCCTGGGAAGGGAGTGAGAGGGAGAAAGAGGAGAAAATTACTATGAAGGGTCATGAGGAAACTTTTGCACTTATGGGTATCTTCTTCACCCTGATTGTGGTCACAGTTTCATGGTACACTTTAAGAAATCTAAATGTAATATATGTCAATTGTACCTCAATAGATACATGCACAATTTTTTAAATTGAAAAAAAAAAACATCCTGAATGCAATTACTTCTCCATCATGACAGTTTCCATGTGGATTTAAGACCTAGCACCTCTCATGTCAACAGTTTCCACAGCTGCTCTGTCTTGCCCACATCTTCTCCCCACGCAGCAGCCACAGCAGTTCCTTTAAAAAGTCAGCGCAGATCATGTCACCCGGCTGCTCAGAACCCTTCCGCGCTTCCTGCCCTCCCAACTCATTCAGAACAAAAGTACAAGTCTTTGCAGTGGTGGACCAGGACCCCCACTCCTGGCCCCACTCTTGCTGACCGGTGTCCCCCTCACTCACTGCTTCCCTGCCGCTCTGGCCTGCTGAAGCCTGCCCTCGATTCTCCACGCTGCTGTGTGTCTCGCCTTGAGGCTCCTGCAAGAGCTCTTCCTTCTGCTTGGGCATTTCTAGAAAGCTGTGGCCTAGCTCTGAAGTCAGCCAGAGATAAGTCTTATACTTGAATCTTTTGCTTTGTCATCATTTGTTTCTAGCTAAATGGTCTCTGGGACCCCAAGCTGGCTCTTTTCCTGACCAGGCCTGTTTATAGCTTATTCAGTTCCTCTCAGAAGAAAAAGCCGTAGCCACCAGGGACTCAACCCCTGTAGTAAGGAATTTGAGAAAGCATGGTTGTATAGGTTGTACACTGCACGAGGGCGCAAGTCCCTGGGCTCGGTAGGGGCTGGAATCCAGCCTAAACACTGCTTGCCGAACTTTCCAAGGGGTACTCCCCCAGGGTTGCAGCTCCCCAAAAGGAAGCAGTGGCCTGCTTAGGAAGCTGCCCCAACCTCCAGGGCTGGCTGGATGGGAAGCAGCTGACATTCAAGTGAGAGGCCCAGAGGGCAGGTGAGGTAGCCTGAGTCCTGACCCTGGAAACAGAAGCTGAGCTGGCCTAGCAGTGGGGAAACTAGCAAGAGGCCGAGGCAGCTAGGTGGGGGGTGGGAAAGCCCTTGACTCAGCCTCTCCAACTACATATCGTGAATTCCAGCCAGGCCAGGGGTGAGGGTAGACGCAAACTGGCTCAGAATTAATGAAAGCTTCAGACTCTTCTGCAGAAAAGAACACACACAACCTAAACTGTGTACACACTCTATGGGGACCTACGCCACCCATCGACTCTACCTCCTACTGGTGGCTATTAAGTCAAGTACCCTTGGTAATCCAGGATGTTTCAGAGACCTATCAGCTCAGATGCCAAATCGAAGCAGCACATCTAAACACTCCAAGGAAGCACCTGCTCCTGGCAGCTGCCTCCACCTCCACGGCAGCTGTCCTGGGGGGTTGGAGCTGCAGGGCAGGACAGAGGTTTCAGGAAAACACAAGGGAGGGCGGTCCCATGGTGCTGGACCCCGGTTAACCCAAATGACCAGCAACCTTGGAAGAAAGTTTTTCTCCCCCTCCCCACCTCCCAACCCCAGAAATCCTGTTCTGTCCCTTTTCCTTCCAGAAGGAGCAGGCAGAACCCTGGCCTCCTCCTCCTCAGCTCAGACAGCCCCATCACCAAAGGGCCCAGACAATTAATTACCCACCATCATGGCGCCGTTTAGCCTTCAATTTTCCTGACGACCACAAGGATTAACTCAATCTGTGAGACTTCACTGGGCCATTTAAGGGAGCATCATAACTCCTTCTGTTCCCCAGAAATTGTAACCCGGACTCGGTTTTGTAATGCTAATTGCCTTATCTTCATAAATTCTACAGTCTTACATAATTTACCCGCATTGTAGCAGGATTTCCCAAGAATAAAAAAGCAGGTGCCGTCAATGGTAATTTGAATAAGAAAAGACATGTTAAGTGGTTCTTCTCTCACTAGTAATAGAAATTAATTAGCTTTGAGCGGCTTTGGAGGTTTTTGCATTTTTTGCTGTAACCTGTTATGTTTTCTAATTGTATGGAAAGAAGGTTTGATTTGATCACATTATTTGGTGACGGAGAGGCCTCTGTTTGGAGTCAAAGGTACAGGAAGGGTGGCAGCCAGAAGTGTGGGAAGCCTCCGGAGGCTTGCAGAGAGTAGGGGCTTTGCAGTCAGAAAAACATGAGTTCTGAGCCAGGGTGAGCTACTTGCTGGCTCTGTGACCCTGGACAAATCACTTCCCCTATTTACACTTCAGCTTTCTCATCTGTAAGACAAGAGGTCACCAGCTCCAGATGGAAGGGAGGGAGCATCGAGCTGCATGGTTGGAGCATTAGCTTTAGAGCTGGACATGCTCAGCTTTGAACCCTGGGTCCACAACTTTCTTGTTCTGTGACTTTTCCAGTTAGGGTGTTTTTAACTTCAAGAAACATCAAATGCCATTTGAAACTGGCTTAACAACACAAACATATATTTTTTTTGATGGACCAGTGTCATCAATGATCTAGGTTTACTTTCTCTCTTCACTCTGTTTTGTCCTAATGCTGGTCCTTCCCTCCCCTGGCAAGGAATTTAAGTTTGCTGGTTCTCCTCAGGGCTTCCCTAGTGGCTCAGACAAAAAAGAATCCATCTGCAATGCAGGAGACCTAGGTTCGATCCCTGGGTTGGGAAGAGCCCCTGGAGAAGGGAATGGTCTACCACTCAGTATTCTTGCCTGGAGAATCCCATGGACAAGGAGCCTGGTGGGCTACAATCCATGAGTTCTCATCTGGCAGAAGAAGGAGTGAGCCTCTCTCCCTAATATAGAATACAAAATTTTCCCTTCAGTGTGACTTAGCCGGTTAGTTTACTGGTCCACCCCCAGAGCAATAATTGATTCCAGGCGAAGGCTACCCAGACTAATGAGGCTACTAGACTAATGAGGATCTGCGTCTGTAGAGTTGGGATGGAGCTTGCTTCCCTTAAGTCATGTGTCTACTCCCTGGTGTAGACACACGACACTGTAGTGGTTACTACAGTAACTGTGGCAAGTTACATATCCCTTTTAAGCTCAGTTTATTTGTCTGTAAAGTGGGAACAATAAAGCACCACCTCCTAAAGTTATCATGAGGATTTCATAATACAGATCTATAAAGCATGGCAGCCCTCTCCCCAACATTCTACTTTCTCCCTCCTGCTTTCTTTCCTCTTTCCTTGAAATCCTTTCCTTCAAAGAAATCCTCCAGCAGGTTATTCAAAGCAACTCTCTGGGCTTTGGAAGAACTAAAAGCAAAAGAGGAGAGAGAGGAGAAATCATTCCTTGAATATATTCTCCAAAGTAGCCCCTTTTCAACTATAAGAAAATTACAGATAAGAGAATGTGATGCCAAAGATAAAATTAAGGAAACATGATGATGATGAGAAGAAACATTATGAAAGCAGGACATGAGACAGAGAGAATAGTTAAAGGTCGATCTCTTTTTTTAGACACTTGTACCTATCAATACCAAAAACTCCACCCTAGATCCCTCCAGCTCCCCACAGGAGGAATCCTGGCTTGAATCCTGGCTCCAAACCACAGCAAGTGAGGTGACAAGCAGGTTCCTTACCTAAGAAAGAGACTCGGGGTCTGTTACCCCATTGTTCAGAGGCATAGTGTCTGGAACTGAAGGCAACTCTCCAGTCAGCTGGTTGAAGCCCCTCATTGTACAGCTTTTAAAAACCTGAAGTCCAGTAATCATCAGACTGGATAATAATTCAAGATCAAACAATTTTCTGTCCACAAAAAAAAAAAAATGCATTTAAATGTAAAGACCCAGGGACTTCCCTCACGGTCTGGTGGCTAAGACTCTACATTCCCAATGCAGAAGGCCTATGTTCAATCCCTGGTTAGGGAACTAGATCCCACAGGTTGTAACTAAGACCCAGCATGGCCAAATAAATAAATATTTTTTTGAAAATTAAAAAAGTAATAATAATAAATGTAAAGACCCAGATAGGTTGAGAGGAAAAGGGTAAGGAAAGATAGACCAGGCTCTTTCTCATGCAAACACTAAGTACAAGAGAACTGTTGTGATTATATTAATATTAGACAAATTAGACTTCAAGATAAGGAGTATTATCAGAGATAAAGAAGGATATTTCATAATGATAAAAGGGTTAATTCATTAGAAAGACATGATTATTCTAAATGTGTATGCATCTATTAATGGATCCTCAGAGTAAATGAAATAGGCCAGCATAGTTACTCTCTCAATAATTAACAGAGCAACTAGACAAAAAAATCTGTAAGGCTATAGAATATTTGAACACGACTATCAACCAACTTTACATAATGCACATTTCTAGAACATTATTCCCAACACCTGTAGAACATACATTCTTTTCAAGTGCACATGGAATATTCTTCAAAATATGCCATATGCTGCGGCTGGTAAGTCGCTTCAGTCATGTGCAACTCTGTGCGACCCTATGGACAGCAGCCCACCAGGCTCCTCTGTCCATGGGATTCTCTAGGCAAGAATACTAGAGCGGGTTGCCATTTCCCTCTCCAAAATAAGCCATATATGGGACTATAAAATATATTCCAGTAAATTACAAAAGACTGAAAATTTTCAAGGTGTGTTCTCTAATAACCAGGGGCTTAAAAGAAAAATCCATAACATTTTCAACCTAATATGTCGGGACAATGCATTTTTAAAGTGGTTAAAATGCATAGTCTCATCAGAAGTACCTGGTTTCCCTTTCATCCATCCCTGGCCAACCACCCCACAGAAGAACCTTTCCTAAGGCTGTTTTCATTTTCTTTTCTTTTCTTCATTCATTTCCGGATTGAAGATTCCACCTATTCCTGGATTTTACTCAAAATAACGTGGTGTGTTTCCTTTGGTTATTTTCTGTAGAATACTTGGCCCAGGCTCACAGAGATAAGCTGGAAGAAAAAATACCAGAAATGAAAGATCCATCATCACAGATACTACAGATCAGTGGGCCTCAACATTTTTGGCACCAAGGACCGGTTTCATGGGAGACAATTTTCCCACAGACTGGAGTGGAGGGTGGTTTCTGGATAATTCAAGAGCATTACATTTATTGTGCACTTTAGTTCTATTATTATTACATCAGCTCTACCTCAGATCATCAAGCATTAGATCCTGGAGGTTGGTGACCCCTGCTAAAGCTAATAAAAAAAACTAAGCAATATTTTGCCAATAAATTTGGCAATTAGATAAAAGTGTATAAATTCTTTAAAAATACACACACAAACACAACTTATCAAAATTGACACAAGAAGAAATAGATGATTTGAATAGGTATTTGTTTATTAAATAATTTGAATTTATAATTTTAAAAACTTCCCATAAAAATAAACTCTAGACCCAGATGATTTCCCTGGTGACTTCAATTAAACATTTAAGAAATAAGTGGCATCAATCTTACACAAACTCTTCGGAAAAATCAAGGATGAAAAAATTCTCATTTAAAAAGCCAGCATACACATACACACTGAGGAAACCAGATCTGAAAGAGACACGTGCACCCCAATGTTCATCGCAGCACTGTTTATAATAGCCAGGACATAGAAGCAACCTAGATGCCCATCAGCAGATGAATGGATAAGGAAGCTGTGGTACATATACACCATGGAATATTACTCAGCCATTAAAAAGAATTCATTTGAATCAGTCCTAATGAGATGGATGAAACTGGAGCCCCTTATACAGAGTGAAGTAAGCCAGAAAGATAAAGAACATTACAGCATACTAACACATATATATGGAATTTAGAAAGATGGTAACGATAACCCTATATGCAAAACAGAAAAAGAGACACAGAAATACAGAACAGACTTTTGACTCTGTGGGAGAATGTGAGGGTGGGATGTTTCAAAAGAACAGCATGTATACTATCTATGGTGAAACAGATCACCAGCCCAGGTGGGATGCATGAGACAAGTGCTCGGGCCTGGTGCACTGGGAAGACCCAGAGGAATCGGGTGGAGAGGGAGGTGGGAGGGGGGATCGGGATGGGGAATACGTGTAAATCTATGGCTGATTCATATCAATGTATGACAAAACCCACTGAAATGTTGTGAAGTAATTAGCCTCCAACTAATAAAAAAAAAAAAAAGCCAGCATAACCTTGGTACCACAACTAGACAATCATATAATAAGAAAAAAAAAAAAGGCATAGAGCAACACTTTTTTCATGAACATGGGTATAAAATTCCTGAACAAAAAATTAATAAAGTAAACCTAGAAAAAGGAGGCTATATGATAAGTTAGGAATGCGGGGCTAATTTAACATTTAAAAATCAATGTAATTCACTACATTACAAAAATAAAAGGATAAACATAATCAATAGATGCAGAAAAATCACTGGAGAAATTCAGCACCCATTCAACTCACAGAAAATGCCCTCACGGAAGAAAACATGACAAAAATCAGCTTCAATCCCTACCTCCACCATGCACAAAAATTAACTAGAATGGGTGTGTGTATGAATGCATGCTCAATCGTGTCCAGCTTTTGCGACCCCATAGACTGTAGACTGCCAGGCTTATCTGCCCATGGTATTTTCCAGGCAAGAATATTGGAGTGGGTTGCCATTTCCTATTTCAGGGGAACTTCCTGACCTCAGGATTGAAACTGAGTCCCTTGCTTCTCCTGCATTGGCAGGCAAATTCTTTACCACTGAGCCATCTGGGAAGCCCAGAATGGATAACATACCTAAATGTAATCACTAAAACACTACAGTACCTAGAAGACAGTCTTTGTCACGTATAGCATATATATTAAAAAGAAAATACTAACCATAAAATAATTGATAAATGAGACTTCATCAAAATTTCAAAAAATGTTCTGCAATTACTGAAATAAAAAATAAGACACAGACTAGGAGAAAATATTCTCAATATATGTCTCTAGTATGTAAAGATGTCCTAGAAGTTATAATTAAAAGAGAAGTCATCTACTAAAAATGAGCAAAATATTTGAATATATCTCACAAAACAATATTTATGAATGAGTATAAGCACATGAGTTAAATTCACCCACTCCAGTCCATTTTAGTTCGCTGATTCCTAGAATATCAACGTTCACTCTTGCCATCTCCTGTTTGACCACTTCCAATTTGCCTTGATTCATGGACCTAACATTCCCGGTTCCTATGCAATACTGCTCTTTACAGCATCGGACCTTGCTTCTATCACCAGTCACATCCACAGTTGGGTATTGTTTTTGTTTTGGCTCCATCCCTTCATTCTTTCTGGAGTTATTTCTCCACTGATCTCCAGTAGCATATTGGGCACCCACTGACCTGGGGAGTTCCTCTGTCAGTATCCTATCATTTTGCCTTTTCATACTATTCATGGGGTTCTCAAGGCAAGAATACTGAAGTGGCTTGCCATTTCCTTCTCCGGTGGACCACATTCTGTCAGACCTCTCCATCATGACCCGGCCGTCTTGGGTGGCCCCACACGGCATGGCTTAGTTTCACTGAGTTAGACATGACTGTGGTCCTGTGATCAGATTGGCTAGTTTCCTGTGATTGTGGTTTCAGGGTGTCTGCCCTCTGATGCCCTCTCGCAACACCACCGTCTTACTTGGGTTTCTCTTATCTTGGACGTGAGGTATCTCTTCACGGCTGCTCCAGCAAAGCGCAGCCGCTGCTCTTTACCTTGGACGAGGGTATCTCCTCATGGCCGCCCCTCCTGACCTTGAACGTGGAGTAGCTCCTCTCGGCCCTCCTGCGCCCGTGCAGCAGCTGCTCCTTGGACGTGGGGTAGCTCCTCTCCGCCGCCACTCCTGACCCCTCACTGCAGATGGTGATTGCAGCCATGAAATTAAAAGGCTTACTCCTTACTTGCTTACTCCTTGGAAGGAAAGTTATGACCAACCTAGATAGCATATTAAAAAGCAGAGACATTACTTTGCCAACAAAGGTCCTCTAGTCAAGGCTATAGTTTTTCCAGTGGTCATGTGAGAGTTGGACGGTGAAGAAAGTTGAGCGCCAAAGAATTGATGCTTTTGAACTGTGGTGTTGGAGAAGACTCTTGAGAGTCCCTTGGACTGCAAGGAGATCCAACCAGTCCATCCTAAAGGAGATCAGTCCTGGGTGTTCATTGGAAGGACTGATGCTGAAACTGAAACTCCAATACTTTGGCCATCTCATGTGAAGAGTTGACTCATTGGAAAAGACCCTGATGCTGGGAGGGATTGGGAGCAAGAAGAGAAGGGGACAGCAGAGGATGAGATGGCTGTATGGCATCACTGACTCGATGGACATGAGTTTGGGTAAACTCCGGGAGTTGGTGATGGACAGGGAGGCCTGGCATGCTGCGATTCATGGGATCGCAAAGAGTCAGACATGACTGAGCAACTGAACTGAACTGAACTGAACTGATAAGCACATGAAAATTTGCTCCATATCTTAGTCACTAGGAAAATGTTCTAAAATTGCAATGTGATGCCACTTTACACACACTAAATGGCTAGAATTAAAAAGATAGAAAATATTAACTGTTGACAAGGTATGGATAGACTGGACTTGCTAGTCAGAGTATGAAATGGAAAACTGTTTGGTAGGAGTTAAGTGTACACTTATCATATGATCCAGATATTACACTCATAGGTAGTTACCCTAAAGAAATGAAGATATACATCTTCTAAAAGACCCATAGGTTAATATTCTTTGCAGCATTAGAGACAATAGTCCCCAGACTAGAAACAGTCCAGATATCCATTAACATGTAAATTGATCAATTATGGTATATTCACACAGTTTAATACTACCCAGAATAAGCAAGATTGAACTACTGATACATATCACAGCATGGATGTACATTGAGTAAAAGAATCTTGATATAAAATTAATCTTTGAAAATAGAAATCAGAATAGTAGTTGCCTATGGTGGAGAGAGATTGACCAGATGGGGAAAATATGGGAACTCTTTGGTAATGGGTATGTCCTATATCTTGATTGCAGGGGTGGTTATATGGGTATATATATTTGTCAAAACTCATCAAATTATACATTTAGAATCTGTGCAGTTCACTGCAGATAAATTCGAGCTAAAAAAAAAAAAAGATGATCTGTTATGGAGACTGGGTTTTAGGAAGTATAGAGTGAACTCTGGGGAAACAGGAGGCTATTCTGTAAACCAGGTGGGAAATGGTGGCACTTGGAATACAACAGTGGCAGAGGAGTTGAGGAAAAGTGAGCAATGTTATGAGATGTTGAGGAGGTAATATAGATGGGCCTTGGTGATTAGAGGAAGAAGGTATGTCTTGAAAAACTCTCAGAATTTTGGTTTCATGCACTGAAATGAAGAACCCAAAGGAGTTTCTGGTTTGTAAGAGGAGATGATGATGCGCAAGTCGGCTTTCCAGGACGAAGTTCTAACCACGTCCCTTCCCTGTTCACTCTCATTTGCAGGCCACTTCTGCTTACAAAATATAGTCCAAGCTCTCACAGACTTAGAGAATGAACTTATGGCTGCTGGGGGGACAGGATAGTCAGGGTGGTTGGGATGGAATGTACACACTGCTATACTTTAAATGGATAACCAACAAGGACCTTCTGTATAGCACAGGGAACTCTGCTCAATGTTATGTGGCAATCTGGATGGGAGGGGAGTTGGGGGAGAATGTTGTTGCTATTCAGCTGCTCAGTTATATCTAACCCTTTGTGACTCCATGGACTGCAGCACACCAGGCTTCCCCATTCTTCACTATCTCCCGGAGCTTGCTCAAACTCATGTCCATTGAGTCAGTGATGCCATCCAACCATCTCATCCTCTGTCATCCCCTTCTCCTCCTGCCTTCAATCTTTCCCAGCATCAGGGTCTTTTCTGATGAATTGGCTCTTCACATCAGGTGGCCAAAGTATTGGAGCTTCTGCTTCAGCATCAGTCCTTCCAAAGAATATTCAGGACTGATTTCCTTTAGGATTGACTGGTTGGATCTCCTTGCAGTCCAAGGGACTCTCAAGTCTTCTCCAACACCATAGTTCAAAAGCATCAATTATTTGATGCTCAGCCTTCTTTATGGTCCAACTCTCACATCCATACATGACTACTGAAAAAATCAGCTTTGACTAGACAGACCTTGGTCAGCAAAGTAATGTCTCTCTGCTTTTTAATATGCTGTTTAGGTTGGTCACAGCTTTTCTTCCAAGGAGCAAGTGTCTTTTAATTTCAAGGCTGTAGTCACCATCTGCAATGATTTTGGAGACCAAGAAAACAAAGTCTGCCACTCTTTCCATTGTTTCCCCATCTATTTGCTATGACGTGATGGGACCAGATACCCTAATCTTCATTTTTTTGAATGCTGAGTTTTAAGCCAGCTTTTCTACTCTCCTCTTTCACCTTCATCAAGAGGCTCTTTAGTTCCCCTTCACTTTCTTCCATAAGGAAGGTGTCATCTGCATATTCAAGATTATTGATATTTCTCCCGACAGTCTTGATTCCATCTTGTGCTTCATTCAGCCCAGCACTTTGTATGATGTACTCTGGATATAAGTTAAATAAGCAGGGTGACTATATACAGTCTTGATATACTTTTTTCCTAGTTTTGAGCCAGTCTATTGTTCCATGCCCAGTTCTGTCACTTCTTGACCTGCATGCATACATGTATGGGTATGACTGAGTTCCCTTGCTGTCCACCTGAAACTGTCACAACATTGTTAATCTGCTATTGTTGTTATTCAGTGGTTAAGTCATGTCTGACTCTTTGTGACCCCATGGACTGCAGCAAGCCAGGCTTCCCCGTCTTTCACTATCTCCTGGAGTTTGCTCAAACTCCTGTCCACCGAGTTGATGATGCCAACCATCAACTCTCATCCTCTATCATTTCATCTACTCTCATCCTCTCATCTACCATCTACCATCATCTCATCCTCTATCATCTCCTTCTCCTCCCACCCTCAATCTTTCCCAGCTATCCCTCAATGCAAAATAAAGAGTTAAAAAAAAAAACAACAACAGTCCAAGCCTCTTAGACACATGAGGCCGCATATGATCTGGACTCTGCGACTTCTCCAACCTCAGGTTCCCTAACTCTCCTTCCCTCCTTCCCTTCAATCCTGTGCTGCATTCATTTCTGGGGATGTCGTATCCTTCATGCCCTTACACATTTACATTAGTTGAACTTTCTGCTTGGACAATTCCTCAACTCAAGTGATGCATCAGTCCTTTCTTTTTGAATCCCAGATTCTTCAGTGCTTGCCTCTGGTGCAGGAATCATTTGCTCTAATTTTTTTGCTTTGCACATCTGTCTTTCTCAGTAGATTGTGAACGCCTTGAGGGTAAAGCTATTTCTCATTTTACTCTGGTACTTCCTATGCCTAGTGTCAATAATACTGAAAGGATGAGTAGATGGAAAAGGGCCGAGATGTCTGTTGTTATACTTACCTTTCATTCTGTAAGATCTTATTAAGGTCCAAGTGAGTTCTCTACAAAAGAGGAGGAAAAACTAGATCCTTTAGGTGGTGACAGATGATCTGGTAAGTGGCACTTAACCAGAAAGACCCTATGGAAGTGATGTCACTGCAGCCATTCTCTGAGGCTCTGCAAAATAAAAAGAATCATAGCTGTTCCCGAGAAAGCAAGACTACCGTGCCATGTGTCAGGTAAGGAAGGGCACCCCAAAATACAGAATCTGTTTACAGCAATATTATCAATAAGGCGATACCCTTAGTGAGTCAGCTTTGTTAGAGTTTTGGACACAAGGGAAGTGTCAGCTAGAATATTTTCTTTCTTAAAGATCTTTAAGAGCAGAAGAAATGTGACATTACTGGATGTTCTATTTTCTGTCTCCAAGTCTCAGAGTACCTTCCTCTGTATCTTCCCTGTTTCTCCCTTGGTTCCAGCTCTTAACATCTCTTGCCTGAACTACAGCAATAGCCTTTGAGGTTTCCCTGCTTCTTAGGCTCCAGTGTCCCTAACCCATCCTAGGTTCTGGCCACCGAAGCCATCTTTTTCTAATACAGATCTGACTGTATCACCCTCTCTTAAAACTCCACCTGTATCCTATAGGAGAAACTCCAACCTTCTCAACATGATCCACAAAGCCCTTCACGTCAATGGCCTTGTCTCCTTTTTTGCAGTTAATTTTCTGCATTGCTATTGGTGGTCACTGTTCCTGACGGAAGATGTCCCATATGAACAAAAAGATTGAAAACTATCCCAGCCACCCTGCTTTTCCTGCCATTCTTTTGACATGATGCATTCATTTATATTGGTCAGTAACAAATTACCACAAAGTTAGCAGCTTAAAATAACCTATACTTATTATCTCACAGTTTCTATGGGTCCATACATGGTTTGGCCAGGTTCCTTGCTTCAGAATATGACCAGGTTGCAACCAAGGTGTGGCTGGGCTGCGTTCTCATCTTGAAGTTTGGCTTGGGAAGGGTCCACTCGGAAGCTCACTAAGGTTGTTGGCAGACTTCAGTTCCTTGAAGCTGAAGGACTAGAGCCCTCAGCTCCAAACAAGCCTCCTGCAGCTTTTTTTTGTCACATGGGTACCCCCACAGACAGTTCATAATATGGATACTTGCTTCTTCAAAGCCAGCAGAAGATAGAGAGCAAGACAGCTAGCCAGATGGAGTCTTATAAATATAATCATGAGGGTGACATCTCTCTTGAGTTACCCCAAGCTGGTTCCAGACTCACCTCAGCATGATGTAAACTGGACAAACAGCCTCTGAGAAGACAGATGGAAAAGCTTCTGTCTGCCTCTGTCACTGAGCCTGTTTGACTTTTGAAGCAATACTGGTCCTCTCCCAGCATCGATTGCCTCACTGGTAAAATGTGGGGGAAAAAAAAAGCAATAAGATGCAACCCACTCTCTAGAGTGTTTGTGAAGATTAGATAAGTTCAGACATGTAAATTGCCTATGGGGTGCCTGGCACACAGGAAGCTCTCAGTAAGAGTTTTGTCCTATCGAAGATGATTCCTGGGTTCAGCTGCTCTGAGGCATGTCCTAGTGCATAAATGATGCCATGGGAGCTTGGCTGGGGATACTGTCTGTGGGTGGGGGCACTGCTTCCTCTCTATCCTTGTGTGGCTTACAGAAATGACTTGTTCTGGACAGGATCCTCCCCGTGTAATGCCTCTCCATCCAGGCCTGCCCCTCCCACTCCCCAGCAGTAGTCACTGCTGTCGACAGGGGCCAGGTTCTCAGGGAACCAGGGCGGCTGCTCCTCAGGGGAAGAGACAGCAGTCGGAGTAGGCCCAAAACAAGTACAGTGCCTGCCATGGCTCTCAAAGCCCAGTTCCCTGGGGCCAGGAGGCGGGGCACCATCCACCTTTTCTGGGGCTGCCTCTGAGTACTTTGAATTTCATTAGGGCAATTATTTCAAATGGAATTAAAAGGGTTTAAAATTAGACCCTAAACTCTTAACAATTAGTGACGCAGCGACCTGCCATCCACAGAGCCACAATAGACCTGTGTCGATTGGTACACGAGCACAATGCCAGTCTCCAGATTTGCATGCACTATTACAATAAACGGCTTTTAATAAAATGAATATTCTTAATTACCGCTGCATTAATAAGCTGCAAATTAGTCATCATTAAAGGCCCCACGGTCCCTCTCCACCTCTCTGAGAGTCACTTGTTGGCTTCACCAGCTCAACTGCTTCTGCAAACTCTCCAGTTTTCCTGTGGCCTTTTAGGAGGAACCCCTAAAAAAAAAAAAAAACAAAAAAAACAGATTGGCCTCAGGACAGAGGTTTGAATGCTGAGTTGGGTCTCTGGGATCCTTCTTGCTGCCTGGCTTGAGGCTTCCAGTGTTAACATAGGCTTAGGATTCTCAAACACTTTGACCACATCATTTATTCACTGTATTATCCATTCATTCATTTGCCATGTGAGGGATACTCACTGAGAAGGTATCCAGTATCTGCTTGAATCTCCCCAGGAGCTGGGGGCAGCCCTGCTAAAAGGGAGCTGAGACCTGCCTGAGCTTCATTTCTGGGGCATTGGGTTCTACCCACCCACATGCCTGAGTAAGTTCTCTTTTTGTCTGTGTGCAAGTCTCCGGGGGAGCTTGGGCAAGTCACGTGCCCTCCTGGACTTCTCTTCCCCCACCTACATGGTGAAGACATTGGTCTAGGCCAAGAGTTGGCACTTTTTTTCCTCTGTAAAGGACAAGATAGTAAGTTTTTTAGGTTTTGTGGGCCATTGTAGTCTTTGTCATAAACTGAGAAACACACGGCATGGCTCATAGTTTCATTCAGTTGGACAAGACTGTGGTCCATGTGATCAGTATGATTAGTTTTCTGTGATTGTGGTTTTCATTCTGTCTGCCCTCTGATGGAGAAGGAAAAGAAGTTTATGGAAGCTTCCTGATGGGAGAGACTGACTGAGGGGGAAACTAGGTCTTATTCTGATAGGCGGGGCCATGCTCAGTAAATCTTGAATCCAATTTGCTGTTGATGGGTGGGGCTATGTTCCCTCCACGCTGTTTCACCTGAGGCCAAACTCTGGTGGAGGTAAGGAAGATAATGGCGACCTCCTTCAAAAGGTCCCATGTATTTACACGTATGATTCATATCAATGTATGACAAAAAACAATAAATAAATAAAAAAAAATTAAAAAAAAAAAGGTCCCATGTATGCACCATCACACTCAGTGCTCCCAACCCTGCATCAGGCCACTGCCGACCCACGCCTCTGCCAGAGACTCCTGGGCACTCACGGGCAAGTCTGGGTCAGTCTCTTCTGGGGTCACTGCTCCTTTCTCCTGGGTCCTGGTACACACAAGGTTTTGTTTGTTCCCTCCAAGAGTCTGTTTCTCCAGTCCTATGTAAGTTCTGGTGGTTCTATGACGGGGTTAATTGTGGCCTCCTCCAAGAGGACTTATGCCATACCCAGGTCTGCTGCACCCAGAGCCCCTGCCCCTGTGGCAGGCCACTGCTGACCCGTACCTCTGCAGGAGACACTCAAACACTCAAAGGCAGGTCTGGCTCAGTCTCTGTGAGGTCTCCTGGTGCTCACAAGATTTTGTTTGAGCCCTCCAAGTGTCTCTGTCATCTTTAGTCATCCTGCTTATTTAATGTATATGCAGAGTACATCATGCAAAATGCCAGGCTGGTTGAAGCACAGACTGGAATCAAGATTGCCAGGAGAAATATCAACAACTTCAGATATGCCAATGATACCACCCTTATGGCAGAAAGCGAAGAATAACTAAAAAGCCTCTTGATGAAAGTGAAAGAGGACACTGAAAGTTGGCTTAAAACCCAACATTCAGGAAACTAAAATCATGGCATCTGGTCCCATCACTTCATGGCAAATAGATGGGGAAACAATGGAAACAGTGACAGACTTTATTTTCTTGGGCTCCCAAAGCACTGCAGATGGTGACTGCAGCCATGAAATAAAAAGAAGCTTGTTCCTTGGAAGAAAAGCTATGACCAACCTAGACAGCATATTAAAAAGCAGAGACATTACTTTGCCAACAAAGGTCCATCTAGTCAAAACTATGGCTTCCGCAGTAGTCATGTATGGATGTGAGAGTTGGACTATAAAGAAAGCTGAATGCCAAAGAACTGATGCTTTTGAACTGTGGTGTTGGAGAAGATTCTTGAGAGTCCCTTGGACTTCAAGGAGATCAAACCAGTCCATCCTAAAGGAAATCAGTCCTGAATATTCATTGGAAGGACTGATGTTGAAGCTGAAACCCCAATACTTTGACCAGGATGCAAAGAACTGACTCATTGGAAAAGACCCTGACGTTGGGACAGATTGAAGGCGGGAGGAGAACGGGACGACAGAGCATGAGATGGTTGGATGGCATCACCGACTCAATGGACATGAGTCTGAGTAAACTCTAGGAGTTGGTGATGGACAAGGAGGCCTAGCGTGCTGCAGTCCATGGGACTGCAAAGAGTCAAACATGACTGAGCGACTCAACTGAACTGAATTGAACTGAACCAGATGTACCCTAAATGCCATCACAGATATCCTTATAAGAGAAAGGAAGAGGAAGAAGAGAAGAAGGCAATGTGAAGATGGAGGCAGAGATTGGAGCAATGCAACAACAGCATAAGGATTGCCAGCGATCACCAGAAACCAGAAGAAGCAAGGCACAGACTCTCCTCTAGAACCTCCAGAGAAACTATAGCCCTGCCAACACCTTGATTTCAGTCCAGGAAAACTGATTTCAGACTTCTAGCATCCAGAGCTGTGAGAGAATAAATTTTGTTCTTCACCAAGTTGAAGTCATTTGTTAGAGCAGCCATCCTTTCTTCCATAGGAAGTACTGGTATTCTTCATGTCTCTGTAGCTACATTTTGGCTAAAAGAAGAAATAATAGTCATGATGATCCTTTCCATGGATTCTTCCCTCTTACCAAGTACACCCTGTGGTTTCTATTGATAAAACACTTTTATATGCACACAGTAGCCTTATGAGGAAGATGTTAGAGTCTATTCCATACGGGACGAAATAGACTCCAAAATGAGAAGGGCTTTGCCCAACGTCATTCTATTAGTAGGTATCCGAGCCAGAATTTGAATCCAGATGGTCTGATTTCAAGTCTGTACTGTAGTCCAAGCTGAGGGCTGGGCTAAACACACCAGCTGCAGGGAAACAAGCAGAATGGGAGGACTGGAACCAAATTGTAGTTTAGGAAGTAATGCCTTGGAATGGAATGATACTGAGTGTGTCCCCAGGTCATGCCTGACTCAGATTCAGGCTCTGATGAGGATTTATTTTGTGTTCATGGTCCAAGTAGCTGGCAGACCCCATCTGAGGGAGCTGGGACTTTTGTGTGCCCTGAAGGCAACTCATTGATGTAGGTCTTTTCAAGCCCATTGTGAAAGTCCCAAGCGGCACTGTGGTGACTGCCAGAGAGGGTTGCTCTGCAGCCAGCTACTCCAGCATTCTTTCCACTACAGCACAGCTGAAGAAACCAGATCACAGACGTGCTGATGCCCTTGGATGTGCTAGTGTGAGGCGGAGCAAACATACTCAGAAATCCACCTTGCTAAAAGGCAACATCCTGTAAGGAAGGCTAGTTATCTACTTTGCAAAAAGAATCACGACTGATATAGCAGGAGACGTCATCAGTCTCGACCTTTATTTATTGCAAAACCCAAATGAGTACTTTAATTCCGCATTCTCCAAAGACCACATTATTGACTGAATGATTGAACAACCCACACTAGGAAAGGATAATGTATACAATTTATTATACATTTAATTCAAGTACATTTATTTCCACCAATCACGAATGATACATAGTCTGGCATTCTAAAGTGGGAGGACTTATACTACCTGACTTCAAGACTTATTACAAAGCTATAGTAATCAGTATAGTGTGTTATCTGCATAAAGATATACAGATAAGTCAATGGAACAGAATAGAATTAAGAAACAGATCAGTTGATTTTTGACCAAAATGTCAAGATGATTTAATAAGGAAATATGTAGTTTTTCAATAAATGGTGATGAAACAGGTAGGTATCCTTATGGGAAAAACAACAACAACAAACTTTGACCCCTACCTCACACCATACAAAAAATTAACTTGAATGGATCATAAACATAAAACTACATTTAGGCCTATGATCACAACAAAGACAAGGACATAAAAACTACCTTGTCCTTTGCTTTATATATAGTATTACTTAGGGTTCTCCAGAGAAACAGAACCAATATAATATATATTAAAATATGTAAGAGACTTATTATAGGAATTGGCTCACACAGTTACAGAGGCTAAGAAGTCTCACAGTCTGCCATCTGCAAGCCAGACAATCAGGGAAGCCAGTTAATACAATTCAGTTCAAATTCAAAGGCCTGAACACCAGGGAGCTGCTGGTACAAAGTCCCACAGTCTAAAAGCCCAAGAATCAAGAGCTCCAATGTCTGAGGGCAGGGGAAGATGGAGTTTCTACTCAGAAAGAGAAAGAATTCACCCTTCTTTCACCTTTTTATTCCATTTGCTTCTCCCAATGGATTGAATGATACCCACCCACTTTAATGAGAGTAGATCTCTTTACTCAATCTACTAAGATGCAAATCTCTTCCAGAAACATCCTCACAGACACACCCAGAAATAATGTTTACCAGTTATCTGGGCATCCCTTAAGCCAGTCAATTTAGTGAATAAAATTAACCACCATATATATATATAATATTTTTAAGTGTGAAAATTAAACATTTTGCAAAAGAAGATACACACATGGCCAGTAACACATAAAAAGGTGATCAACTATTCATCACCGAAGAAATGCAAATTAAAGTCTCAATGAAGTACTGCTTCAGACTCACTACAATGACTAAAACTAAAAGAGCAACAATGCCAAGTGTTAGTGATTATGTAGGACAACTAGAACCCTCATATATTTCTGATGGAGGGTGAAAAATTGTAGAATGCCTTTAGAAAACAGTATTGCAGTTTCTTAAAATTTTAAGTACACACTTTATGACCCAACAATACCTACCCAAGAAAAATGCAGGGTCACACAAAGATTTGTACACAAATACCCCAGCCTAAAACTGGAAACAATCCAAACGTCCATCAATAGGTAAATGAATAAACTGTGCCACATTTGGACAATGGAATACTATTCAGCAATAAGAAAGATAAGAACTAGTAATACATTCTACAACTTGGATGAATCAGATGCCAGAGAAAACACACTGTGTGAATCTTTTTATATGATGTTCTAGAACAGACAAAATTAATCTGCAGTGATCGAGAGCATGTCACCAGTTATCTGGGGAGAGAAATTTTGGAGGATTGACAAGGGCACTTTGGGGAGAGATAGAAATATTCTATATATTGATCCATGTGGTGGCTATACAAGTGCATTCATTTTTCAAAACTCAAGTGGGTTTATTTACTGTGTGTAATTAATTTTCTCAATAAAGTTTATTTAAATGTGTGTGTGTGTGTGTGCTGTGTGGGTTGGAATAATTAATTTTCATATCCTCCTCGCAAAAGAGACTGGTGAAAACTCACACTCAGATTTAGACACAGAGACGAATTCGGCCCAGATTTTTCTTTTTCTTGTTCGCATACAAGGATCATCTAATACAGATTCTCCCCAGTCCCCATCTCTCGCTGGCCTGCACTGGCACCCCATGGTCTTGTATGAGGGCCTTTATCTAATTCTGAAAACTCCCAGCAGAGGCTGGGACAGCTATTGGGTTTGATAGAGGAAGATTTACTTTCTGCTCTGCATATAGAAAGAACTGAGAAGGAGATACTGGAATCAGACAGACAGAGTTTTGCTAAGGTTGACAAAAGTTTAGATCAGTGGTCCCCTGAGGTTCCTAATATTTCTGCCTCCATCCAGTCACTAGACAGTCTCTGCCTTTTCCACAAGTGCAAACCTGCCTGTAAAGTTAACCCCATGGAGGAAGCAAGAATCCCGGGTACTGAGCAGAGCTGCTCCATAAAACAGGGGATCTGGCAGGGGCTGAGCTGTACTCAGTCTTCAACAGAAAGTACCCAGATTCAGCTAAATCCTGGGGAAGATGAGGAGGAATTGGGAGAGACTAAGAGTGGAAGTTCCGCCATCTATAAAACTTAAGTAGTTGTGGTGCAAGGGAGCAGTGCTCATCATTTCTGTGACACCACATTCTATTCTTTCAGGGACAATCTCAGTTTAAATCAGCTGTCATGTAATAATTGCAGATGGTGCCCTTTAACACCCTCAAAATTGCCCCTGTTTGGACAGTTAATGATATGGTCATGCTGCCTACCAATCGTATGGAAAGAAGTCTGCTTTCTTCCAATGCTGATAGCAAAGGCCTCTGCTTCTCATCAATTACTGCCTTGTTTTTGAGGCCCGGCAGTTCCTTCTCTCTTTGTACTCAATCTACTGCCTCCAGGTCCTGCATACACTGCAGGGTCAGGAGAGGTTTGTAAGTCTTACTTTAACCAGTCACACAAGGTCCATTTGGGTTTCCCAAGTGGCTCGGTGGTAAAGAACCTGCCTGCTAAGGCAGGAGATGCGGGTTCCATCCCTGTGTTGGAAATATCCCCTGGAGGAGGGCATAACAACCCACTCCAGTATTCTTGCCTGGAGAATCCCTTAGAGAGAGGAGCCTGGCAGGCAACAGTCCATCGGGTCACAAAGAGTCAGAACCGTCTGAGCACACACAGATGCATAAGGTCCTTTGGTAAATTGGATGCAAGCTGAAAATTAGCGGCCTACTGGGCAAATTCACAAGCCTTGATCTCTTTGTTTTTAATTGAAATATAGCCGATGTACAACATTATGTTAGTTTCAGTTGGGCTACACAGTGATTTGACATTTGTGTTCATTTTGCAATGATTGCCGTGATAAGTCTCCTGATCTTTCTTGAGCATTACCATGAAATACTTCTCTGCTCAATGTTTTCTTGGTTCATTTTTTCCCTCTGCTGGAGCGAGGCTGCACTGGAAGAGCCACAGGGACCTATGTGACAAAGGTTTTGTCCTTGCAGAGCTTCTAACCTGGACCTATATGGCCACTGGGAAAGTCACACATGGATGGGGGGGAGGGGTAACTCGACACAGGGCCTTGGAGCTCAGAGGAGGAAGGTGTTGTTCTAACAGTGGGTATGGATGAGCAGTGTGAGGACACAGTACCTGCGCAGGGCCTGAGATGGGAGAAGAGCAAAGACCAGGGAGAGACCTCTTGACTCATGAATGCCATATGGCAGCAGCCCATTGGGTCTTCCCTGCTACCCGTCTCCTTGCCCAGGACTTCAGCCTCTCTCATAGGACATACTCCAACAATTCCAAGTACCATCCTCTTTTCCATTCTCTGTCCTGATGCCAGAGCTATCTCCCCAAAACACAGTTTTGGACACTCTCCAACTCAAGGATTTGGCAATGGCGCCTCTTGCCTACAACATAGTAAAATGCACTCTCCTCTCCTTTCAGGTGTTGCATATCCAATTAAAGAAGTCCTCACTAACCAAGAATCAGCTCAAAGGCTCCCTTCTCTCTGCAGCTTGCTGATTGCTCCAGGCTGCAGGAGCCTCAAGCTTTCCTGTTCCCTTGTTGCACTTTAGTCATAGTTGGGTTTGGAACTCTCAACCATCTGTTTTGTCCTGTAATTCATGGGGGTCATGTGCCTCCCACCTCTACCCCAGACTGCAAGTCTCAATAGGGCAGGAATTGCGTCCTTCATCTCTTTATCCCCAGGGTTCAGCCCAAAGCAGGGCTCAGAGCAAGTGATAAGGAATTTCTGCTTTGTCCTGTGGTAAGGACCCCATGAGATAGCTGCCCACCACTGCCTCCTTGACCTGCATCCTGGGCAGGCCCAAGTCCCAGGAGGTGCCATCAACGACCAGCCAGGCCTTTCTTTGGAGGCGTTTGCAGGAGAGCCAGCTGGCCTTCCAGTCATCATTTTGTCCTTCGGGTGGAACTAGAGGGGGAAAAAAACAAAGTATGTTAGTTTACTGCTTGATCTTTGCTCCCGTTAAGTAGAGCCAAATCTAACGTGAATATTGATGACTTTACAAAACCCAGTGTTTGGTATTCACTGAAAACCATTGTGTATTCCCTAAATAGTTCGTTTTGTTTTCAAAAGTTCTAAAAAACTCGCTGTATTGAAATGCATGTTGTTGCATCGATTTTTCTAAAATACACCTTGTTATCTTTTCTTTGGTAATTGGTGACTGGTAATGACTTTGGCAATTTAACATGTTCTCGCAGACACTTTTTCCATTCCCCTTGATAACTGAAGTCAGGAGCGAGGGCCTGTCTGTCAATCTCTGACGCCTGTCAGCCGGTGTGATTGACGGCTTTTGGTCCCACAATAGAGACCATTTTTGCAGCCCCCGTTCTGTTATTTTCCCCTCCTTTAATACTTGTGGGGGATGGTGTTTGCTTTATAATCTGCGTTTAAAATCCAACTTGGAATGAGGCCAGCTCCAGAGAAATTATCACAATGTCTTGTTAGCTTTGCATCAGGAAAATTCTCCAGAGGGTTCCTTAAGCTATGATTCCACCTTCTGAAATTACCTCTGCTCAAAAATCTAAGCTTCAGCCTTCATCCTGATCCCTTCAAATTCCTGGAGAAAGGCCGAGGGGTCTGCCCAGCCGTGTTCTAATAGAGGGCACGACCAGGGGGAGCGTGAGCAGCTGGAGTGGAGTCAGGCCAGCCCTCTCTCCCGGGGCCTCCGTGTGTAAGCCTCCACATAATGAGTGTGGGTCTGAGCGCCGGAGCTCAGCAGAATGGAGAAAGCTCTGGGTCTGCTGGGCAGTTAGATTCCTCAAAAGCCGAGCAGGCAGGAGTCTCTCCCAACGAAGAAGCTGCCTTTAGTTAAGCTTGATACCACCAGGTCACAGAATTGTCTGAGCCCTTTGGAAAAGCAACTCTAAGGCAGCATCAATGAGGGTCAAGGATCTATGTGATGATGTGTCTGTCCGTGGTAGTGATTACTTTGTGGTTCACAGATCCATCTTAGATTCTGATGAAAACTGTAGCCCCAGTCCTTAGAAAAACATATATCCTTTCATGCTCAAATCCTGCCTACAGTTTCATGAGAAACCACGCCTCCTCCCAGGCCTGTGGCCGACTAGGGTTAGATCTCTTGCTCTGTGTGAAGGTAGCTGGTGATCTTAAACAGAGAATGTCATGACTCTTTAATGCTGGATGCTGATCTGGAGGTTGACTTCCAGAGTACAGTGTGTGTGAGGCCAAGTCTTGGAGCCAGTGCCCTTGGTGGGAGCTGCCTGTGAGTGCATGTGCCTGGGGGAGCAGGGAGGCAGTGGGGCAGGAGGGAAGTGAGAGCCCAGTCCTATAAACATCCACGCCCTGTAATTAGAGACTTTGGTCAGATAGGCAAGCACTAACCAGATTCTAGGCATCAAAGAAGGAAGACTGGAAATTTGGCCAAACTGGGGATCAAACCAGTGTCAGGGAACCAGAGAAGGAAGGAGGTGGGTAGGTAAGAGGATGGCCAGTACCTATGTCTTTTACAGAAAGAACTTCAAGAACTAACTCTGAAAACACCTGTTGGGTCCAGGCCTCCATCCTCTATAAGACCTGGGTTATCTTGGGAAGAGATGGCAAGTCCTTCTTCAAAGAACTGAGCTTCATTGCAATTAAAAAAAAAAAAAAAAAAAAGTCCAAAATTTAATATCTTTCCCTTCCCTGCTTTCTAGCCCAGCCAAACCACTGTCTACATATTGTTCCAGGGCTTAAAACCTGAGAGGTTTTTAAGGAAAATGAATCTCCATTTACTCCCTGTACCTCCCAGGATGAGGTTCAAGCTTATTGATGTGGACGCCAAGCTCTATAAGAATAATATGGCTGGTCCTAGCTAGCAGGTACGTTTACCAGGCATTTAATCTTCATATCATGAAGCAAGTAGGTATGGTAGGTGGAATAATAGCCCCTCCAAGATGTCCCCTCAATCTATCTGCTAAATTTGTAAACCGGTTACTTTACGCAACAAAAGATTCCATTAAGGATTTTGAGAAGCAGAGATTGCCCTCATTGTCTGGGTAGACCCAACATCATCTCCAAATGGCTGTTATAACAGGGAGGCAGAAGGGCCAGAGTCAGAGAAGGATATGGGCTGATGGAAGCAGAGGGTGGAGTAATGTAGCCAAGGTAAGGAAGGAATTCTCCTTTAGGGTTTCCAGAAAGAACAACTCTGTCCACACCGTGATGTAAACCTCATAAGACCCATGTTGAACTTCTGAACTGTATAATAATAAATTCATGCTGTATTAAGACACTATGCTTGCGGTCATTTTTTATAGCAGTAATAGGGACTTAATACAGTTTGATAACAACCCTTATCTGCCTCCTCCTGTTTTTTCCCCCCAAGTTGCAGAGAACAGGTCTCAGTGAGGTTAAATAACTTGGTCCAGAGTTATCATGCTTCTGAGTATCCAAGTCTGTATTCAATTCTAAGCCTGCTAGTTCTGAAATCCCTGTCCTTAACCACCAAATACATTGCCTCAGTGGTCTCCTTGTCAGCCGCATCTCCCACCACCTTCTCCCCCACCCTCTGTACTCCAGCCAGGTTCATATCTTTCCTCCTTCTGTTCTCTCTGCCTGGACATCCTTCCCCACTCATCTTTACACTGTTAACATCTCTGGGCCAGACTATGACCACCTATTAGAAGAACCTTCTCTCTTCTTCCCAGTGAACCACACACTTCTCTCTCACCCCTATTTTATCAAAGCCCAGGCTACATCACTGTCAGATCGAAGAGGTGCCCATGAACCACCTGCTTATAAATCAGAATTCCCCAGGGCGTGGTTCTGAAATATGCATGTTTATGCACTAGAAGGTACATTTAAGAATCATTAGCGGTTATTTGGGCTTCCCTGGTGGCTCAGATGGTAACGGACCCACCTGCAATGTGGGAGACCTGGGTTCGATCCCTGGGTTGGGAAGATCGCTTGGAGAAGGGAATGGCAACCCACTCCAGTATTCTTGCCTAGAGAATTCCATGGATGGAGGAGTCTGGTGGGCTACAGTCCATGGGGTGGAAAAGAGTCGGACACGACTGAGTGACTTTCATTTCACTTCACTTCAGCAGTTATTTACCTCCCAGTTAGAATATGAATTTCACAAGGTCTGGGTCTTTCCTCTGCATTGGTCCATTGTGTTTTACATATGAAATTGGCTGGACTACAGTGCCTAGATTTTTTTTTAATTTTTATTTATTTATTTATTTTTGGCTGTGCTGGATCTACATTGCTTTGCACAGACCTTTTCTAGCTACATGTGGAGTCTTCCTGCACCAGGGATCAAACCTGTGTCCTTTGCATTGGCAGGCAGATTCCCAACCATGGGACCACCAGGGCAGTCCCCAGATGTTTCTTTGGTCAAACGTCATTCTGGACTTTTCTGTGACAGTTTTCTGGGGATGAGATTAATGTATAAGTCAGTAGACTTTGATTAAAGTTGATGACCCTTCACAATGTGTGGTCCTCATCCAATCAGGTGAAGGCATCAATAGAACAAAGACTGACCTCCCTTGAGTAAGAAGAAATTCTGCCAGCAGATGGCCTTAAACTGCAGATCCCTTGGGTCTCCTGTCTAACGGTCCATTCTGCAGATTTTGGACCTACTAAGCCTCCACAATGGTGTGAGCCAATTTATTAAAATAAATCTTTTTTAAAATTTTATTTATTTTAATTGGAGGCTAATTACTTTACAGTATTGTAGTGGTTTTTGCCATACATTGACATGAATCAGCCATGGGTGTACATATGTTCCCCATCCTGAACCCCCCTCCCACCTCCCTCCCCATCCCATCCCTCTGGGTCATCCCAGTGCACCAGCCCTGAGTGCCCTGTCTCATGCATCCAGCCTGGACTGGCGATCTGTTTCACATATGATAATATATATGTTTCAATGCTATTCTCTCAAATCATCCCACCCTCGCCTTCTCCCATAGAGTCCACAAGACTGTTCTATACATCTGTGTCTCTTTTGCTGTCTCTCATATAGGGTTATTGTTACCATCTTTCTAAATTCCATACATATGCATTAGTATACTGTATTGGTGTTTTTCTTTCTGGCTTACTTCACTCTGTATAATAGGCTCCAGTTTCATCCACCTCATTAGAACTAATTCAAAGGTATTCTTTTTAATAGCTGAGTAATATTCCATTGTGTATATGTACCATGGCTTTCCTATCCATTCGTCTGCTGATGGGCATCTAGGTTGCTTCCATGTCCTGGCTATTATAAACAGTGCTGCAATGAACCTTGGGGTACACGTGTCTCTTTCAATTCTGGTTTCCTCGGTGTGTATGCCCAGCAGTGGGATTGCTAGGTCCTATGGCAGTTCTATTTCCAGTTTTATAAGGAATCTCTACACTGTTCTCCATAGTGGCTGTACTAGTTTGCATTCCCACCAACTGTGTAAGAGGGTTCCCTTTTCTCCACACCCTCTCCAGCATTTATTGTTTGTATTCTTTTGGATAGCAGCCATTCTGACTGGCGTGAGACTGCCGGTCATTCTCACTGTGGTTTTGATTTGCATTTCTCTAATAATGAGTGATGTTGAACATCTTTTCATGTGTTTGTTAGCCATCTGTGTGTCTTCTTTGGAGAAATGTCTGTTTAGTTCTTTGGCCCATTTTTTGGTTGGGTCATTTATTTTTCTGGAATTGAGGTGCAGTAAAATAAATCTATATAAATCTCTACATATATTGATCTATATATCTATGGTGGTGGTGATAAAGTCATTAAGTCACGTCTGACTCTTTACGACCTCACGGACTGTAGCCCGCTAGGCTCCTCTGTCCTAGTACACCCGTTAATAGGTGTTTATTAGATGAGTTCAGAGTGGGGTTTATAGATGGCCTTTGTAGAAAAGCTTCAGTAGAATTTTCTTTTAGACTCAAAAGACTAGCAAGAATTATTTCACAGATAGTCCAGGAGCCCGGAGTAGATGGGTGCTTTCCTCTGAATCAAAATTCCTGAGAAAACATGTTTCTTTCACTGACAGAGGTATCTACAAGCCAGGGCAAAGCTTAGGCAGATTCTTAGGGATGACAGTCCTTCTAGGGAGGCTCAGAAGTGAGGAGGAATTCTTGCTGTGTCTGTGTCCTGGCACCAGGGTCTACCAGGGCAGCTAAGGAGCCTTGGAGCCTGGGGTCTGGAACACTCAGACAAGCAAAGCCCAGACAGCCCGGGCCACAGACCCATTCTGACAATATATTTCAGAACTTCTAGTGATGCTTTCTGAGTGGCCGCTCAAAATCTAGAGCTGGAGGAGCCCTGAGAGACCACCTCAGGTTCTGTTATACCTTGGAGCATTTCATTCATCGCTTCAACAAAATGTTTGCTAGGAATATGGAGGTGAACCAGACAGAAAAGGTCCCTTTCTCCAGGGATCTTATTTGCTAGTTGCGTGAGAGTGAAGGAAAATGGACAGATAATAAACAAGTCAAAAATACACAACTGAGGCAATTTCGGGTCTTATACAACTCACAGTTATCATGACAGTATGGCTGGTGGTGTTTTCCAAAGATAGCCACAGTATCTCTTTTGCCATGTTTCCTTCTAGATCTTTGCCAAGCCCCCATGAAGAATTAAAGTCTAATTCTCTCCCAACCCCCTTGAATATGTGACTCACTAGGGACATACAGAATATGGCAGAAGGAAGCTGGATGACTTCCTAGGCCAGCCATAGAAGATGATCCTGCTTCTACCTTGGGTGATAAAGCATTTGCCCTGCTGCCTTGAACATTATGAAGGCAGACCAACTACCCTGAGGCCGCCATGTTGTAAGGAAGCCCAAATCAACCTCTTTCTCGAGACCACATTAAGAGGCCCCCAGATTACATAAACAGAGAAAGGGATGCCCAGCTAGCCTCCAGATGCTCTTGCCCTCCACTATTCCAGCTGCAGTACCATTTCTGCCACTGCATGAGGGATCTTGAGCCAGACTGTCCAGATTAGTCCTTCTGATCCTCCCACAGTCCACCCTGAACCTAAGACATAGCGCTTTCCCTCTCCCAACCTTGCTATTATTCCTCTTTCTTCTTATCCATGTTGGAAACAGCCAAGTCTCTTTCCTCCATGGTCCCACAGACCACTGTGCCTTAAGCCTGGTGGGAGATGTAAAGTGATGGGCTAGAGGAGCCGTTTAGGGTCCAAGATCAAGGTTCAGGTTCTGGAGCTGCCGTGTCTGTGCTATGTGATCAACCGTAGGTGGTTTGCTCTACATTCTTGGGCCTTGTGAGTCTTATCTATTTAGTGGAAATTTAAAATGTGTACTTCATAGGGTCATTGCCAAAACAACAGATAACTCTCAAGGGTTGGTTTCAAGTCTCAGGAAGCCTGACAAACAAAAGAGATTTCAGATCAAACAAAAAACATATCGTGATTGGACACAAAGAGGAATGGCCTGCTGTTGGGGGAGGGGATAAAATCATTGGCGTGATAAAAGCTGGGTTCAACAGGAAGGTATTTACGATGAAAATAGCTGGCTGCCTCTCTGGAGGGCAGTCTATATGCCTGGTCTAGAGACTGGAGTCTGGATGACCTTAAGATCCCTTATGTTAGTGAATAAGTTCATGTATTCATTCAAACACACGTGAATTCAAGTCCCAGTTCTCCAACTTGCTGGCTTTGTCAGTTTGGACGAATTAATACTGTTTCCTCATCTGCAAAATGGGGAGATCATAGTACCAATTTTGGGGAGACATTCTGAGGTTTCACAAGAATAAAGTGAAGATGCAAATCCCTGTGTGTCACCTGTGTAAGTGCTACAATGTTGTTAGTTTGCTTTTTCTTGCTTACAAAGTACCAAGTCCTGGGTTACACTCTGGGCAGGGCTTGGGAGTTCAGGGAGGTACAAGTATGGAAGTATTTCCAGTCACGGAGGAGAGGTAAGTACTATACCTCAGCTACCATCTCAGGTTTAAACCAATGACAGTGTTGTGGCAGGAAAGCTGGTACCCACTGGGAGATGGAAATTCACTCTCAACCCTTCATGACTTCCTGGGACCCCGTTTCAAGTTCCATGAGGTCTGGACGAGTTTGGTCTCTCTGAGAGCTCCATGTCCTTATAATAGAGTCACCATCTTGCCCCCTTGTTTGAGCTGGATTTCTGCCTCCTTGTGAAGAATGCAAAAATGTTAGAAGATCATCAACACTCTTTGGGAGCCCTGGGGAAGGTGAAAGTGATTACTTTTCATTGGTGCTGAGGGAGGTTGGGGGCCAGGAACTCAATGCTTAGGTGGGCATTGGACTTTACATTGTTTGGAGATGAGGCTACCATGGAGTGAAAGCATGGTCAAAAGGATGGAAGCTGGAAAATGCAGTTTGACACATGTCAAACCCTGAGAAGTCATACAAGCCTTCAGGAATCTGGTATGTGTGAAAGGGAGTGGGGAGCCCCAGGGCTGGAGAGGTAAGCAGAAGCCAGGTCCTGCAGGTTCTAGATGACAGATTAAAGAGACAGGACATAGTTAGTGGGAGGCTGCTATATGATACAGGGAGCCCAGCTCGGTACCCTGTGATGACCTAGAGGGGTGGGATGGGAGAGGGGAGGGAGACTCAACAGAGAGGGTACTTATGTATACTTATGGCTGATTCCCATTGTTGTATGGCAGAAACTGATACAACATGTTGTAAAGCAATTATCTTCCAATTTCTTTTTCTTTTAAAAGGAATCTGAAAGTCCTCCTAATAAAGATGATTTTTCTGGTACAATAAATAAATAAATAAAAACAAAGAGCTGGGACTTTATTCATAGGAAAAAAGGAGTTACCACGGATGACTTTTAAGCACAGGAGAGACAGGGTCAGGGACGATGACAGCCCTTGATTCTGCATGAGCACTTTCCCGCCCTGGACACAGACAGCAGAGAGAAGGCTGTGGCAGTGGCCGGGCCAGAGATGATGAGCCTGTGGCTAATGCAGGGACAGGGGACGTGGACAGTGGAAACTGATGGGGTTATCACCAAGGCTGGCAGGACGGGGCGCTCCGATCAGCCACTTGGTCATGTGACTACTCCCGCCGCCCAGTGCCAGGGCATGATGGGGCATCCAGACAGCACCCCCAGGATGACATGGAGTGAGGGGACAGTTTCCTGAAGGAACCAGAAGAAATGCAATGAAACCACGTGCTGGCTGAAAACCGAACAAACATAAACCAGCTTTGTCATAAAATTTGCTAGAACATCAAACCTTGGGGCAGGTGGAAGAGAAAGAAAGGTATGAAAACTCAATATTACAGTGGTGCTCATTGCAACATTGCTTTTAGTGGTAAAAACTGGAGGTCCTGGAATGTCCAGTAGCAAGGAACAGTTCAGTTCAATCACTCAGTCGTGTCCGACTTTTTGTGACCCTATGGACTGCAGCATGCCAGGCCTCCCTGTCCATCACCAACTCTTGGAGCTTACTCAAACTCATGTCCATCAAGTCGGTGATGCCATCCAACCATCTCATTCTCTGTCATCCCCTTCTCCTCCTGTCTTCAGTCTTTCCCAGCATCGGGGTCTTTTCCAATGAGTCAGTTCTTCCCATCGGGTAGCAAGGGACAGGTTAGACAAATTAGGAACCATCCATTCCCTGGAGCTGTCCCCAATTTAAAAGGAAAGGGTAGATTTGAATGCACAAGCATGAAAACGCATCCATGAGATAGCAGAGTGTGAAAAAAAAAAAGGTTACTGAACAATGTATATAACATGATCCTATTTATGCCATAGAGAGATGTAGCCTTTTTTTTTTTAATTCCAGGAGGGCTTTGTCTTACAAGAACTGCAGTCACGGAAGAACAGCACTTGCTGGGAGCTATACTTGGGGTGAGGGCCCCATGTTGATAGGGTTCAGGAGGGCACAGCCCAAAGAAAGAAGGGATGAGTGGGAGGAAGCGAGAAGAGATTTTTCACAGCTGCTGAGAGTGAGACACTTGGGGGAGAAGGAGAAATGTCTGAAGCTGACTTTTTCAAAGCTGTAAAAAGCCCCGGCACCACTTTTTAAGGAAACCAACAATAACAATTCACAATATTCTTCAGGCTTCTGGAATCACTTTGGGTTATTTTAGATGTGCTGTTGGGCAGAGACTGGCCTTAGAGGCTCCTTAGGTATATTTGGGTCACATTCATATATATTTGTATAAGCATTAAAAAAAACCTGAAAGGATATACACCAAACTGTCAACAGTGGTTATCTCTAAAGGATGAAATATCCAGGGACTTTATTTTCCTCTGTGCTTTAAAAAAATTTTTTTTAAGCTGAACATGCATTATTAGAATAAAGAACACAGATGTAAAGAGAGGAGAAGGGGGAAAAATCTACTAAAATCAGACAAAGTACATAGCAAATAAATACATATTAGCTACAAGCATGCTCTATAAAAAATAACTAAGTGACAAATTTAAATAAAGCTTGTAACCAAGACTTAAGTGATGAAAACCCAACACAATGGGAGAGCTCCCTCCCCACACCCCAGCCGGGCCAGGCAGGGTCCATGGACTGGGGGCAGAGACCTGGTCTCCACTTTCAACAGGAGCCTTAGGGTGGAAAGTCTTCCACCCACAGGCTATGACCTGTTCCAGAAAAGGCTGCTAGGAGAGCAGCCGCAGGGCAGGTTCCCAGATGCATTGTATGGTCATGCTGTTACCTGGGTTTCTCTCCCACTACCTTTCTTCCTCTGTGCTCTCCTCCCTCTCCTCTCTTCCTTCCTCTCTGCCAATCCCAGTTCAATTCAATAAACATCATGGGAGTCAACCTACACTGAGACCCCACAGTTCACAGTTGCCAGGGTGAATTGCAGTTGTGGAGTGGGGGTGGGGTCCCAAGGAAACCAGGAGAAGCACATTTGTCTTTGAGGAACTCCAATCCACAGGAGGGCTTCCCTCGTAACACAGCTGGTAAAGAATCTGCCTGCAATGCAGGAGACTCAGGTTCAATCCCTGGGTCAGGAAGATCCCCTGGAGAAGGAAATGGCAACCCACTCCAGTATTCTTGCCTGGGAAATTCCATGGACAGGTGAACCTGGCAGGCTACAGTCCATAAGGTCATAAGAGTTGGACATGACTGAGCGACTGAACCACTAAAGGAATTCTTGGAGTGATGGTATCTTCTGAATCTGAATCCACGGCAGACAGAGGCCCCACAAAGCCCTAGGCAGCCAGATCTATAGGAAAAGGGACAAGCCTGCAGAGTGGTCTGAGAGCACAGGGTAGGTCAGTTTCCTTCCCTAAAGGCAAAGAGGACCCTGGAGCAGAGAGGGAGAATCCAGGCAAGTATACAGCAGACAGAGAACGTGGCTGGAACAGAAGTGTATGGATGATGCGTGACAAGGAATAGCAGGATCCAAATCCAAGGTGAAGGGCCTTGAATGCCTCACAAAAGAGCTGAGACCTTGGGAGTCTGCCACAGATTTAAACGGGGGCATGACAGAGTCAGGTGTGCTTCTGAGAACAGTGTCTGGGGGTGATATTGAGGATAACTTGGAGATGAGTGGATTGAAGCCAGCAGAGAGGACTAGGGCTGCAGAACAGACTGGGCATGATGTCATGAGGTCCCAAGCAAAGGCTATAGCAGTGGGGATGAGAAGAGGCTGAGAGAACCAGGCACACTCTGGGAAGGGCCCGCTGTGGCCTGGGGCAGAGGCCAGAGAACTCCCTGTCACCTGGTTCACAGAGAGAAGACTTCCCTATTGTGCATCATTCATTCATCTTATGGTGATTCATTCATTCATTTGAGAGACATGATTGATGCCTTCTCTATGACCACCCAGCCAGGCCAGTCGCCAACAGAGAGACACAAATGGGACATAATCACTGCTATCTAGGAGCTCAAAGTCCAATAGAGAAGGCAAATGCAATAGACTGAGTGCAAAAATGGCCCCAACTCTTCCGCTCTTATGAGTATGGATGTCTTTGTGCAGTAACTTTGAAGGTCTTCTCATATAAACAGGAGTCTATTTCCTATGCCAAGGGTCGGGGCTGTCCTTTGATTTGCTATGGACAAGACAATCTGGCACTTCCAAGCCCAGGCCTAGGAGTGTCAGGGACCCTGATGCCCAGTCTCTTGGACCCTTGTCATGAAATCCCCCTTAAAATAGAGTCAAGTCTCTTCTGCGTCCTAGCTGGGGGGAAGGAAGTGTAAAAAAACACAGCCAAGATCAGCCTAGCCCTGGCCAAACCCACAGAATCTCCCAGATGACTCCAGTTCACAAGCAGTAATAAGTCATTTTAAGCACCAAGTTTTGGGTGATGTGTTCTATGGTCATAACTAACTGATCGACATATAATCAATTAATTCTTTTCAAAAGTACATATCTCATAACCCAGGTGTCACAAAGGCAACACAAACAGCTTCTGGTCTCATCCCACACCCACCTTGAAGGAGACAACAGCACTAGATCTTACTCTGAGGAAATAATTCTCCATGGGTCTCTTGCATTTCTGCACATTTCTGCAAGCCAATATAGCAACTGCCTTTGTTTGGGACAATCCTTTAACTATGTCTGTGTAGCAAACAGCCCTGGAAACTGGAGGCATTCTCTCTCCAGAACCAAGGCAAGGTTTGTTTGTTGTCCAACGTAACCTATGTCTCTCTCCAGGGAAAGTTCCAACTGGGCTTACTGCTCATTATAAAAGACTTGTCTTCTCTAAGCTAGGGGTTCCTTTCTTGTGACAAAAGCCGCTGCATGTGCTAGAGATGCTGGCTGACTCTCTTGGAGTCTCCCTGCAAGAAATGAAGCTTGGGAAACATGATACCCTCTCTACCACTTTTGTCATGAGTCACAGCGTGCTCTGGGTCTTATTCCAGGGCCTTCTGTGTCCTGCCAGCATCCATGACACTGCGGCAAGCTCACTTGTCGGCTTGCAAGCAGGGTGAGTCTCAGACCCTTGACAGTGTGTGATCCTTACCCTTCCAGAAACAATTTAATCCAAATCCACAAAGCCTTAGTGAGTCATAGGTTTTCCTGAAAATGTCATGGGAAGACAACAGAGAGGTTTATAGCCCTAGCCCTCTACACCTGAAACTTAACATGAACCTCCCATGACACTTGTATTCCCTCCACATAGGCCTCTAAACTTCCTCTTCAGCCGTCAACTGCCTCCTGCCCCTATAGCAGTGATCCTCAATGCTTTGGGCATTGAGGGACTGGTTTTGTGGAAGACAATTTTCCATGCGGTGAGGAAGGGGTGGTTCAAGCGATAATGTGAGTGATGGGGAGCAGCAGATGAAAGCTTCACTCACCCGAGCCCCCATTCACCTCCTGCTGTGCAGCCCAGGGGTGAGGGTGGGGGGATTCTTGCCCTATAGACCCTTCCCCATCCCACCCCCAAGCCAGCCCCTCCAGATACACACCCCACCTCTGAAGTCTTTCTACAGCTCTTCCTTCACTTAAACAGAGAAATTTAGCATAGCACTCGACAGTTTAGCCAGTCCAGTCTTCCTATACCCATCACTCACCCAGTTTTCTTGGAAGGAGCTAAATGGCATAAATAATAAATAACTTTTCTTCACAGGTTTTTTTCTAACAAAGATATTACAGATGTGTCAATATTCTTCCCTCCCTGGAGATCAAGGGGACACCTAAGCAAAGAGAATTAGGATAAGTACAGGGCAGATGGTGCCCAGGTAGCATCAGACTTCAGGAGCTGTCAGAAAATAGGATAGGGGGCAAAGAACAGCAGGATACAAGTCCCAAAGTGAAGGCCATTGAATGTCACACTACAGGTACAAGGGAGGGAAGAAATATTTCTGACTGGGACACCTAGTACAGATTTGCAAAAGGTGACATAGATCCCTATGGGATGAGTAGGTTTTCCAAAGACAAAGAGAGCAAGAGGCTACCATGGGAATGGCATGTGAGAAACAGACAGAGACAGAGACAGGACCGTTCAGAGAGGCTAGAGGTTAAAGACCCACTTGGAGCACAATCCCAGACATTCGCCGGAGTTCTGGGAACAGAACGGCCTGTTGGAACCACGATGAAATGTAGCCGAGCTCTGGAAGCTGGGCACATGTGTGAGGTTCTTTATATTCACACATGAAATATCAAAGCACAAGGACTTGTAACCAAAGGAAACACCCACTAATCATAGTTTTCGCCAGGAACACCCTAACTGACATTTTAATTAACAAGCTGTTCTCCCCCCCTCCCCACTCCGTTTTTAATATAAGGACTTCTTGTTGCTTTAAATCTAAAATTAATTAAGTGAGAGTTCTCCTCTGGAGTGGAGTCTCTGGCTCGTGCTAAACCGACGGGAGTGATAAGGTAAGATCTATGGCTGGGAGAGGGGCGAGCACAGAAAAACTCTTGGTCTCTGCAGCTGAGGCAAACCCCGCCAGCCACAGCCCACCTGCTCCTTGAGGCCCCAGGGATCTTGGACATTTTCCAAGAAATAGCCCACGTGAATCTGCAGCCCTGCTAAGACCTAGGATAACAGAAAAGCTTAAAACACAAAGTCCTGTGAGATCTGGCCCCTACCTGTCTCTCTGACCTCAGCCTCACCAGGCCCCCAGCTCGTTCGCAGGCCCAGCCATCTTCGCCTTGCTATTCCCCAAACATGAGCTCGTTCCCACCTCAAGGTCTTTGTGTCTGTTCTTTCCTGTGCTCAGGACACTCTTCAGCACAATGCCCAGGGTGGGTTTCAGGTGAGAGATCGCTCCTTTCTCCAAACATTCTTTTGCAATTTTGAAAATATTTTTATTTCTGGCTGCACCATGTCTTCACTGTGGCACATAGGCTCTTCCTTGCGGCAAGTGAGGGCTTCTTCAGTTGTGACATATGGGCTCAGTTGCTCTGAGGCATGTGGGATCTTAGTTCCCCGACCAGGGATCGAACCCTGGTCCTCTGCATTTGAAGGTGGATTCTTAACCACTGGACCGCCAGGGAGGTCCCTCTTTATACCTTTTCTAACTGCCCTCTCCATAATTCTCATCAATTCCTCTCCCCACTCTGTTAGCCTAATTTATTATTTTCATGGCACTCATCACTAACTGAAGCCATGAGTCATTCATGTGTCCAGTCTCTGCCTCCCTCCACTAGAATGGCAGTCCCAAGAAAGCAGGATTTGTGCTCTGTTGGTTCAGGACACCTGATGCTCGGTCACTGTTGGTTGCATCAATGAAGGGAGGGATGTTTTCCTTCCACTTATAATCCTCTCCTCCCCACCTCTCTTCTCTTCTCTCTCCTCTCTCCCCAGCTTTACCTGGCTGACTTGTGCTCATTCTTTTGGTTTCAGATTGTTTCTTCACCTTTCTATGGGTTGGCCAAAAACAAAAAACCACTCCCGGTTTTCCATAAGATGTTATGGATCTTTTGGCCAACCCAATAGATGGGAGTTGGCTCCTCTCTGATACTCTCTTTGACAGCATTCATCATAACCCAAATTAAAAATTATTCTAATTGATTGTCATGTCTATCCAGAATATAATCTTGGTGAGGACAAGGGATTGATGAAACACTTCATAGTGAGTAGCTGCTATTTAGTACATTTATCATCACCATGACACAGGATTTTTCTGATCAAGGCAAACAGAAGGAAGATCTTCCAGGCAAGCCTCAGACACAGCCCTGCTCTCACAGCCAGGAAGGGACTTGTGCAATCTGAGTGGGGGTCTACAGTACAAGCGACCTTGGCATCCACTGAGGCCCCTTCTTGTTATTGGAATTCATTCCTCAGGGCAATGAGTCAGCTGTGGAGGATCTCATCCGTTTGAATATAACGTATTTATCTGTTCTTCTCCTGATGGACATTTTAGGCTGTTTCTAATTTTTTGCTGTGACAAATAATTCAGTCAGTATCTCTTCATTCTCCTGTACCATCAGGCCACTCCGTCTCTACCACACTGTTCCCACCAGCCAACAAACACATCAGTATTTCTCCTTAAAAAAAAAAAAAAGTGATTAAAAAAATAAAAAAACACCTTTGTCCTTCTCCACTCTGCTCCAGCCGCCACCTCAGCTCTCTGGTCCTTTTTAAAGCAAAACTCTTTAAAGTATGGCTTTCACTCAGTCCCTCCATATTTCATCGCCCTCCCATCAGCTTCTCCCCACAGCTTCACTAAAGCAGCAGGCAGCGAGGTCACCAGTGACCTCCGTGGGCACATCTGACGGGCAACATCCGGGCTCACTCTCCCTCCTTAATCGTGAGAATCCTGTGGTGTGCTTACCGCTCCTTTGGAAACTCTGTGCACTTCCTATTTTCTTGGTCCTTTTTCTAAGAAGGGCTATTTCTCCTCAATCTCCTTTGCTGATTTGTCCTTAACTCCCTGTGCTCCAAACAATGGCAGGTCTCATGACTCACTCCTGAGACCACTCTTCCCAACTCACTGGATCTCTGGGTGATTCCTCTGTCCCCACAGCTCCACATGCAAGCTACATGCTGCTGACTCTCAAGTTTCAACCACCCACCTGATCCCTCCAGCGTTGCACGTGCAGTTGCCTTCTTGATACCACCATTTTTATGTCTAATAGCTTGTTAAAGGTAATGTACACACTAACACCCAAAGTCCTGTTACCTGCAAGGTCTCCCCCACCTTCACAAACGGCAGTTCCATTCTTGCACGTAGGTGCTC
Organism: Cervus canadensis; assembly: GCF_019320065.1. Classification (NCBI taxonomy): domain Eukaryota; kingdom Metazoa; phylum Chordata; class Mammalia; order Artiodactyla; family Cervidae; genus Cervus; species Cervus canadensis. The sequence goes on from NC_057387.1 coordinate 102,172,250, forward strand.
AGACCAAAAGTCACAGGGACCTTAGTTTCCTCTCAAACCCCATGTTCAATCCTCTAGCCAGTCCCGTCACCTCCAGCGTGTACCCAGCATTGACTCCGGATACCTCTCCATGACGACAAGCCACATCATCCCTCTCCTGTGTTATTGTCACAGACCCCTCCCTAGTCTAATGTCTAACACAGACGCAACAGCTTGGAGTGATCTTCACAAAATGAAATTCCCCAAGGGCTCCCCATCTCACTCAGAGTCAAAACCAAAACCCTTACAAGTGCCTGACAGGGCTCTATGTGAGCTGAGCCCTGGCTATACTCCCCCTACCCCTCCCGCTCCATCTCTCACCACCCTGGCCCCTATTCTCCCAGCTCCAGCCACCCTGACCCACTTGCTTGCCTCAAACTCCCCTCACCCTCTCCTACCTCAGGGCCTTTGCACTGGCTAGTCCCTCCGCCTAGACTCCCCCTCCCCACACAACCATATCCATATACTTCACTCTGCCCAGATGTCTCCTCATCAGAGAGCCTTCCTCAACTGCCCAAAACAGAATGGCAGCCCCTCTCCCAGGGGACCCTTCCCACCTTACTTGGCTTCACTCTCCCCCACAGCCCTTAGACCATCAGTCTCCACAAGTAGAACCCAAGCTGCGTGAAGGAAGGGTCTCCCATGCTTTTTTGTTTACCGTTCTGTCCCCAGTACGTAGACCCCATAACGGGTGGATAGTAAACAGCTGTAGAATGAAAGAGCAATCATCCGTATGCGCACCACTGTGCATACCCGGCTTGCTCCAGATCAGATGCAGGAACACAACACCCCATTGATAGAGTGCGTGCATTTTCAACTTCCCTGGATACAACTGAGTTGTTGTCCAAAGTGCCTGGCAGTGAACTTGTCATTTTCTCAGATCCTCTCCAACATGTAAAATTTTTGCCAAATTGGTGGGTAAAAATGGTAGCATGTTGTTTTAATGTGCGTACCCCAGTTATTAATAAAGTGAGTGCCTTTTCTTCTTTCCTAATACCTTCCTTTCATCTTCTTGACTCATTTTCTCCATCAGGTCGACCTCTCTAGTCCTCAACTGACAACCAAGAAGGTCCAGGCCAGCCATGTTCTCTGATGTAATTCAATTGGCAATTACTTACCAAGCAGCTCCACAGTCCAGGCCCTCATCTAGGCCCTGAGGCTGTTCTGTGAACAACAGAGATGAAGTCTTACTTGCACGAAGCTTGTGTCTTGGAAGGTGAAGCAGATAATGAACAAGAACACAAATAAATGATATCAATTCAGCCCACACTCAGTGCCATGAAGAAGAGTGGCAGGTGGGGTGGAGGGGGAGAGGAGTTGTTGCAAAAAGTCCTTTCTGCCGAGAGGAGGATATTTGAGCTGGCCCCTGGACCATGAGATGGAGCCAGCAGTGGAAAGACCTAGGGAAACACAATCCAGGCAGAAGAAACAGTAAGCTCAAAAGCTCCAGGATAAGTTTGGCAATTTTGAAGGAAAGAAAGAAGCCTGAGGAGCCTGAAGGAAGGAACTGGACATGCAAAAATTTGGGGAAGAATATTCCAGTTGAAGGAACAGTAGATGTGCAGGCTGTCAGGACAGGGGAGCCTACAGAGCTAGGTGGAGGACCAAAAGGGACCACTGATGCTGAAGCAGAGGAAAGAGGAGGCTGGAGCATGCGCAGGGCAGGGGAGGGAGGAGGGCTAGAATGACAGAGCCCGGTCTGGCATTGAAAGGATTCTGGGCTTTATCATAAAAACAAGGGGCAGATGATGAAGGATTTTATGCCAGGAAGCCATGTCTTCACACGTTTATATCTTTAGGAGTAGCCATATGAAGCATGAATTGGAGGAAATCATAAACAGGCTGAAGGAGACAGGTTAGGAGGCTGGAGCAGAGATACCGGCTATTTTTATGAACCTCTGAAAGCCCTTCTCAGATTTGGGGACCCATCATTCTGAGCCTTGTGGGCCAGTTCTCCACGCCAGAAGCTAAAACAATAGGAATTTGCAGGGAGTGAGCTGGGACGGCCACTTCACTGCTCCTGCCTGGGGTTTGAGTCTGGAGCCAGTGCCACAGAGCAACCAGTCCGAAGTCATCCACTGCAGACATGGGAGTGCATGGCGGCATTCACCGTGACCAGCAGAGGAGGTGCTGTTCAGCTCTGATGCAGCCGTGGGCTGGAGGACACGGGGTGTTCAGGAAAGCATGGCCCCATCCAGACCCCAACCATTGCTCAGCCCTACAACTGGAGCCTGGCTGGAAGTCAAGTCCCGTGTGGCCAGAGCTTTCCGTTTTCCAGAAGACGCTGAAAAGCCAAAATTTTACGTAAATCCTCCTGTGTTTATGTTTATGCTAATTACACATTAAAAATTTTAAAGCCCTGCAGGTTAAAGCAGAAAGCTCAGACAGAACTTGCCGGTGACCAGCTGATAACCTCTCCTAATGTATCAACCTTTCGGGATGAGGAAGTTGTTCATTCCATCTGACGAGGTGAAAAAGGAGCATTTTAGCAGAGGGTTGGGGGACAGGCAGCTGGAGATAGAAGTTGCCTGATTAAAAGGAAGCAACTAAGCCTCAGCTGCTCCCCAAAGTACACAAGTCCAAGGGCAGAGGCTGAGCTGAATTCAGAGAAAAGTAAGTTGTGGCAGCTCTAGATTAAAGGAGCATAGCTGCAGAAGACCAAGAAGGAGGAGAGCAAATCTCCAGGGAGACAGCCCTCATCTGAGGGCAGCCCTGACCAGTCCTGCATCATCCCAGTGCCTCTGGAGAGAGCAAGGCCGCACCAGGAGGAGGAGGCAATGGCCTGAGACCCAGGCTTTGCCACTAATGTATCAAATGACCCTGGGCCTGTCACCAGCCACCCTGGGCCTCAATCTGTCCTTCTGCCTCATCAAGGGATTGGGTGGATGAGGCCTAAAAGCCTGCCTAGCCCAGCCATCCTATGCTGCCAGGATCCCACAACTCCAACTGTAGGATGAGCAGCCTCTCCAGAGATGCCTTACTGGGGGCGGGGGGTGCACAACAGAAGCACGCTGAGACCCACCCCCCTACCACCACGCACTGAGCAATCATTTCTGGAATAACTTCAGATTCAAGCAGCTTTTGTAAACTGCCCCGTTTAAATTAAAACAAATCAATATGCTTTCTAAAATTTAGTCTCAGCTAAACAGCTGTGACAGTTCATAGCAACCTGAACTTGAAATGAACCCACCCTACGTATAAATAAAGCCTTTGATGTCTTCATTAGTTTCTCACATGCCATTTTTTCACAGTCTATCAGGCTAAGTGCTTTGCAACTTATATATATTTTTGCAGGAGGAGTATTTAACCTTCTGATTAGTCACCGCAAGCAGCACAATGACAGAAACCCTGATTTTGCACACAATGAATTTATTGATAGATTTAGCCCATTAGCTGTATTTACCTGTCAGTTCTATGGACACTAATGAGTTGTTTTTCAAGGACTAATGAGAACTGTAATGGCTAATGGATGTTTACAGCTTCACCGCGTCGCACCATGTGATGCCGTGAGCACCCGCTCCCGTCCCTCCGAGTCTTTAATTGGCACCATCAGAGGACTCTTTAATTACATTTGAGCAGACAATAAAGATCCCGGCCAAATCAATGGGAGGAAGGCAGCAGGATTCCGCAAGAGGCTGGACACTCCAATGGGCACCAGCCCAGAGCTTTAGCCAGCCTTGCGACTTTCCTGTAACAACCTTCAGCAGGAGGAAGCGCTGCACATGGTCCAAGCAGGATGTGTCTCTACAGACCTCTCTTCCAGCTCAGGTCATGGTCCTGCCAGGGGAGTATCATCCACAACGTGGTGACTCCTCTGAGCTTGGGGAAATATTGCACTCTTGGATTTAGTTAAACTTTTTATTCATGAGGGACACTTCTTCATATGTGATACACCCAAAGATCAACCCTGACTGAGGCTAATGTTCAACAGATAATCTTAGCATTAGCAAAGGAGAATTGGCTAATGATAATCTGACAGAGAAAAACTTGATATTTGCAACAGTTCATTCATGCATTGATCCATTTATGCAGCATGTAGCAAGTATCCACTAAAGATAAAATGCACCAAAAAAAGGGAAAAGTAAAATGACATCTCACCAAGGAGGTGAATGAAGAAAAAAGGAGCACCTAAATGCACAGAATGCTTTTAAGGAAATGTCCTGTATGACTTTCCATTGCATAAAAGCTCATTGCAAAGATGATATTTCTATATGTAGATCCCAAACTGGCTGGATCTACTTGACACGTTCTGATCAGAGTCCATACACCAGATGGCTTAAGAACACCTTGTTCTTTTTAGTAGATAAAGCTCCTGTTGATCAGTTTGCCTGAAAGGGCAGGGACCAGCTTGGCTGATCAAGCCAGTCTTCCATCAGATGAGGCTGGTGAGGATGAGAGGAGCCTGTGGGAGCAGGTTATGGGGACATTAAGGAGCTGAGACTGTTACGCCTGGAGAAAATTGAACTGGTTGGGTGGGTCGGTTGGAGAGACACCACAAAGGGAGGCCATCTGTTTGTTGACCGAATGGTGTCACACAAGAATCACCAGGTAAAAGGCATAGTGGGGCAGTTATTTGAGGACCAATGTACTCACAGGTGAATCTACGGCTTAATGTGCTCTCCGAGCAGCTTTGACTTTGCTCAGTGCCCGAGCCAATCCTGGGAGGGAGGCCTCACCTTTCTCAGTGCTTCCCATGGGCCATGAACGCATTCAATTTGGAGATGAGGAAGCTGTTGGAGAAATTAGAAGAGCAGTTTCCATAGAGAAGTGGGGGTGGAAGCCAGATTGCACAAGGATGAAGGAAGGAGTGGGTGGTGAGGAAGTGGCAGCAGTGACAAGTTGAATGATGGAGAGAGAGAGAGCAGTCACTCAAGGGGGTCAGGAGGACCTGAGCACATTTATAAGCTTCTAGGAAGATGTCGACGGAAAGGAAAAGATTGGAAATGCAAGAAAGGGGAGGTGACTGATGGAGTAAGGGCTCAGAGGTATCAGGAGTGGGATGAGAAGAGAATAACAGAAAGAATAAGAGAGATCGGCCTCAGAATAAGAGAGGGACACTTTGGCCAATAGCAAAGGGAGAGCAATGAAGATGCCCAGCATTTTTGAAGTGGAAAAAGAGAAATGAAGGATGCTTCAGTCTCTACTCCTTTTGTTCTCTGAGAAGATCAGAGATCTCACTCATTTCAGCCTGGAGGAGAGTGGGGAAGGCTTGGAGCAGCCACCTGGGCTCTCAGCCAGAGGTCACTCGGAATAAATGGATTGATCCTCCCAATAACCATCTTCAGGAAACCCAATCAGCAAGGCTGCTTGACTTTGCCCAGGAAGAAAAAAAAGAACCAATGGAATTATTTTCCCAAATTTCAAAATTATCAGGCAGCCATGGGCAGTCAAGGGCACATTGGATGCTTGGAGGCTGTGAGACTGTTGATGGGAAGGCTGACCTTGGGGTTAAAGCTGGGAGTCTAGAGGAGGAGGATGAATGAAGAGAAGCAAGAAAGATAGGGGAGGAGTGAAGAGCCTGTTGAAGATGAAGAGAAGGTTCTAGAGGAATGAATCAAGCTATGGGTAAGCCAAGGGAATGTGGGGTTCAGTAGAACTTCAGGACTGACCACACTGAGGCTGCCCAGGGACTGACATCAAACCCCTTCCCCAGGGCTGGGTTCCTCATAGTCCCTGAGGCTATCCTAACTGGGAAATGGAGGCCATAAGCCTCCTTCTCCTTTCCTGGAGCAGATGGGGGTCAGAATTAGTTGTACTGACTCACACTAGGCCCTGTATCTGGCATTCCTGGGGTGAATTTCTGGTTCGCCTGTGCCCACCCCTAAGTTACAGCCTTCCACCAAGTTCTAGCAGGTTCCCGCCTCAGTTTTCATGACCAACATCCTGAGTTCTTGTGAGAACAGAACCATTCTCAGATCTCAACCTCTAGAAGTAGATTCGCCTTGACCCTTTCTTTATCTGGATCTTGTGGGTCCTTCCCTTAGGAAGATGGGGTCTTATGTTGGATCCTCTCTCTGGCAGACACCAGAGAGACCCAAGACCACTGACCAAGTCTCAGGAGCTGTCCTGGGGAGAACCTTTCCACAGTGATGTCCTCAGCTGCACCAAGCCAGCGTTCACATCCCTTTGGTGCTGAGAAGCCCCTATGAGGATGATGAAGCCATGAAGGGCCACGTTGGAGGCACTGGGGAGGAAGCCTGAGCTGGGAGTTGTGGTCACTGAGCAAGCAGGAGGATGGTGGGTGTGAGGAGAAGGGGGCTTGGAATGGGTTCCCCCACCCCATTCAGCACTTCATTCATTCAACCAGTATTTATTTAGCAAATACTACAGAGTGGCAATTCTATGCTTAGCAGGAGGAAGGGATTCCTAGATAAGTGAGACACAGTTCAGTTCAGTCACCCAGTCGTGTCTGACTCTTTGCGACCCCATGGACTGCAGCACGCAAGGCCTCCCTGTCCATCACCAACTCCTGGAGTTTACTCAAACTCATGTCCATGAGTGACTAAAATGAGACACAGTTCTGAAATTAAATCACTCAATATGGATGCTATGGTGATAAATGGAAAGTGTGCTACAGGAGGAGAGGGAGGCCCACAGAGCCAGCCCTAGGAAGTCAGGGAAGGCTTTTGGAGGAGAGGGAAGACAAGTGGAAGGGGATATCCAGAAGAAAAGACAAGATGATATTCTTTCATTTTTCACTGACTCTCTGTGAGGTACCTGTTCTAGGGGCTGGAGATAAGACTGTGAACCACAATGATCCCAAATCCCTGTCTGCATCGAGCTTACACCCTAGGTAAGGGCAACCAGGTTATGTTCAGGGCATTACAAGCTTTTTAACACAATTAGAGCCAAAGGTCTGAAAGGGTAAGTAATAAGAGGCAAGGGTGAGGAGGTGTGAGGGCTGAAATCGGAGGGGCCTGTATTCCCTGATAGGGAGTCTGGGGCTCAACCCCCAAAGCTGGATCATCTCACTGAAGAATTTCACACAGCAATGATCTGCATCTTAATGAATCAAAAAGGCTGTAAGTTGACATTGGAAACTAGTTAAGGGGCAACTGGACTCTAAGTGAGAAATGAGAGGAGCTGGGTAGGGTGGGAGAGAAGTAGAAGAAGGATTTTTAAAAATTAATTTATGTATTTGACTGCATCAGGAGTTAGTTGCGGCATGCAGGATCTTCCTTGTGTCATGAGGATCTTTCACTGCAACACATGGGCTCTCTGGTTGGGGCACACAGACTTAGCTGCTCCAGGGCATGAGGGATCTTATTTCCCTGACCAGGGATTGAACCCTGGTCTATCAAGTAGTCATGTTAGTCTCTCAGCCGTGTCCAACTCTTTGCAACCCAGTGGACTGTAGCTGGCCAGGCTCCTCTGTCCATGGAATTCTCCAGACAAGAATACTGGAGTAGGTGGCCATTTCCTTCTCCAAGGCATATTCTTAACCACTGGACCACCAGGGAAGTTCTTGAAGGATTTTTAAGAGGTAGAATCGAAGTGGGTAATTGAAGTGGGGAGTCTTCTAGAGGAGAAGAGAGAGAGGAATTTGGGATAACGCTCAGGTTTCTTACGTGGGTACCTGGAGAGATGCTGGTACTGAGCAGAATTTAGAGGGAAGCAGAGATTTAAGGGGTAAATGATAGCTTCCAGATCTATTGAGTTTAAGTTGCTGAGTGTCACTGAGGAGTCATGCTGACCTTAAGCTCAAGAGAGAAACCTGGGCTGCTGAGTCATCAGAAGGCCAATGGGAGCTGAGGTCCCTGGAGGTGGGGGATGAGAAGTCTCAGGGAGGGGGACAAAGAGTAAAGAGAGGAGAGTTGAGAGCAGTGCCTTGGGGATCCCCAGCATTGAAAGTGCTGGAAGGGCTGAGGCAGAGCAGCCTGGGAAGAACCAGGATTTACAAGAAGAGACGCAACGATACTGGACAGGAGGCAGGAGAGGGCGGCCAAGAGGGTGTAGCTCAGAGGAACCCTGAAAATGCCATTAGAAGCAGATGAAACAACATGAAGGCCCTCATGAGATGGGTTTCCATGTAAGTGAGGATGAGCCTGGAGGGGAGAGAGAGAGAGGGAGACAACGAGGTGGAGATAGGCTGCCCCTCCAAGAATCTGAGTCTGAAAAGGAGAGGAAAAAAGGCAACGGGGATAATCATTGGGCTGAGGGAGGGAAGTTTTATATTTAGATGAAAAAATGTTCCGTTTATTCATAATCCAAGAAGAAATATCAGGAGAGAGGAAGGGGAAGGATGAGGTTGGCGCCATGAGACAGGAGGAGGGGACTGGCCAAACAGGGTGGGTGGGGGGCCCGGCAGGGGGCTGGATGCAGGGCCTGTGCTCAGGGTTGGTGGGACAGCTCTGTCCCCTGAGGGGAGGAAGAGAGCTGGGCATGGACAGGTTTACAATGAGAACTGGAGGGGAGGGAAGACATGGCAGGTCTCCAGTCACACCACGGTGAATGTGGCTCCCCAGCGATCAGCCCCTGTACGTGGAGGAAGCCCTAGAAAGCCTCAGCTTGTGGCTGGGATCTCGGTGGCAGCTATAGTGATGCCTCAAGACTCGGTGCACCCATGGGCTCTGTGGAGCGGGGTGTGGGGCTAGGGACTGAAGGGGGCAGGCTGGGGCTGTGGGGGTCCCTGGCTCCCTACCCTTCAGTTTCTTGTGGTTTCCTTTACCTTCTCTACTCTCTGGCTTCAAGAACCCTGCGGGACCACAGGATCCCACCAGCTGGCAGGAATAGCAGCAAGGTGCCCCCTGGGGTGAGAAAGAATGTGGACCAAGAAACAAAGGCTCCCATCTCTAGAGGGAAGCATCCTGTGCCATGCTGGCCTGGATGATTGCTGCTGCTGCTAAGTCACTTCAGTCGTGTCTGACCGCGACCCCATAGATGGCAGCCTGTCAGGCTCTGCCAACCCTGGGATTCTCCAAGCAAGAACACTGGAGTAGGTTGCCATTTCCTTCTCCAGTGCAAGAAAGTGAAAAGTGAAAGTGAAGTCGCTCAGTCGTGTCCGACTCTTCGCGACCCCATGGACTGCAGCCTACCAGGCTCCTCCGTTCATAAGATGTTCCAGGCAAGAGTACCAGAGTGAGGTGCCATTGATGACAATAGAGGATTTTGATAGGATGGAGGAGCGGAGGGAAGGAGAGAGGGAGGGAGGATGGAGGAGAGAGCAAGAGAAAAAGGAAACATTTGTCTTATTTGTATTATTGTGGACAACACCATGCCTGGTTCTTTGGGAATATTCACTTGTTTAATTTTCAAACCAAGATTTTGGGTGAGGTAGAGCTATCCCTTCTGGGTGTGTGTGAGTGCTAAGTTGCTTCAGCTGTGTCCAACTCTTTGTGACCGCATGGACTGTAGCCCTCCAGGCTCCTCTGTCCATGGAATTCTCCAGGCAGGAATACTGGAGTGGGTTGCCATGCCCCCTCCAGGGGATCTTCCTGACCCAGGGATCAAATTCCTGTCTCTTGCATTGGCAAGCGGGTTCTTTACCACTAGCGCCACCTAGGAAGTCCACTAACTGTGGTAACAGGAAATCCAAGGCTCTAGACTGTTCTCAAGCATCCACAGAGTGGCCAAGAATGGGGTTTTCAATCCAGGCTCTTCTTCCCTCTGTGGTTGGCACCCCCCACTCCCCCCAGCTCCAACCCAACACACACACAAGATGCACTGCTTGCTCCAGATCTTACCTCTGCCGCCGCTCTTGGACCACAGCCACCTGCACCATGACCGTAGCCGCACCGCAGTCCCTGCATCACAGTTGGTCAGAGGAAGACCCCTGCCTGTGGGGCCTGGAAGGAAGCAACAATGAAGTCACACACCACTAAACCTAAAAAGGAAAGTGGAAAGAGGAAAGCACTTGTCTTGGAGCCATAGACATGAGTGAGCCCAGTTCCTGGCTCTAAAGCCCACCAGGTGTGACCTTGGAGGTATCATTTCACCCATAAGCCTCTAAAGAACAAGAATCCCTATCTCGTGGGGTTGTCCGAAGTGTCAAATATAATCAGGGTTGTGCTGGTAAAAGATAAACAAACCAGCTATCCCCAAAAAAGAAAGAAGGTAAAAAAGAAAGCCAGGATATGTGCTGTTGGCCAATTTGCCTGGTCCAGATACTCCCACCACTGCTGATACCAAGCACAAACGTGCCAATGCCATCGACACAGCATTGGAAAGAGACGTGGAGTAACACACCATTGTGGAGCACTTCCCCCAGACTGATCCAGTAGACAGAAAGAGCCTCTGGGATACTATTTCTAGACTACAGATGGTAATAAAAGAATTAGAAAATGATGTCATTTTTAGTGTTGATTGCCTTTGTTTTAAACATAATTTATTTAATTGTAAGTTTATATAATCTAATCTTTATAGTGATGGCTGTGTTTAACAACTGGTTCACAAATTTCCTAAAATGTAAGCAGCAGCTCTCATGAGCCAGCTCCCACACTCCGCTGATCATAGTGACTAAACTGGTGCTGAGTTAATGGGGTGGGATTGGGATTCAAACCCTGGTCTGGATGACTCCAGAGTCCCCACCGCCACCAGCTTCTTGCCTGCTCTGCAAGGTGGGGTTCTGGCTGCCTAGAATCGCTAGTCAGCCTGGCTCTGGCAGGGAGAAGGGAGGGGGACACTGACCCACAGGCACCACAAGAGAGAAACTTGACAAGGTCTCCCTTCTCCACTATACCAGGTTTGGGGCCAGCTGGGGTAGCCGCCACCTTCTCTGCTTCTGTTGATCAAAGCCAGGAGCAGTTTTTGTAATGTTGTTGAATCGCTAAGTCATGTTCAACTCTTTGTGACCCCATGATAATAGCACACCAGGCTCCCCTGTCCTTCACTATCTCCCAGAGTTTGCTCAGATTCATGTTCATTGACTCAGTGATGCTATCTAACCATCTCATCCTCTGCCATCTCCTCCTCCCTTTGCCTCAATCTTTCCCATCGTCCGGGTCTTTACCAATGAGTCAGTTCTTTGCATCAGGTGGCCAAAGTATTGGACCTCAACATCAGTCCTTCCAAAGAATATTTAAGACAGATTTCCTTCAGGATTGACTGGTTTGATCTCCTTGCAGTCCAAGGGACCCTCAAGAGTCTTCTCCAACACCACAGTTCAAAAGCATCAATTCTTTGGCACTCAGTTTCCCTTATGGGAAGCTCACAATCTGTACACGACTAATGGAAAAGCCATAACTTTGACTATATGGACCTTTGTCGGCAAAGTGATATCCTTGCTTTTTAATACATTGTCTAGGTTTGGCGCAGCTTTCCTTCCAAGGAACAAGTGTCTTTTAATTTCATGGCTGCAACCACCATCAGCAGTGATTTTGGAGCCCAAGGATAAAAAGCTTTGGAGCCCAAGCTTTTGTAACAACCCTGTAGTAAAGCCTATCTCTGGGACCCAGCACTCTTTGTTCTTCCCAAGGGTCAGACCACCAAGTCTCTCCATCCATCCTCAACATCCCAGAGCCCCAGTTTCCCATCAAAATGAGCAGATTGGACCAGCTAACCTTAAAAGTCCCTTCCAGATCTGAAGTCATCGGACCTGAGTCCAGACATAAATAAGTGATACTGGAGGTTCTGACAGCTTCAGAATCAGGGTGACAAGATTATGGCAGGAGCCCAAAGATGTGCTGAAGGGAGTTGGACGGGAGCCAGAGACCAGATAGGAAGACACTGTGCCAGGTTCCTTGGGAAGTTTCAAAGAGGTGGCTGAAAGGGGGACAAGAGAACACATTTTGGTGCCTGCCTTGGACTGAGTGGACCCCTCTGGTCCTGCTCCCCACTGTGACGTCCATGATGATGGTCACTGCCTTCTCTGACATGCGCCTCCCTCTCTGCATCCATAAAGTGCTGAGGTTGAGCTCTATGGCATGTGTACTGTGGGAGACAGGCCCAACTGTAAGTAAGGAGATGGAGAAGAGGGGAAGGCTGCAGGATGTGTGACCGCTGGCCGAGAAGTGAGAGGAGGAGGGCCTAGTAGCTCAGTATTCTCACTTTCAAGAATGGAAAGATGGCAAGAGGGATTGTGAGGTGGAGGGTGTCAGCTTAGCTTTAGAAGTCAGTGTTCATGGTGCTGGCGGTACCTCCACTGTCTGAATGGTGTCCCAGCCCTACAATCATGCCAGGGCCTGGGCACAAAGGTGAGTGCTGCCTGGGGATGCTAGAAGGATGCTGGGTTGATCTTCATGGTGTTGCCATGGATCCCCAGGAGAACCGCAGGCTGGGAAATGACTGCTGGGTGCAGCTCCATCTCGAAGGAGCCCGCATCACGCCTTTGGCAGAACATCAGGTGGGAGTCTCGGTACACAATGAGCTATTGTTCTTGGAGGCTTTACACGAAATCTGTTTCCAAGGTTTTATGAATCATTTTGCTGCTGATCTTAAAAAAATAATAATATACAAGTCTCCGTGGAGGAAGCCTTCAGCTTCTTTTCTCCGAGAGGACATGAATTCGGGGAGAATTTTTTGCCGCGTCTTGCCTGCACAGGCACTTGATCTTCCCCACAACTGTCAGAAAAGCCTCTTTGAAGACTGTGATGCTGCCTGTGGCAAAGGCCACCTCAGCAGTGAGCCTCTCAGTCTGGGAAGTAAAGCCTGGATCCTGAAGACGGAACAAAATGTACACACACTTGGGAACTGCCAAGAGAAATTGATGACAAGCCACTCAAGCTAAGGCCAAGCAGCTGCTGGGTGACCCGGGCAGTCGCCACCCAGGCCTGAGCCCTCAGCAAGTCCAGCTCAGCAGGGACAGCCTCTGCAGAAGAGTAGTTCAGGCCTCCCAGGGTGCAAGCTTTTGCCTCAAAGTGATAAAGTTTTCTCTATGTTTGCCAAGAACTCACTTCCCAGAACGCAAGCACACATCATGGCCAGGCAGTTCCCTGCTTTATTCTTCATTCACCTGCCTCCTTGCCTACTGCTCTTCTGTCTGTCTGCTGAGGTTTCTCTTTGAAAGCCAGACCACAGAAGATCACATGGGAACAGCCTTGGATGTCAGTTACCAAAGGTTCAATGGCTGGGCCATTTGAGGAGTCCCCTCTCCCAGGCAGAAAAGCTAGAGCACTGGGTCCCTCCCAGCCCACCTACCCCCAGCCCATCCCCACCTTACAGCAGATCTTAGCTACTTGCTGAACCAACTGCCAGGAGATGGAATCCACACCAGTCAGTGGTCCATGAAGGATGCTCATTCATACCATGGTTTCTCTCAGTTTCGTTTTTCCAAATAAAAAATGGGGGTGGGGTAGGGTTGTCTGGAGCTCATCTGGCTCTGCCACCATTATCAACCTGGTTTCCAACTGCTGTTTTTCAGCAAAGCCTGCATCCTTTGGCACCTAGTCCGACTCTTTACCTAGACATGCACCAGGTTTTGCATGCCTCTTCCCTTCTGGACTTGAGTCCTGCCTCAATCTCTCCCCTCTCCCAGATCCCATGACTCTAAAACATGTCCCGGGCTCAGCCCCAGCCTCGGCTGATGCTCTCCTCGCCTCCCGGGCCTCGGTCCCTGCCTGGTTCCTCTACTGCCTGGCTCCTCCATACAGATGGTTCCAGCACCGGTTATTATTTAAGCGAGCTGCTTCTGGCTCACATGTTAATTAAAACCCGCTGTCCAAAATCTCTTGGTACAATTTGCAGTGTAATCTGTAGCCTCTAGTGCATCATTGTATCTCTATTAAAAGGGATTCTCTGTAATGATGCGGGGATTTAATTAGTTTCTTTGCCAATGTTGTAAAACACAGTGATAAACGAGCCAACAGGTCCGCGGATCATTATTCTCCTCAAGATGAGCTTATTAGCTGATTATGAATCATTAACAAAGTCTACACGGGATTTTCTTATCTAATTCAACACAATTTTTAACATTCAGTGTTCAACATCCATTTCTCTTTACCAGCAACATTGGGTGGTGATTGCAATCTGTATGTATGGTTTCCTATTCTCAGTTTGGGTTTTCCCTCTCTTAGTATTTAATTTTAGATATATCAAGAGGGAGAACTCCATATAGGGACTCCAAATTTAGATATACATTGGACACCATATTGTGATAAATTCAGGGACCTACTTTATGGTGAGAAGCAGCCATTATGAACTGGGAACATGTGTGTTTGTGCCCACTTGTATATATGTGTCTATCTATAGTGAAGGGACTGCCTGGGGCTGTATAAGTTCTTACGTGCGTGGGTGTATGCGTTCTGTGTAGTCACACGCGTACATGTCCACAGCCTGTGGATGGCTCTTGTTTGTTCAATATGCATCTTGTGTATATATGGATATGCGTACACCCACACATATGTGCACGCAAGTACATGCACACAGAGGTGAAATTAAGGAAAGAGAATTCTGGACTTCTTTCTTTCAGATTGATGCTATTCAACTACTCCATGGGATATCAGTATCCCCAAAAAGTTTTAGATGAACATGAGCACCTCCTATCTTCCCAGATCAGGGTCACTTCCTTTTGGTGAGCATATGTATGGGTCCCTGACATGAAAAGAAGAAATTGAAGCATTCTCACTTCAAAACTGCAATGATCAGGAGACTCTACGTAGGGGACAGTATACATGTAAGCTTAACAGTCACAGCTTCGGTGGCTTGAAGGCCCACAAAGTTCAGATCTCAGATACCTAGGACAGAGGGAGACAAGCAAAGCCAAGTTCAAGCATGATGGATGTTATGGAAATAATTGTGTCTCTCTGAAGTTCATATGTTAAAATCTTACCCCTAGTACTTCAAAATATGACTGTATTTCAGATACAGTCTTTGAAGAAGTAATTAAGTTCAAATGAAGACATTGTGGTAGGTCCAAATCCAATGTGATTGGCATGCTTGTAAGAAGAAAAAATTTGAGCACAGACACAACTGAGAAAGGCCCATGTGAGGACACAGGGAGAAGATAGCCATCTACCAGCCGAGAAGAGAGGACTCAGCAGAAACCAACACTGCCAACACCTTGATCTCAGACTTCCAGCTTCCAGAATTGTGAGGAAGTTAATTTCTGTTGTTGAAGCCACCCAGTCTATGGTACTTCATTATGGCAGCCTCAGCATACTAGACCAAGGAGCAAACACCTACAGAGAATTCTTCATCCAGGTGTCAATGCAATGTTCAAAGGAAGGCAATGGACAGGTGCATACTTGAGGCCAGTGTCTATTGGTCACCAAGCAGGTCCAATGTGACCAGGTTGGCAAAGCAGTGGACAGCTTGGCGATAAGAAATTTATATGAGGTATACTGATTCCAAGTGCTTCATCCATTCAAAGATGGAAATCGGCAAGTAGGGGTGCTGAAAAGAGCCCACAGCCAAACCAGGGGAGTATTAAGACAGCTCACATTCTAGTAGGGATATGAAGCTCTGGACAAGAACACAGAGGTAGAACATTGATCGTGTGGGTACAACCAGTACAGTGGTCAGTAGGAAAGGCTTTGCAGAGCTTTCCACAGGTCCTCAGGAGCAAAGCAGTTACCCCACAAAGGTTTGTTGAATGACTGAGCATAAGTTAGCTACAATTTCTATATCAGTTCATTCTTGCTGTGTAACAAAACACCCCAAAACGTAGTATCTTAAAATAATAACCATTTATTATTACTCATAAGTCTGTAGGTCATCTAGACTTTCTGTTGACTTGAGTCTACTTTCTGCCAGTCTGGGCTAGGCTTGTCTGATGTTGGCTGCACTTACTCATGTATCTACTGTGAACCAGCCATAGTCTGGAGGCTGGATGTTCTAGGATGGCCTCATCTGGAACAACACAGGTCTCCTCCATCTGTCTCCCACATCTCTCCAGAAGGGTAGCCCAAGTATCTTCTCAAGTCAGCAGCCAGGGTCAAGCAAGAGAGACAGGAAATATTAAAACAAGAGAGAACTAGCCTTAGACAGGTATCCAAGAGAAAGCTAGTCTGCTCATCATGGGGAAGGCAGAGGTTCAAGAGAGGACATTGAAACCTACAGCACCTTTTCAGCCCCTGCCTATATTACATTTGCAAACATCATATTGACCAAGGCAAGTCATGTGTCCAAGTCCAGCATCCAACTAGGGATGGGACTGCAAAGTTATAGGGCAAAGGGTTTGGATACAGGAAAGCCATTAATTAGAGCCATTGGTGTCACTAATCTACCATGGTAGTGAGTTTACAAATGTTTGAAGCAAAAGTCAGTAGGAGTAAAACTAAATCCAGACTCGCTTGCTGGTGAAGTGAAGCCATTTACTTTTCCTGTCCTTGGTCAGGATCGACCCAAAGGCAGTAAGAGCTGAGTCTGACCTTATGTAGCTCTGCAGGAAGAGGCTGCAATTAACCTCTTCTGAATGGCCCCTGAGGCTACACCTGCCCCCAACTGTATATAAATTGGAGTGCCACTAGATTTTATGTGGGAATCTAAACATAATGGGGTCTTCAGAGTGTTGCCCTGGGTACCCTTCTCACTCTGTACACTCTGCCTGGGTAATCACATTCCCTCTCACCATTTCAACCACTTTTCTCTTGCCCTGTTACAGCTGAGAAACCATCAAAGGTAGTGGATCAACAGGACAATACCTTTTAATTGGGAATTGGGGGAGAAGGGGGGAAAATATCTCCTGAGGTACACTGAAGTAAGTATCAGACTCTGAGATGTGCTGTGGTAATTTAGAAATTCTCCCTAGAAGTTCTGAAAAATATCACACCACCAGCCCAGATTGTTCTCCTGAGCAACAAACCCATAAATCCAGCTTTCTATGCCTATTTTCACTTGGATGTCCCATAGATAACCAGAACAGAAATGAAGTAATGCTAGTCAATATCTGATTCTCCTCTTATGCTCTTTATCATGGGTTTTTTTGGGGGGCGGGGGGGCATGCCATGCAGAATGCAGAATCTTAGTTCCCTGACCAGGGATTAAACCCATGCCTCCTGAGGTGGAAATGTAGAGTCTTAGCCACTGGACCACAGAGGAAGTCTCCTAGGCTCCTTATCTTGATGAATGACCCCATCATCCATCCAGTCACCCAAGCCCTTAACTCCTGTTTTTCCTTCACGAATCCAACTCCACCCGTATCACCATAGTTAGCAAGTTTTTGTCATGTCAACCATCTACAGCAGGCTGAGGGGTATTTCAGAAAGTAAAATCTATTCAGTAGTCTCCCACTGTCCAAACATCTTCACACCATTCAAAGCAACTTGAAGAACCTGGCTCCGTTTCCAGCCTCAACTCTCTCCATTCTCCTGAGTGAGTTTTATCCTCTCCATCTCTTTCCATTTTTTGGATGACATCTTGACTTCACTCTGAAGCTTTTGCATGCATTATTTCTTCTGCTTGAAATACTCACCAGCAGAATGATATTAAAACATTATTTATTTTTATTTAAAATAATGAATAATGACTCCATTATGCCAAATTGCTCCTTGGGCTTCAAATCTCAATCCAGGTGTCCCTTTCTTAAAGAAGACATCCTTTACCCCCATAGTTTGGTTCAAGTCCTTTCCCGTGGTATTCCCCTTTACAGGACTTGTCACATCGTATTTTACGACTCTTTGCATCAAATCCCTACTAAACTTTAAGCTCCTTGGAGATAGAAACCATGTCTTAATTCCCAGTTTAGTTCCTACATGTGGTAGAGTAATTAGCACAGTTCAGTTCAGTTCAGTTGCTCAGTCGTGTCCGACTTTTTGTGACCCCATGGACTACAGCACGCCAGGCTTCCCTGTCTATCACCAACTCCCAGAGTTTACTCAAACTCATGTCCATCGAGTTGGTGATGCCATCCAACTATCTCATCCTCTGTTGTCCCCTTCTCCTCCTGCCTTCAATCTTTCCCAGCATCAGTGTCTTTTCCAGTGATTTGATTCTTTGCATCAGGGGGCCAAATTATTAGAGTTTCAGCTTCAGCATCAATCCTTTCAATAAATATTCAGGAATGATTTCCTTTAGGATTGACTGGTTTGATCTCCTTGCAGTCCAAGGGACCCTCAGGAGTCTTCTCCAGCACCTCAGTTAAAAAGCATCAAGTCTTTGGCGCTCAGCTTTCTTTAGAGTACAACTCTCACATCCATACATGACTACTGGAAAAACCATAGCTTTGACTAGATAGACCTTTGTTGGCAAAGTAATGTCCCTGCTTTTTCATATGTTGTCTAGGTTGATCATAGCTTTCCTTCCAAGGAGCAAGCTTCTTTTAATTTCATGGCTGCAGTCACCATCTGCAGTGATTTTGGAGCCCCCCAAAATAGTCTGTCACTGTTTCTGCTATTTCCCCATCTATTTGTCATGAAGTGATTAGCACAAAGTATCCAAAATGTGGTACTTTGGTGTAGTCTCAAAAATTACAGAATGATCTCTGTTCATTTTCAAGGCAAACCATTCAATATCACAGTAATCTAAGTCTATGCCCCAACCAGTAATGCTGAAGAAGCTGAAGTTGAATGATTCTATGAAGACCTACAAGACCTTCTAGAACTAACACTCAAAAAAGATGTCCTTTTCATCATAGGGAACTGGAATGCAAAAGCAGGAAGTCAAGAGATTCCTGGAGTAAGGGGCAAATTTGGCCTTGGAGTACAAAATGAAGCAGGGCAAAGGTTAACAGAGTTTTGCCAAGAGAACTCACTCATCATAGCAAACACCCTCTTCCAACAACACAAGAGAAAACTCTACACATGGACATCCCCAGATAGTCAATACTGAAATTGGATTGATTATATTCTTTGCAGCTAAAGATGGAGAAGCTCAGCAAAAACAAGACTGGAAGCTGACTGTGGCTCAGATCATGAACTGCTTATTGTCAGACTTAGACTGAAGAAAGTAGGGGAAACCACTAGACCATTCAGGTATGACCTAAATCAAATCCCTTATGAGTATACAGTGGAAGTGACAAATAGATTCAAGGGATTAGATCTGATAGACAAAGTTCCTGAAGAACTATGGATGGAGGTTTGTAACATTATACAGGAAGCAGCAATCAAGATCATCCCCAAGAAAAAGAAATGCAAAAAGGCAAAATGGTTGTCTGAGGAGGTCTTACAAATAGCTGTGAAAAGAGGAGAAGCAAAAGGCAAAGGAGAAAAGATATACCCATCTGAATGCAGACTTCCAAAGAATAGCATGGAGAGATAAGAAAGTCTTCCTCAGTGATTAATGCAAAGAAATAGAGGAAAACAGTAGGATGGGAAAGACTAGAGATCTCTTCAAGAAAATCAGTGATACCTAGGGAACATTTCATGCAAAGATGGGCACAGTAAAGGGCAGAAATGGTATGGACCTAAAAGAAGCAGAAGATATTAAGAAGAGGCAGCAAGAATACATAGAAAAACTGTACACAAAAAAGTCTTCATGACCCAGATAATCACGATGGTGTGATCACTCACCTAGAGCCAGACATCCTGAAATGTGAAGTCAAGTGGGCCTTAGAAAGCATCACTATGAACAAAGCTAGTGGAGGTGATGGAATTCCAGTTGAGCTCTTTCAAATCCTGAAAGATGATGCTGTGAAAGTGCTGCATTCAATATGCCAGCAAATTTGAAAAACTCAGCAGTGGCCACAGGACTGGAAAAGGTCAGTTTTCATTCCAATCCCAAAGAAGGGCAATGCCAAAGAATGCTCAAACTACTGCACCATTGCATTCATTTCACACACTAGCACAGTAATGCTCAAAATTCTGCAAGCCAGGCTTCAACAGTATGTGAACTGTGAACTTCCGGATGTTCAAGCTGGATTTAGAAAAGGCAGAGGAACCAGAGATCAACATCCATTGGATCATCAAAAAAGCAAGAGAGTTCCAGAAAAACACCTATTTCTGCTTTATTGACTACACCAAAGCCTTTGACTGTGTGGATCACAACAAACTGTGGAAAACTCTTCAAGAGATGGGAATACCAGACCACCTTACCTGCCTCGTGAAAAATCTGTATGTAGGTCAAGAAACAACAGTTAGAACTGGACACAGAACAACAGACTGGTTCCAAATAGGGAAAGGAGTATGTCAAGGCTGTATATTGTCACCCTGCTTATTTAACTTATAAGCATATTACATCATGTGAAATGCTGGGCTGGATGAAGCACAAGCTAGAATCAAGATTGCTGAGAGAAATATCAATAACCTTGGATATGCAGATGACACCACCCTTATGGCAGAAAGTGAATAGGAACTAAAGAGCCTCTTGATGAAAGTGAAAGAGGAGAGAGAAAAACTGGCTTAAAACTCAACATTTAAGAACTAAGATCATGGTATCTGGTTCTATCACTTCATGGCAAATAGATGGGGAAACATGGAAACAGAGACATTATTTTCTTGGGCTCCATCACTGCAGATGGTGACTGCAGCCATGAAATTAAAAGATGCTTGCTCCTTGGAAGAAAAGCTATGATCAACCTAGACAGCATATTATCAAACAGAGACATTACTTTGCCGACAAAGGTCCATCTAGTCAAATGTATGGTTTCCCAGTAGCCATGTATGGATGCAAGAGTTGGACTATAAAGAAAGCTGAGTGCTGAAGAATTGATGCTTTTGAAGTGTGGTGTTGGAGAAGACTCTTGAGATCCCTTGGACTGCAAGGAGATCCAACCAGTCAATCCTAAAGGAAATCAGTCCTGAGTATTCATTGGAAGGATGATGTTGAGACTGAAACTCCAATACTTTGGCCACCTGATGCGAAGAACTGACTCCTTAGAAAAGACCCTGATGCTGGGAAAGATTGAAGGCAGGAGGAGAAGGGGATGACAGAGGATGAGATGGTTGGATGGCATCACTGACTCGATGGACATGAGTTTGAGCAAGCTCTGGGAGTTGGTGATGGACAGGGAAGCCTGGCGTGCTGCAATCCATGGGGTCACAAAGAGTCAGACACAACTGAGTGACTGAACTGAACTGATTAGCACAAAGTGAACATATAATTAATGATTGTTTAATAAATGAATGAAATCCAGATGTCACAATGCAATTGATTTACATACCCAAGGGGAATTTCCAAGCTACTTATATGAAATCTCTTTGTAGGATGCCAGTAGTCACCTTTCAGTTAAAGTTTTTACATCTGTGGCTTGCTTTGAACAAGGAACTCTCAATAAACAAGAAGGCAATCAACTGGAAAATTCATTCTCTGCTCTCTGCTTACACAAGAATCCTGCTTCATGCCCAACACCTAATGAACTTTTCTGGAATTATTGACTAAAATTTAGGTATTTATCTGCTTTCCAAACTTTATATTGCAAGAGGTTACTACACCATGAATTGTAGCATTCATTATAATCTACTTAAATATAATGACTTTTAATTTTGGTTTAACCTAAAGAAAAAAAGTAAAGCTGTCTTTTCTGTCTTCAAATATCTCAAAAGATTTTTGCAGGCAGACTTGAATGGGTGTCTTCATAGAACAGATCTAGGGGAAGATTTTTTCCTCCATAGAACATCTTTCTCACAGACAGAAGTAGCACAATGGGATAAACTCTACAATGGGCACACTCATAGAATTAATGGAAGATGATATTTAAGAATTTTTCAAGAACATAGAACAAATAGATTCACAGTGTAAAAGAGCACTTTAGAGACATGAAGGATAGATTGAGAAGCTAATGTTAGCCTAATGGAGCTTCAGAATATCAGAACTGAGAATTTTTCAGAATTATGGGAATAGAATTTATTACATCAAAAATATATTAAATGAAGATAATTCTACACCTAAAAGACATATAGAAAGCCTGTAAAATATCAAGAAGAAACATAAAATCCTTAAAACTGCCAGAAAAAAAAAGACAGATAATTTAGGTAAGTGCTAAAGGAGAATAATTGGTGAACTTGAGTTTGATACCCAGATAAATTATCATTCAAAATGAGGGAGGAAAAGACTTTTTAAAACATAAAAAGGTTATAAGTTTCCCAACTCATTAAAAGAACGGTTAGAGACTAGAGTTAGCGTTGCATCTCCAACATGCAAAGTTGGAAATCCCATCCCTACAACAACAAAAGAGCTGGAAAACTGAAAATCAATGACTTTTCTTAGACTCATTAGAGAATTAAGATCAAAGGACTAACCATTGAAAGCTGGAGAGAAAGCTGAATGCAGAGAATCACAGCCAAGATCAACTTCCCTAGAGGAAAAGTTGCTAAAGCCATAAACTTATAGGAACACTTAAACAGTAATTTTGATAAATTTATGGATATGGACTGTAAAATAGTGTCCGTGAGAAACTCTTCAGAGCCTCATCATAAGGAACCTTGCACTTTCATGGGTTTTACCTCCAGGAACCCCACAGAGTTGTCTTGCTGAGGAGTAAAGACAAAAGCCCCATGTTTCTGGCAGCAGGGAGAGAAGGTAACAATTTTGGAATAATGCGCAGAGCATTGACCTTAACACAGACCTATTCACTGAGGGAAAAGTCTTTAAAAGAGCTTTAGCTGAAGGGGGAAAGGCAACTTACCCAATTCCAGCCCCTTCTAACCTTCCTGTCTCATCTAAAGGGAGCGGGGAGGAGATGTGAAACACATTTGTGAAGGTCACAGCTCAGGGACATTGGCTCACTAAAAACTAAGACTTAATCATGGGACTATAGAACTCTTCCCCCCTCCTACACCTTACCACCCATCCACAAGGCTGCAGCGTAACAGCGGGTCACAGCTGAAACATCAGCAAGACTCATACTCTATTCAAGAAGGAGATTTTATGAAAACTCAAAGATAACAAGTAAGACATAAAACAAGGATACTAAAGGAAATTAAAGCCTTTGACACCTATAGCTACAACCAATGTTAAACCAGCCCAACTCCTAGACACATTAATATAAAACCTCACAGTAAAGGTCTATTTACCTCACCTCTTATTACCTGATACATCATATTTTACTCAGTAGCAAAAATAAATAAGTAACCTGGCTTTAAAAAAATGGGCAAAGGATCTGAATATACATTTTTCTAGGGAAGATATACAAATAGCCAATATATGAAAAGATGTTCAACATCAGTAATCATTATGGAAATTAAAACCAAAATTTAGATATCATCTTATACTTATTAGGATGGCTATTATCAAAATGCCAAAAGATAACAATTGTTGACAAGAATGTAAAGAAAAGGAAATCCTTGTACACTGTCGGTGGAAATGTAAATTGATACAATCATTGTAGGAAACAGTTTTTAGGTTCCTCAAAATTTTTAAATATAACTACCATGTGATACCATAATCCCTCTTCTGGGGGTGTATATCCAAGAAATAAAATCACTGCCTCAAAGATGTATCTGCACTCCCAGGGTCATTGCACCAGTATTGGTAACAGCAAGATTTAGAACAACCTAAGGGACCATCTGGGGCTTCCCAGGTGGCACTAGTGGTGAGAGCCTGCCTACCAATGAGGAGATGTAAGAGACACAGTTTCATTTTTTTTTTTTAATTTTTAATTGCATTTTATTTTAAACCAAGTTAAACATTAATTTTTTTAGGATCATATTTTTGATTACCTATTATTGGTCATTATGTTTCTTTTTTTTTTTATTAGTTGGAGGCTAATTACTTCACAACATTTCAGTGGGTTTTGTCATACATTGACATGAATCAGCCATGGAGTTACATGTATTCCCCATCCCGATCCCCCCTCCCACCTCCCTCTCCACCCGATTCCTCTGGGTCTTCCCAGTGCACCAATCCCTGGGTCAGGAAGATCCCCTGGAGAAGGGCATGGCACTCCAGTATTCTTGCCTGGAGAATCCCACGGACAGAGGAGCCTGGCGAGCTATGTTCCATGGGGTCACAGAGAGTTGGACAGCACAGCCCAGCATAGCAAGGGACCATCTACAGATGAGTGAATAAAGAAACAAGCACGCAAATATTATTTACTCTTAAAAAAGAAGGACTTTTCTGCCATTTGTGAAAACTTGGCTGAATTTGAAGGACATTATGTTAAGTGAAATAATCCAGATGCAGAAAGACAGATACTGCATGATCTCACTTACAGGTGGAGTCTTTTTAAAAATGTGTCGAACTCATACTAACAGAGAATAGAATAGTGAGTACCAGAGGCTGGGAAATGGGAGGAGGGGGAGTTATTGATTACAAACTTTCTGTTATAAGATGAGTAAGTTCTGGAAACCTAATGTACAGCATGGTGAACTATAAGTTAATAATGTATTGTATGCTTGAAAATGCTAAGAGAGTAGATCACAAGGGTTCTTACAAAAAAAATGGTAACTATGTGAGGTGATAACTATGTTACTTAGCTTCATTGTGGTAGTCATTTCATAACACATACATATATCAAAACATCAACTTAAATATCACAATTTTTGTCAATCATACCTAAATAAATCTGGAAAAATTTCAACTTAAAAGCTTAGTGTTCTCAGAAAAATTGAACTACAAATAACTTATAAATATATTAATATTTATGATATTATTAATAATATAATAACAAATACAATATTATAATAAGAATAAATACAAACTAAAATAATAATGAAAACAAAAAAGTTTTGATAAAGCTCTAGCCAGGCTAACCAAAAAAATAAATAAATAAAAGAGAGAAAACCAAAATACCAATATTAGAAATGAAAGAAAAGTCATCCCTACTGATCTCATGGACATCAAAGGAATAATAAAGGAATATTATGAAAAACTATACCTGGAAATTTGATACCTTAGGTAAAATAAATAAATTCTTTGAGATATGAACTACCAAAACTCATGAAATGAGAAATAGATAGCATGAACAGGCCTATATCTATTAAAGAAACTCAATTAACAATTAATATCAATAGCTTTCAAAAAAAAAAAGCACTAGGCTCAAGCATTTATGAAAGAAATAGTATCAATCCTCCACAATCGCCTTCAGAATATAGAAGTTAAATTGACACTTCTCAATTCATTCTAGGAGGCCATAATTACCCTAATATCAAAACTGGATAAATACAAGAAATAAAGGCTATAAGCCAATATCTTTCATGAATATGAATGTAAAAAATCTTCAACAAAATATTAGCAAATTGAATCCAACAATGCATAAAAAGAATTGTACATCACAACCATAACTAAACGGGATTTATTCTAGCTATGCTACTGATTCAACATTTAAAAATCAATTGATATAATGCACCCCATCAACAAACTAAAGAAAGTCATATCAATTGATGCAAAAAAACACATTGACAAAATCCAACATCCATTGATGATTTTAAAAACTCAGTAAATTAAGAATAGAGAGGCACTTATTCAACTTTATCTATTTAACTACACATAGGCACAGACAAACCCAATGGCAAACATCATACTTAATGGTAGAATATTTAGAATTTTCCCCTAAGATTGGGAACAAGGGAATTATGTTCCCTCTCACCATTTGTACCAGAAATCCTAGCTAATACTATAAGACAAGAAAAGGAAGGAAAAGGGATACAAATTTGGAAGGAAGAAAGAAAACTCTGTTTTTGCAGATGTTACATTTGCCTGTGTGAGAAAATTTCACAGAATCAACAAAAGACTCCTGTAGCTAGTAAGTGATTATGGTAAGTTTATAGGCTATAAGGCTAATATACAAAATCAATGGCTTCTTTATATACAAACAGTGAATAATTGAGATTGGAAATTTAAAGCACATTATTATTTATAATAGTATTTTAAATGAAATACTTATACATAAAGCTTAACATAATATTTATAGCAACTATAGAAGAAAAACTAAAATTCTTATGTAATAAATCAAAGATTTAAATAAATGGAGAGGTATTTCATGTTCACAGATAGCAAGATCAAAATTGTTAAGGTAATTTTTTCCAACTTGATCTACAGGTTCAACACAGTCTTAATCAAAATTAAAAAAACCGTTTTCTAGATGTTGACAAACTGAGTCTAAAGTTTATTTGGAAAGACAAAAGACACAGAATATCCAACATATGAAGAAGAAAAAAGTTGGAGGACGGGCAGTACTCAGTTTCAAGGCTTACTATAAATCTACGCCAACCAAGACAGCATAGCATTAAGGGAAGAATAGACACACAAACTGATGGAGCAGATAGACAGTCCAGAAATAAACCCACACGAACAGAATTAACTGATCTTTGGCAAAGAGAACAAAGGAAATTCAATGGAGAAAGAATAGTATTTTCAATAAATGGTGATGAAACAATTGGATTTCTGGATTTTTAAAAATAGTAATCTAGATTCGGATATTATGCTTTTCAGAAAAATTTAACTCAAAATGAATCATAGATATAAATATAAAATGAAATTATATAAAATTTCTAGAAGAAAACATAGATCTATGTGACAAAGAAAATCTAAATGACACTGGGTTTGCAATAAGGTTTTAGATACCACAGTAAAATCATGATCCATGAAGGAAAAAAATTGATATATTAAACTTTATTAAAATTTTAAAATTCTGTTACGCGAAAGATACTGTTAAGGAAATCAAAACAGAAGCCACATACTGGGAGAAAATGCTTGCAAAATATATATCTGTGTATACGAAAAATTCTTAAAACTTAACAATAAGAACACAAATAGCCTAATTAAAAACGGGTAGAAGATCTGAACAAATACCTCAATGAAGAATGAAAAGAAATGCATATGGAAATATGTCTAAGATCACTTGTCATCAGAGAACTGCAAATTAAAACAATGAGATTCCACTGTACATTTATTGGAATGACAAAAGCTTTCTTAATTTAAACAAGAAATATCAAATGCTAGTGGTGATGTGGAGCAACAGAAACTCTTATTGTGTGATGGTGAGAATGCCAAATGGTACAGTCACTTGGGAAGACAGTTCAGCAATCTCTTACAAAGTCAAACATTGCCTTACTAAATAATCCAGCAATCACACTTGTAGGTATATTCTGAATTGATTTGAAAATTTATGTTCATACAAAAACCTGCATGTGAATGTTTATAGCAGTTTTCAATAATCACCAAAAAACTTGAAGCAACCAAAATATCACCTACCTTCAGTAGGTGAATGGATAAACAAACTGTGGTACATCCATACAATGAAAAATTATTTATCAATAAAAAAAGGAAGTGAACTATTAGGCCACAAAATGACCTGGAGGAAATTTGAACATGGCTAAATGAAAGAAGACAGCATGAAAAGGCTACATATTTTGTGTTTCCAGTTACATGACATTCTGGAAAAGGCAAAATCATAGAAATGGTAAAATGACTAATGATTGCCAGGGAGCTTGGGGATAGAGGAAAGTCACGAATAAATGCAGCACAGGGGATATTTTAGAGGAGTGAAACCATATTATAAGATAGTGTAATTGTGGATAGAGGACAATATGCATTTGTGAAGCCTGTAAAACCTGACAGCACCAGTGAATCTTAATGCATGCAGAATTTTTAAAAGTCACTTAGGAAGTTAGGGATCTCAGGAAGGAATGAAGACTATGACAAGAGACTAACAATATTGCAAGTGTATGAAATAACCTAACTGAAAGAGGTAGGGGAACAAGGTGTTAACCTAAGTAACTTTGGAAATCAGTGGACTCCGTAAGACTAAAGACTAAAGGCATTTAAGCACTCTGGTTGATAAAATTGTTGTTTCCTATGAGACTATGGTTTTAAAATTCCAATATCACCATCCATATATATTGGAACTGAACAATTCCATATCTGTTCCATCAATCAATGTGTCTCTTCTTTCATTAATGCTATCTTGTCTTGATTAGATACATTTAAAGTAAATCTTAAAATTGGGTAGTGTCAATCTGGCAACTTTGTTCTTCATGTGTTGGTTTTTCTGGGTCTTTGTCTTTTCATATAAACTTTAGGCCGTTTGTCAATATCCACAAAATAGCTCTTTGGATTTTGATTAAGGATTGTGTTGAATATATAAATTAAGTTGGAAAGAATTGGCATATTAACAATGTGGGGTCTTGCTATCCATGAACATGGAACACTTCTCCATTTACATAGATCTTCATTTATTTCTTTCAAATCAAATCAAATGGATGGTGGATGTTGGAAGCCAGGTTTCTCACTATTGGGTAGACATTTACAGATGAGAAGAGGAGGCCAGACTAATCCAAGGATTTGAGTTGGCAACATCAGTATGAAGTCAGGGTTAGCTTTATATTAATAAAGGCATGAATAGTTGGGCTTCCCTCATAGCTCAGTTGGTAAAGAATCTGCCTATAATGCAGGAGACCCCGGTTCAATTCCTGGGTTAAGAAGATCCCCTAGAGAAGGGATAGGCTACCCACTCCAGTATTCTGGCCTGGAGAATTCCATAGTCCTTGGGGTCACAAAGAATCGGACATGACTGAGTGACTTTCACTTCAGTTATTTGCAGAAATATTTATAGATATGTGT
Organism: Cervus canadensis; assembly: GCF_019320065.1. Classification (NCBI taxonomy): domain Eukaryota; kingdom Metazoa; phylum Chordata; class Mammalia; order Artiodactyla; family Cervidae; genus Cervus; species Cervus canadensis. The sequence continues at coordinate 102,200,519 of NC_057387.1, forward strand.
ACATACACCAGTTTGTGTAAACTTATTTTTTGCTCTATTGACTGAGAGGGCCTGAAAGAAATGACACTCCAGTAGCAGGTGCCAGGCATATCTAAAGTCCCAGATCTTGGTTTCTAACACCATTCTCCAATAAAAAGGAAGCAGCAATTCTTGAAGAAACAACTGACTGATTCTATGACTGGGGCAGGGAATATATAAGATGATACTGGAGCTTCTTGTAGTGACATAAAGTAAGAAAGCATTGAAAAAACTATATTGATGGGGGTGTTTCAAAGGAGCACCATAACCAACCGAAAAAACTCCTAGTGGCACCAAACTTGGAACAATTTGAGCAATAAAATAAAGTAATTTTGACTTATAACCCAAAGTATAAAGTAAATATTCATGATTTTATACTTGTATAAATAAATGATTGAATAAATTAATAAATAACTGAGAAGAGAGAAATCTCCCACACAGAAAAATTTCATATAATTTATATAGATACTCTGCCATCAGGGAAGGGGATTATAAAACTCCACTCCTTACACATAAGTATTATTATCCCCTTCCTTGATGGCAGAGTATCTATAAAAATTGGGGGTACAGATGGTAAAGAATCTGCCTACAATGCAGGAGAACCGCATTCAATTGCTGGGTTGGGAAGATCCCCTGGAGAAGGGAATGGCTACCAGCTCTAATATTCTTGCCTGGAGAATTCCATGGACAGAGGAGCCTGGCAGGCTACAGTCCACGGAGTCCCAAAGAGTCAGATATGACTGAGTGACTGACATTTTCACCTTCACTTCACTTCCTTGTGGGTAGGCTGCACATAGTGACTTCCTTCCAAAGGGTAGGGTATAGAAGGGGCATGGTGGCAGGGAGAATGAACTTTACTATGGAGAAAGCTGCACTCTTAGCCAGGTGACCAAGGCCAACATCAATAGTCATAAGTCACGCTGATAATATATTATGCCCCCTTGATATGATGCAATGAAAATGGCACTTTACCTCTGTGATCTTAAAGCCACAGAGCCAGTGTCATCATAGAAAAATATCAGATAAATTCCTTTAGTGGGGCATCCTACAAAATCTAGTACTCCCCAAAACTATCCCAGTCATAAAAAAAAGAGAGAGAGAAAATTCTGAGAAAATTCTAATGCTAAGAGGAGCCTAAGGAGACATGATGACCAAATGACTTAATGCAATGTGGTGTCATGGATAGAATGTCCAGAAAAAGGACATTAGGTAAAAATGAAGGAAATCTGAATGAACCACAAATTTACCAAGTAGAGTGCTTAGTTATTAGCAATGTAGTAATAGTGGTTCATTAATTGTGACAAATGTGACATACAAATATGTCATCAAATGTGAACTGTTGATAATGGGTAAACTTACAAGGTATACAAATAATCTCTTAACTAGCTTTCCAATTTTTTCTGTAAACCTAAACTCCTAAAAAGGTAAGATCTGCTAAACAAATATATAAAAAAAGAACTGTTAAAGGATATACTTCAGCAAGAAGACAAGTGAGTTGAGAGGGAAGCTAATGAGCTAGGAAATAATAAATTTTGTCAGTAAATTTATTTCCCTGTTAACTGTAAAAGACAATTATTTTGTTAGTAATGGATAAAATTAGAAACAATAACTAAAGGACAAGGGTGTTCAAGTAATAGAAAGACTTAAAGTCTGTACCATATTTTCAAAGATGATAGAGATATTGAATGACTTAAATCTATTAGAAAAATGTGTGCTTAAGCATATGCATATAATTAAGTATTTATAAATTAATAGGTAACCATTGTAAAATTAAAAATACAGTCTATTTTCCAAATTGCCAAATAGGGGGGAAAGATATGGAGGTAGGGAGACATAAACTTTTTCCATTCAACAAAAAGCAGGAAAAGAAGGGAAAATATGAAACAAAAACCAGAAAACAGAAAACACTAAATAACATGGCAAAAAAAATAAGCACAAATGTACCAGTGGCTACAATAAATACTATATATGAGATGCATTTGTGCAAAGCCTCAAATTATCTTGGCCTCACCTGTTTCCCTCACCTGACACTCAGCCTCTTGCTTCACCACAAGTAGCCAAGTGACAGTCCGCTCTGTGTATCCTGTGACCAGAAGCCACTACCCCTTGTCTCTGCCTTCCCCCATATAGTTGACATTTCATGCCACTGTTAACAGATGAGATTACTCAACAGGAAGTTCAGATGAGTTAAATCCAGAAGGGGTTAATTTTGACTAATTAGAGACAGGAGCTAGGGAGAAGCTAGCAGGTAAATTCCTCCTACTGTTTTCCTCTTCAATGGACTTCCCCAAGGCATGAGGATCTATATAGTATGTGTGGAAATGTACCAAGAGGTCAAGAAAGTGTACCTGTCAAGCAATAGTATTGCTTCATGGCTTGTTGTAAAGTCCTTACATCTGCTTTCCGTTCTCCCAGCCCCTTTTCCCTTTTCTCTCTCCTTTAATGCCCTGGAATTGCTTTGGGCACTGTTACTAAGACAAATGTGAAAAAAACAAAGACTACCTACTAAAACAGATTATAAGATTACATTTAAATCCAGCAAATTGCCTACACGAGGCACACCAGAAAGAAAATTAGTTAGAAATGTCAAAATGAAAGCATAGGAAAGATATACCATGCAATTACCCACAGAACTACAACAAAAAAATGGTGTAGTAAAACTAATATCAAAATTAAACTTAAGGTACAATATATTTTATAATTTGTATAATATATATATAATTATGAATATATATCATTTAAAGGAGACAACCTACCAAGGAAATAAAATGTAGAAAACAATATATTATGTATTTTATACATTAAATAGAACTATATTATAAATTTATAATGTATAATTATACATTATACTATTTAAGAAATTAATATAAATTATTTATTACATATTGTTTAAATAAAACAATCCAAGGAAATAAAGCAATAATGAATTTACATGCACCTAACAAAATTACCTCAAGTACACAACACAGAAACAGAATTACAAAGAAAAAAATGAGTAATATAGAAACATAGTGAGAGATTTTAACAAGCTTCTATTAGAAACTATATATCCAGGAGACAAAATATTATTAACATGTAAAAAGTTTGAACAACTAAATCAACACATGTTTTCTAATAAATGTAGACAGAATCTTCAATCAGTAAATAGAGAAAATGTACTCTTTCCTAGCACATATAAATCATTCAAAAAAATGACCACGTATAACAGTAGGACAGAGGAAATCTCAACAAACACCAAAGAATCAATATCATATAGACCATTTTCTCTTGTGACAGTAAAAGTAAATTAGAAAGCAACATAAAAGTTAATTCAAAACAAAACAAACATGCTGGAAACTTTAAAATACATTCCTAAATAACTCATTGTGAAAGAGGATGTAATAGAAATTACAGAATATTTATAATATGCATCTAAAGGTTGCATATTAAAACAATGTAGCTGGAAGAGTACTTAGAAGAGAATTTGTAACTGCAAATGCACTACTTAAATAAGAGAAAGAAAATCAATGAGCTTTACTCAACTTAAGAAACAATAAGAAGGTTAGAAACAAGCTACAAAAAGGGAATATTAAAATTGAGTAGAAATTAATGAAATAAAAGATAGAAAACCATTTTTTAAAGGTCAACAAGAACAAAAGATATTGTTCTTTTAAAAAATAACTGATAAAATAGGCTTCCAATAAGACCGAACAAGGAAACGGAGAAAAGGCAAGAATATCCAAAATCAGAAATACACAATATAATTAAATTAGAAATTTAAATATCTGTGGCCTAGAAGGTGATTAGCTTTATATTTTTTAACTGAAACCTAAATAAATTTCACATTTCTAGAAAATAAAAGTGACCAAAATTAGCTCAAGAAGAAATAGGAAGTGTGAATAAATCAAGCTACTAGAGAAATAAAATCAACAAAAGTAAGCCCTTCTCAATAAAAAGAGCCACTCCTAAATGGAAACTTGATATGTGACAGGTGGCATCACAAGTCAATAGGAAAATGATGAATTCTTCAATAAAATGTACTGAGACAACTGGCCGTCCTTAGATGCCTGCATTTTCATCATACACAACAATTTTTTCCAGGTAGATTAAAAGCTGAACAGAAAAAGCAAGGGTTTAAAATAGCCAAGGGAAAAAAAAAATAGAGAAATGTCTTCAGGGTAGAGAAGGATTTCTTAAACAAAGCACCATAAGAAAAGATAATTATTGATAAAATTGACTGTTTTTTAATGAAAAACTTTGTTCAACAATAACTACCATAAGCAAAGTGAAAGACAGGCTACAACAGCCATTTTGGAAAACTGTTTGGCACTCTAATAAGGCTGAAGATATGCGCACCTAATGACTGAGAAATTCCTTTCTTAGGTATAGTCTCTGGAGGAACTCTTTTTTTTATTTAATTTATTTTTTAATTGAAGGATAGTTGCTTTACAGAATTTTCGTGGTTTCTGCCAAACATCAGCGTGAATCAGCCATAGGTATACATATGTGTCCCCTCTCTCTTTGCCTCCCTCCCATTTCCCTCTCTACCCCACCCCTCTAGGTTGTTACAGAGGCCCTGTTTGAGTTCCCTGAGTAAGGGAGCAAATTCCCATTGGCTACTTTACTTTTGGTAACATAAGTTTCCACGTTACTCTCTCTACCTCTCACCCTCTCCTTCCTCCCCCCAACCCCACCTCCCCCCTGCCCCAGGTTCATAAGTCTGTTCTCTATGTCTGTGTCTCTGGAGAAACTCTTATACACAGTCACCAAAAAATATGTATAAGAATGTTCACAGTGGTACTGTTCAAAATTTTCAAAACACTGGATGGAAGAAACCAACAGTAGGATGGATAAATTGTGGAATGTTCAGTTGATAGAACACCATCAGCAGAGAAAGTGTGAAGCTATAGCTACACATCACAGGGATTAATCTTACAGACACATGTCAAGTCAAAGAAATAAGAGACAAAAGAAAAACTACAAAATTATTTCAGTTGCATAAATTTCAAAGTGAGCAACACTAACTTAACAGTGTCTTGGTATGTCTATATAGGTAGCTAAACTATGTAAAGAAGGAAGAATGTGATAAATAAAAATCCAGACAGTGATTCCATGCAGGAGAAGGATAGTAAACATTATTAGAAAGGGATGAAAGGGATTTCTAGAGCTGGCGACTTTGTCGTTTTTAAATTGAGTGTAACTTCCATAAGTGTTCACATTGTGATTATGGTAAATATTTGTGCCTTAAGCTCAAGCCATGGACATGGAGAATATCTCTGTAAGTCATGTGACTGATAAATGATTAGCATTCAGAATAAAAACACATACATATTTTTAAGTCTTTGAATCAATAAGAAAAAGGACAAAAGATATGATGAACATATGAACAGCCTGTGGTAGGGGAAAGAGAGAGGTAGAGAGATGCACATAGATAAAGTAAAAATGAAAGTGTTAGTGGCTCCATCGTGTCTGACTCCTTGCGACCTCATGGATTGTAGCCCACCAGGCTCCTCTGTCCCTGGGATTCTCCAGGTGAGAATACTGGAGTGGGTTGCCATTTCCTTCTCCAGGGGATCTTCCTGACCCAGGGATCGAACCCAGGTCTCCTGCATTGCAGGCAGATTCTTTACCATCTGAGCTACCAGGGAAGCCCAAAAGATAGATAGATGATAGCTAAAGAGATGGATAGACATTTGATAGATAGATATTTTAAAGTCTATAGGTATACATAGATACTTACTATAGGTATATATATTATTCTCAATATCAGTAATAAACTGGGGGAAATTCAAATTTTAAAAATGATGAACTATCATTTCACAGCCATCAGGTCAGCAAACGTTAAAAGCCTGACAACACCAAGTATCAGAGAGTATATGGAAAACAGACCCTCTTACACTTCTGGGAGTGTGTTTGGGGAAGCAATATAGCCAACACAGAAGGTCATGTCCTATGGCCCAACCAGGCAACTTTGCATTGTGCAGAACAAGTCCTTTACAAGAATGTCTGTCTGTGCCATTGTTTGCAACAGCTAAAAATTAGAAACAACTTTAGTGTTCCAAAACAAAAGAAGAAAAAAATAAACTGCAGTATAGTAACAAAACACAATGTCATATAGCAACTCAATGAACTAGAGTTACATATAGCAACTAGATGAACTAGAGTTTCAAGTATCAAAATGGAAAAGCCAATTGTAGAATATGCATAGTAAGACACATTTTATATAAACTTTGAAAACATGCAAAACAACACCACATATTGTTTATGATACATACATATGTAGCAATTGTATGAAAATATGCATGAGAATGATAAACACTGAATTTAGGGTGGTATTTGCCTCAGGGGAGGAAGGCAAAAAATGATATCCATGTGGGGAACACAGAGCTTCAGTTATATCTGAAATATTTTATTCATTTTAAAAAGAACTGAAGCAAAGAGAAGACAAAGCCTATCATTTTAATTCACTAGATTAACAAATTAAAGTAGAAAAACCACATGATCATGTCAAGAGATTTAGAAAAAGCTTTTGATAAAATTCAACAATGCTAATTCATGATTTTTTAAAAACCTCTTAACAAGCTAGGAAGGAAACCTTAAGCTGATAAGAGTTATCTTCCAAAACCAATAACAAATATCATTCATCATGGTGAAATATTGGAAGTATTAAAAGATTAAAGTCAAGAACAGACAAAGATGTCTGCTGGGCCTAGTACGTGTCATATGGGAACCCGAGAGGGAGAAAGGAAGAAAGGTATTAATAACCGTAATACTGAGATAACTTCCCGTGCTTAGCAGATTGGAAAAATCAAAATGGTCAATAAAATCACATATTTTGGTGGATGGAGGAAGAAGGAACTCTCACTCCTGTTGAGCTCTAAATGGGCAGATCTTGTTGAAGAGGAAATTGTTCAAATCTGGTAAAGTTGAAGATGTTGCATGTAATATGATCTGGGAATTCCACCTTTAGATATTTTAACAGAGAAAAATTAGGAAGCAATCTGAATGTCCATGAATAGAGAATAAACAAATCAAATGCAGTTCATTGATACAATGAATTATTATATAGCTGCTGAAATAAATGCACTAAAGTTTCATGCATCAACATGGTTAAGTCTCAAAAACATGATGTTAAATGAAAAACATCAGTTGCAAAAGAGGACTATCAGTATGATACAACTGGGGTTAATTGTAAGAACATAAAAATCACTGCTACATGTTGTTTATAGATACATATATATATGCATTATACATATGAAAACTGGTATGGAGTGATTTTTTTTTTTTCAAACAAACAACTTACCTCTGTAGAGGAAAGAAAATGTGAAGCCCCTAGCTATATCTGTGATTTTTCTTCCTTAGTAAGTGAATAGAGGGCTACAACATATAGAGGAAAATGTTAACCTCTTAATTCTGAATGGTGCATAATGAATGTCTCAAATAATTTTCACCATGTCTGCATGTTTGGAATAGTGTGTTAAATGACTAATCTTTTTAAAAAGATGAAAGATCATGGCACAACAGAATCTCAGAATCTAAAGAAAATTCAGAAATCAATTAATCTAGCTGCACCATTTCCCAAGAGTCCTCCAGTCTTGACTTACACACTCTTAGCAATGGGGAACTCACCACCTCCATGCAGCCCACTTTGATTCTGGACAGGTTTGCCTGTAAATTGTAGTGGGGCTAAAATCTGCCTCCTTGCACTGCCCCTAACTCCAGCACAGGGGTCATAGCTTTGCCCTCACATACTCAACTATTGGACCCTGGCCCTAGTTCTGTCATGACCTCCTAGGTAGGACTTTCCAGTCTCTTGGCATCATCTCTCCATCCAATAATTGCACGATTTGAATGGTCACTTTAGGCTCTGAATTCTAAGAACTCTGTAAGATAAATGTAATTCCAAAACTTTGGCTCAGCAGAAACTTGGGTAAAACATAATCACTATGGAATAAAATTCACCTCTAAAAAACATGCATATTTCTTAAAAGAAGGTCTAACCTTCTGTCCTATAACTTGCCTCACAATCCTGCTCCATTCAGCAAAACTTGAAATGCCATGCACGGACAGACAAAGAGAAACCCTGGCTCAGGCAGCAAAGTGAAGCTGCTCCAGAGACCAAAAGCCGTCTTCGCCATGGTAAGACTGGCAGTTTCCCAATAGCCATGTGCATTCTATGGCCCAGTGTGGCTCCACGGAGAGAACCTTCCCAGCCCGCCTTCAGGGAAAGCCTCCAAGTTGGCCTCCTAGGGAAAGCTGGGGAAGGAACGCCTTCAACCGGCTCCTTCTCCACCCCTGGAAGTCCTTCACATCACTCGAGACCCAAACAGGCGCCCTCACCTCTCTGAGGCTGGCCCCCATGTCCCGTGAGACAACGATTAGTCTCTCCACAAGCTTTATATTTCTTTTTTTTAATTTATCTATTTATTTATTTTTGGCTGCACTCGGTCCTCATTGCTGCATGCGGGCTACTCTCTAGTAGAGGTGCACGGGCTTCTCATCGGGTGGCTTCTCTTCTCGCTTAGCATGGGCTCTAGGGCGCACGGGCTTCAGTAACTGTGGCTCACAGGCTCTAGAGTAGGTGCTTGGTAATGGGCTCAGTAGTTACGGCACTTGGGCTTGGTTGTCCACAGCATGGGGACTCTTCCCTGGCCTGGGACTGAACCCATGTCCCCCGCATTGGCAGGCAGATTCTTAACCACTGGACCTGCAGGGAAGTGCAGTCCTTATATTTCTGATAGGACACTGCACAAGTTTGACAAACTCTCGCATTCTGCCTACTAGACACCAGGTGAGCTTCTAAGCCGTTTGCATAGGCTGACTTGTTTAGGTGGGTGCTATGATGAATCCCCATTTTACAGATGAGAAAACTAAGACACAGGGAGGTTGAGGCACTTATCCAAGCTCACATAGTTAGTTTCTAGCAGAGCTGGGGGTTGAATCCAGCCAACATGGGTCTAGAGTCTGTGCTTCCTTTCTCTTATGCTACTAGGCTAATTGGGGTCCTTCCAAGCCTTTATGTTTGAGTTGTTTATATACATGGCTTACTGCCTCCAATACTTTATCTGTTTTGTACTTACTTTTTTCTCATGTAATATTTATCATGTGCATCTTTCCGTGCCATAAAATATTACAGGCATATACCTCATTTTATTGCACTTTGTTTTATTGTGCTTCACAGATATTTTTTCATGGCTTTTTTTTTCTTAACAAATTGAGGTTTTGTGTCAACCCTGTTTTGAGCAAGTCTATCAGTGCCATTTTTCTAATATCATTTGCTCACTTTGTGTCTCTGTGTCATATTTCGCTAAATCTCGCAATATTTCAAACTTTCTCATTACTATTATATTTGTTATGGTTATCTGTGATCAGTGATCTTTGATGTTACAATTGCAAAAAGATCACAACTCGCTAAAGGCTCAGATAGTTAGCATTTTTTACCAATAAAGTGTCTTTAAATTAAGGTATGTACATAATTTTTTAGACATAATGCTATTGTACACTGGACAGACCACAGTGTATAGTAGTATATATACAGTATATAGTATAAATATAACTTTTGTATGCACTTTGAGATGAAACATCATGTGACTCACCCTATTGTGATATTCACTTTATTGTGTTGGTCTGGAACGGAACCCGCAATATCTCTGAGATCTGCCGTGTCATTTTCAGTGACTACCTAGCAATCTACTGTGATGTGTAACCAGCCTGATAGACACTTAAATAGCTTTAACTTTTTCAGTACCATCGACACTGTTTTGGTAAATACACTTCTAATTAAATCTCTGTGTACATCCTTGACTGTTTCTTTAGGATCTGTTCCAGGGGGAACTGCTGGATCAAAGTACCTGCAAATTTTTAAGGCTTCTGATTCATATTGCCAAATTACCCCTGGAAAGCCTCACCAGCAGTGAATGGGAGAAACTGTTCTTTGGGGTTTTGCCAATCCAGGCTACAATCACTCACTAGGAAAAGAAGCAATCTGCTTTCATTACGGGGGAAAGGCATATTACTGTTTTAACTTATGTTTCTTTGTTTATAAGTTAAGTAAAACTTCTATTCCCTTATTGATTGTTTATTTCATCTTCTCTGAATATTCTTTGCCTATTATTTAAATAATTTGCTCTATTCCTTACTGGTTTGTGAGAAAAGAGAGAGAGAGACAGAGGCAAACACTTAAAAGATGAAATTCCACACTTTGTCCCTAACCTGTGGGTAGACACAGGACCTAATAAAAATGTAACACATATTTGCACACTTTATTAGGAGCTTTAGCAGAAATTAACACTAACAAATTCCCTGCCCCTCCCAGCTTCCAAGGTCTGGCTTGTAAGGACGTCCCAGCCAGCTCCCCCAGCCTGTGGTGCGTGTGTACCCAGATACGGGCATCAGAATGCTAGCCAGGTCCAAAACCCAAGACCTATTGCTCATGACCATGAGACCTTGAGCAAGTTATTTAACCTCTGTCTCCATTTCTCCACCTTTAGAATGAGAATAATAATAATTTACTTGGGGGTTGTAAGTTTCAAGTAAACTCACACATACAGTGCTTAAACACTTGGCATATAGTAAGGACTGAGTAAGTATCAGCTGTTAGTATTATTGAAAGTGTGAAAATGAAAGTCACTCGGTTGTGTCTGACTCTTTGCAACACATTACTATTGTTAATTACTACTATTATTGTTTTGTTCAGGGTTTTCTCCGGATATAGCTACCCCACTTCACACTCTTCAAAAATTCACATTGAAAGAGGCTTTTCCTTGTGTGTGTTATAGGTTTTTCCTCTGCAGAGAAAAGCCATCATTTGAAACTTCTCATCCATTTACTCAGCGCATTTGAATGTATTAGGACCCATGCTGGATATTGGGGATAAAATACAGTACCTGTCTTCAAAGACTCACCAGATTAGAGAAAACGATATGTACATAAAAACTGCCCTAGCAGGAAGGCTGAACGAAGGGTTGTGTCCTGGACACCTCTCAGGTGCCACTTCAAGACACCTTGGCAGTTCTGTCATGCCAGCAAACTCAGAGTGACCAGCTCTGCACAGACTCTGACCAGCTTCCCACAGGTGTAACTTGACGGAACCAGGTGTGAAGGCGGGACACACGCCTCTCACTTCCTGCCCTGTCGTCCTCTGACATCACAGGGAGAGGGAGCAGAGGGAACCCGCTCAGGACACACATGTCCCACCTGGAAGAGGAAGTAGCTCATACCTGCAGGGCCTCCTTTCACTCCCCCAGGCAGACACCCCTAAGACTAATTCCTTAAGTCCTGGAACGGTGGCCAGTTCAGCAGTCCGTCCTGTGTTTGCTTTCCCCCCTTCCCCATTTCCCTCCCCTGAACCCTCGCGTCTGCTCGCTGGCACCACTTTCCAATTAAACACTCTCAAGATTGTGCTCTAGGCTGTGCTTTCAGAGACACCCAGGGTAAGAGAGGTCCTCAGTGGCTGTGGGATTTCAGAGGAAAATCCAGGTTGGCTCCCTGGAAAAGGTGGCATTTGGGTGGAACCTTGAAACTTGGCCATGCACTGATGGAGGGAAAATCATGGATGCAGAAATACCCATGACACAAAGAAAAGGAGCTTAGAGTCTCTGTAACACTGTGTGGATGGAGACTCAGGGAAAGATGGGAGAGAAGCAGGAGACATACCTCAAAAAGCTTTGAATATTAGATATGGAATGTGGTTTCCCCTGAATGCAACAGGTGGCCAAGAGGTCAGTTCTGGGTCTTAGAAGAGTCATATGGCTGTGATGTAGGTGATAGTAAACTCCTATCCTCTGAATGTAGAGAGGAGAAGAGTTCAGAGGCTCTTGGGTGGTTCTGTTGAGAGCTAAAAGGGACTAACGCATGGCAGGGCAGTGGAGAGAGTGGACAAATGGAAAAGGCATATGAGATCTATAGAACTTAATGGGACATGGGTTGAAAGACAGAGTAACACTTATCCTATCTAATGTGTCTATATCAAAGGCTATTATTTGTCTATAATTAAGACACCTTGTACTGAATAATGCCATTTCTGTCCACAAGCAAATATCTGTATGTTGTCCAGCAGTACGCATCTGTCTATTTAGTCTAACAAATTGTTGCTTTTCATGATGTGAACTGATTCTCAAACTCCTCTCCTGCTGTGGATTCCTGGGGACTACTGGGCCCAGTAGGTTGGGGGTTGGGCAGACTTGCTATGAGACTGTGCGGCCAGGAAACTCTAGTTTTAACAAATGCATGTTGAAACTAAGACATAGAAGCAACCTAAATGTCCATCAACATATGAATGGATAAAGAAGATGTAGTGCATATATACAATGGAATATTACTCAGCCATCAAAAAAGAATGAAATGATGCCATTTGCTGCAACATGGATGGACCTAGAGATTATCATACTGAGTGAAGTAAGCTAGAATGATAAAGACAAATACCATATATCACTTACATGTAGAATCTTTCAAAAATGATACAAATGAACTTGCATACAAAACAAATAGACCCACAGACATAGAAAACAAAATTATGGTTTCTCCCAAAGGAGAAAGGGAAGGAGAAGGGACAAATTAGGAGTTTGGGATTAACATATACACACTACTATATATATAATAGATCACTAGCAAGGACTTACTGTATAACACAAGGAACTATATTCAATATTTTGTAATAATCTATAAGGGAAAATTATCTGAAAAAGAGTCAATTTATATTTATGTGTGACTGAATCACTTTACTATATGCCTGAAAATAACACAACATTGTAAATCAATTACATTTCAATTTAAAAATAATAAAAAATTTAAATTAAAAAAAGAATTATATGTTGAAGCAAAGCAGTAAATTGGTCAACTAATGCTGCTGCCGCTGTTTAGTCGCTAAAGTCATGTCCAAATCTTTGCAATCCCATGGACTGCAGCCTGCCAGGCTTTGCCCATGAGATTTCCCAGGCAAGAATACCGGAGTGTGTTGTCATTTCTTTCTCCAGGGGATAGTCCCGATTCAGGGATCAAACCCATGTCCCCTGCTTGGCAGGTGGATTCTTTACCCCTGAGCCACCTGGGAAGCCCCTGGTCAACTAGTACTAGCTGCTAAAATAAGCATTCTCAAAATAACAGTGGCTTAACCTAGTAAGGGCTTATGTCACACTCATGTGAAATCCAATGCAGACATTCCCTTTGGTCATCTCTCCTGGGAGGCTCAGAAATTCAGGGTGCTTCCTCAGAGTCCTTCACTAGATCATTTGCAGCTGATAGAAGAAAGAGGGAGGAGAGAGCGTGTGAAGGATTGCCCCCTACTTAATCGCTTTGGTCCAGAAGGGACACACACCACTTCCACTCGCATCTCACTGACAAAGGTAACCTCATGAATGGAAGGTTGGGTTCCATAGTCCCTATCCTGGCAGCTGCTTCCTCAAAGAAGCTCTGCCCTTCAGAAGGGGAGCAGGAGTCGATGATGTCTGGTAGTAAACAGACACCATTGCCGTTCTTCAAGAGCTTACAGCCCAGTGGGGACATAGACAAGGGGTTCCAAAAAAGAATGTGCTAAATAAACAGCCATTAGGGTGAGTGGGCCAGGGGGCAATGGGATCACGGAAGGCTTCTTGGAAGAAGGGGAATCTGAGCTGAGACCTAAAGTGAGTGTGGATTCAACCAGGAAGAGGTGGAGGAGAGGGTCCCCAGCAGAGGAGGCAGGATGTGCAAAGGCAGAACAAAAAAAGTGGAGTACGCTGCACGTTAGGAACTAAAGGCAATTCAGAGAAGATTATAAGGAGAGGGAGGCAGGAGATGGAGCTGGAGAGGTAGGCAGGGGCCAGACTGTTCACTCCCTTTGCCAACAAATATTTACTGAGTGTCTGATTTATGCCAGGCAATGGGGACAAAGCAGTGGACCAAACAGTCCCAAGGTCATGAGAGCTTTTTGAGTCGGGGAAGGAGGCTGGACTTGGGCCTAAGGGCAAGGAGATTCCCAAAGGGATCAAGATTTGAGGCCCTCCTGCCAGGGCCTTTCGTGCAGAGATGGGACAAGTCTGCACCCTGCCTCCCACCGCATCCCGCAGAGCGTGATGGAGCCATCAGGGCCACAGTCTGGAGTTGGCAGCTGTGTGTGGATCCAATTTCCGGCATTTGGGCAGGTGCCCTTTGCAGCGAATGGATTGTTTACTCTGCCATTTGTTGTAATCATTTCCGATCTTTTGCTTATTGTGTCAAAGATAAACACCGCTTGGCTGATCCCCCGGGAGCAAGACGCCTGTTCCACGGGCCTTTGTGGGCCATCACTTCGCAGTCGAAACAACCTGTTATTTCCTCTCTTGAAAGAGACTCATAAAATGATAGATGAATCTCCAGTAACTATAATACCTTCCTAATGGTTAGAGAGACTAGAGCCGTAGAGCAGGAGTGCAGTCTAGAAGAAAAATGGGAGGGTTAGAAAGACAAGCTTTAAAATATAATGGTGTCGTAATGGGCAAAATGAAACACATGGATGCTATTAGAATTCTGCCTGATGCATCTTGAGCAGAGCGTTAGCTGGAGAGCAGCCCTCTCTGCCCAGAGTTCCTGCTTTCCCCAGGGTGGATACCGTAACTGTGCTTGTTGAATGACTGAACAATGACAGTGTTTGCTGACTGACAAAATCCACAAGTGCTGTTTACCGTGTAAGTGATAGATCTGTTCCTAAACAAAGTGTGGGCCCCTTGAAGGCCCTGGAAAAATTCATGCTGATCAAATAAGCAGATGGTTCTAAGTGCTGAACGCACAAGGAACTCAAAATCATGGGTATTTATCAGACCCTGTGCTGTGTGCTCTGTGAGGAATAATTCACTGACCTCCAAAGTCACATAGCTAGCAGCTGATACACGTGGTCATTTCAACGATAAACCTGAAGATTAAAGGCGCTGATCCCCAAAACATGTGTATGTGCAAAACAATATTCCATGGAAAACAAGAGAACTAGCCTTGTTTTCCTCTGACTGCAACCCACTTTATGTCCCATCCATAATGGTGACTGCAAAGTGTCCCTTTGAATTCTGTTTAGTTCCATCATGGCCAGTTGCATTTTCCAAAAAATGGCACCGTGTCCCACTTCCCACATTTTCTCCAGTGTGGCCTCATCACTGCCCCATCACTAGTGTGAGGAGCTTAATTCCCCTCCCCTTGCATCCAGGTGGGCTGGTGACTGCATCGACCCATAGAATAAAAGGGAAATGATGCTGTAGGACCCTAAGCCTGATCCTAAAACATGATGTGCTTGCATGCTCAGTCATGTCCAACTCTTTGTGACCCCATGGGCTGTAGCCCCCCAGGTTCCTCTATCTATGGAATTCTCCAGGCAAGAATACTAGTGTGAGTTGCTATTTCTTCCTCCAAGGGATCTTCCCAACCCAGGGACTGAACCCATGCCTCCTGTGTTTCCTGCATTAGCAGGCATGTCAATAACCACTGAACTACTTGGGAAGCCAATGATGTAGCTCCACCTTTTTCACTGGAACATTTGCTCCTGGAAACCTGAGCTGCCAGGGATGAAGCCCAAGTCCCCAGAGGCTGCTATGCCAGGAGGAAGCCCAGACACATGGAAGAGGCACTCCAGTCCCGACCACATTCTGTGTGGCATCACTGCCCCCATGCTAGACTGGTAATGAAGGAGTCTTCCAAGGATTCTTGCCCCCAGCCTTTGAGTTGTCCTCGCTGAGGCCCCAGATATCACATAGCAGACACAAGTCATCTCTGCAGTGTCCTGTCCAACACCCTGACCCTCAGAATCCATGAGTATAACAAAACTGCTGTTTTAAATGTTAAGTCAGAGGGGGGTGGTAATTTTGTTATATAGCGTTGTTGACTGAATCATGTCCCCAGAAATTCTTATGCTGATGTCCTAACTCCCAGGACCTCAGAATGCAGCTGTATTTGAAGCTAGGGTCTTTAAAGAGGTGATTAAGGTAGAATTAGATCTTTGGCTTGAGCACTAATCCAGTATGACTGGTGTCCTATAAGAAGAGGAGATGAGGGGCTTCTCTGGTGGTCCAGGGGTTAAGAATTGCAATGCAGGGGTCACTGGTTCGATCTCTGGTCCAGGAAGATCCCATATGCCATGGGGCAACTAAGCCTACACACCACAACTACTGAGCCTTAGAGCCCTTGAGTCACAACTACTGAGCCCCCGCGCTGCGACTACTGAAGCCCACAAGCCATGGAACCCGTGCTCTGCAACAAGGGAAGCCACTTCAGCGAGAGACCCGCACACCACAACCAAAGAGCAGCACCCGCTTGCTGCAACTAGAGAAAGCCCACACACAGCAACAAGGCCCAGTGCAGCCAGTAAATAATATTTAAGGGAAAAAAGAGACATTAGGACATAATCGTGAACAGCCACACAGGGAGAAGGCAGCCCCCCATGAGCTCAGGAGAGAGGCCTCCGGAGAAACCAGTCCTGCCGACACCTTGGTCTCAGGCTTCCAGCCTCCAGAACTGCAAGACAAGACATTTCTGTTACTGAAGCCACCCAGCCGGTGCTACTTTGTTAGGACAGATGAATATATGCCAGCAGAGTAAGCAGAGCATCAGTTTACACTTACTGGTCCCTACTCTAGGCCAGGCCCGAGACTGGACTCTTGGGATGCTTCCCTCACCTCCAGGAGCTCCCAGTGGAAAGTTAGGAAAGAGACACACAAGAATTTAAAGTGTAAGAGGTGAAGGGAGAGCCAGAATGCCAGGTGGCTAAGAGAAGGGAGCGACGAACCAGTCTGGATGGGCAGGGAAGGCTTCAGGAAGAAGTGATGCTGTGAGCTGGGCCCTAGAGGAGCACGGAGGCTAACCAAGCAGAGGTCAGAGGAAACTCCAGGCAAAGGACCTCCTGAGAGAGGATGTGAAGGTGAGGACAAAGGAGAGGAGTTCCATGTGGTTCCTGGGAGCAGTCCATGGAGATGCTGTGGGCAAGGAGGTGGGGAGGCCCAGGATAACTCACAAAGGGCCTTGACCGCCATGCCCAGCAGTTTTGTGGATATGTTTGCCGGGTCCCCAAAGCTGGAGAGCATAGAGAAAGCTAGCAGGAGGGCAGCGAACAGAAACTACTGCTCGAAAGCTGTGAAGGTGAGAGATGAGCCTCCCCCAGCACTCACGCCCAGTAAGAGGTGGGCAGTGGAAGAACCACATCCCCTGGCCTCCAAACCTCCTCCAGGGCTGCCCAGGCCGGTCAGCGGGCTGGCGGGGAGCCGGGGGTGGGGCAGTGGGCAGGCTGGAGCCCCCATGAATATACATGATCCTGCCCTGGAAGCCCGGCTTCCCGCGGCGCATTTACCAAGCTTTATCTTGACAAGGTGATGTCCTTCAGCAGAGGACATTATACGGCTCTTAGTTCAGCACTTCTGTCAAGTCCGAGGCAGACGTTTGATTTCCGCTTCATACATATGCTTAGGTGCTGGGAAAAGGCAGTGAGGAGAGGAGCAGCGAGGCCAGGGAGGGAGGTCAACCCCAAGGAGGACGGCTGGGGCTCTCCCCAGGCTGCGTCCGGCTCTGACTTACAGCTGACTTTGGTCACACCGGCCGTGGGCTGCATCTTAACAGCCTTGACGCTCTGCACGGTGATTTGGGCCAAGTGCTGGCCAGGGAGATTCCTTCGATTCTGCCCCCGGCCTACTAGGTGACCACAGAGAAATCTCTGTCCCTCTGTGAGTCACAGACCCTTCCTCTGACAAGTGGAGGGATTGCAACAGCAGTAAGCAAACTTTTTTTTTTAAGCAGTCAGACCCTGCTTTCAACCACAATTTGGACAAATCACAGTAACACCGCCCTGATTGAGACAGAGAACGGGCAGTTACCTTTCCCCTCCCCTCTCCATAGTTTCTGAGGCCCCTACACAACCCCCAGGCTACACAGAGCTCAGATAGAGAACCCCTGCTTTAGGTGGCCTCTGCCTGTCCTAGGCCAACATCTAGGGAGGTGAGAACTACTTTTTAATTTCGAAACATCCCACTGACCCCACCCAGAAGGATAGTTGTAATTTTAGCAGCCCCCTTCCACATCAGGAACACTAAAGCTGAACAAAACTGTGCGGATTTGGCAACAAATAAATAAATGTATATTTTGTTTCTTACAGCATCCATATCCATATTTAAATACAGAGCATGGAAGTTAGAGATGTACTCAGTCCGTCGCAGCGTTTCCCAAAGTGTGTTTCCTTCTAGGAGAGTGGTTCTAAAAGCTTAATGGCCTTTAGAATCACCTGGTGCTGGAGAAACTGGCAAATCTCTAGGGCCCCATTGGGAAGCCTCTGAGGCAGGATCTGAGGGTTGGGGATGGGACCAAAGCCCGTATTTTCCTAGATTTTATTGTATTTATTTTTTGGCTACACTGGGTCTTCATTGCTACACAAGTTTTCTCTAGTTGCGATGTGGGTGCATGCGTTCTCAGTTGCTCAGTCATGTCCAACTCTTCATGACCCTATAGACTCTAGCCCGCCTCTCTCCTCTGTCCATGGGATTTTCCAGGCAAGAATACTGGAGTGGGTTGCCATTTCCTCCTCCAGGGAATCTTCCTCACCCACGGATCGAATCTGCATCTCCTCTGTCTCCTTACAATGGCAGGCGGATTCTTTACCACTGAGTCACCTCGGAAGCCCCTAGTTGCAGCAAATGGGGACTACTCTTCATTGCAGTGCAAGGGCTTCTCAATACAGTGGCTTCTCTTGTTGCAGAGCATGAATTCTAGGCACACAGGCTCAGCAATTGTGGCCCACGGGCTTAGTTGCCCGGAAGCATGCGGAATCTTCTCAGACCAGGGTTCAAACCCAGGTCCTCTGCATTGACAGGTGGATTTCTAACCACTAGACCACCAGGGGAGTCCCCAAAGCCTGCATTTTTAAGAAGCTCCTCAGGTGGTTCTGATGCAGATGGTTTGGGGACCCACACTTTGAGAAACTCTGAGCTTAGATGCTCTGGTTAAAAAAAGAAAAGAAAAAAACAGAAGCAGCATTCTTTGGTTAAATAAGATTAGAAAACTGCATCTGCTCCCTGCTGGAGTGTCACAGTGGTACAAAAAAGGGGATTTGAGGAGTCCTGCAGTTTCTAAACTTATCTGACCACAGAAGCCTTTTACTCCCTAGTAACACCATTTAATTCTGGAATATACTTTGAGAAGTGCTGGCTTATTAACAAGGTTTGATGATCATCAGTCAGTCAGTCAGTCATTTCAGTTGCTCAGTCATGTCTGACTCTTTGCAACCCCATAGACTATAGCACGCCAGGATTCCCTGTCCATCACCAACTCCTGGAGTTTACTCAAACTCATGTCCATTGAGTCGGTGACGCCATCCAACCATCTCATCCTCTGTCATCCCCTTCTCCTCCTGCCTTCAATCTTTCCCAGCATCAGGGACTTTTCCAATGAGTCAATTCTTTGCATCAGGTGGCCAGAGTATTGGAGTTTCAGCTTCAGCATCAGTCCTTCCAGTGAATATTCAGGACCGATTTCCTTTAGGATGGACTGATTTGATCTCCTTGCAGTCCAAGGGATCTCAAGAGTCTTCTCCAATACCACAGTTCAAAAGCATCAATTCTTCAGTGCTCAGCTTTCTTCACAATTCAACTCTCACATC
Source organism: Cervus canadensis (assembly GCF_019320065.1). Classification (NCBI taxonomy): domain Eukaryota; kingdom Metazoa; phylum Chordata; class Mammalia; order Artiodactyla; family Cervidae; genus Cervus; species Cervus canadensis. Next base: position 102,220,092 of record NC_057387.1, read on the forward strand.
CATACATGACTACTGGAAAAACCATAGCTTTGACTAGATGGACCTTTGTTGGCAAAGTAATGTCTCTGCTTTTTAATATGTTGTCGAGGTTTGTCATAGCTTTCCTTCCAAGGAATAAGCTTCTTTTAATTTCATGGCTGCAGTCACCATCTGCAGTGATTTGGAAGCCCAAGAAAATAAAGTCTCTTACTCTTTCCATTTTTTCCCCATCTATTTGCCATGAAGTGATAGAACCAGATGCCCTGGTCCTCCTTTTCTGAATGTTGAGTTTTAAACCAACTTTTCCACTCTCTTCTTTAGCTTTCATCAAGAGATTCTTTAGTAGTTCTTCGCTTTCTGCCATAAGTGTGGTGTCATCTGCATATCTGAGATTATTGATATTTCTCCTGGCAGTCTTGATTCCAGCTTGTGCTTCATCCAGCCCGGCGTTTCACATGATGTGATCTGCATATAAGTTAAATAAGCAGGGTGACAATATACAGCCTTGATGTATTCCTTTCCCAATTTAGAACCAGTCCATTGTTCCACGTCCAGTTCTAATTGTTGCTTCTTGACCTGCATACAAATTTCTCAGGTGACAGGTAAGGTGGTCTACTATTCCCATCTCTTGATGAATTTTCCACAGTTTGTTGTGATCCACATGGTCAAAGGGTTTGGCGTGGTCAATAAAGCAATATAGATGTTTTTCTGGAGCTCTCTTGCTTTTTCAATGATACAATGGATGTTGGCAATTGGATCTTTGGTTCCTCTGCCTTTTCTAAATCCAGCTTGAACATCTGGAAGTTCACAGTTCACATACTGTTGGAGCCTGGCTTAGAGAATTTTGAGCATTACTTTGCTAGTGTGTGAGATGAGTGCAATTGTGGGGTAGTTTGAACATTCTTTGGCATTGCCTTTCTTTGGGATTGGAATGAAAGCTGACTTTTTCCAGTCCTGTGGCCACTGCTGAATGGTTTGATGATATGTGCATGTGCGTGTGTGTGTGTGTGTGTGTGTGTGTGTGTGAATTGGGGGTCCTTTGCAATAATGTCTTAGTCTAATCAATACATGTTAATTATATCTTCTCTGTTAGCTTTTTATGGATCCAAATAAAGACAGCTCATGGGGAAGGGAGAAGGCCCCTGGCCAACATACCTCTTTTCTTTCTCCAGCAAGAGTATCAGAGCCCTTCCTTAGACATATAGGGCATTCACAATCCTACCATATCCCTAATCAGACTGATACCCTGTGAATCAGGGACGTTAAAAAGTCTCTTTTTCATTTTGTAAAATTATAGTTGATACAGTATCATGTTAGTCTCAGGGGTACAGCACAGTAACTCAGTTTTATATATATGTATATATATTGTATATATATACTTGTATATATATGTATATATAAACTTTTTCAGACATATATATATTTTCAGATTCTTTTTCCTTATAGATTATTACAAAATATTGAGTATAGTTGGTTATCTACTTTATATTATATGTATATGTTCATCTCAACCTCCTAGTTTACCCTTCCTTGTTGGTAGCCACAAGTTTGTTTTTTATGTCTGTAATTACAATAGCCAAGACATAGAAGCAACCTAGATGTCCACTGGCAGAGGAATGGATAAAGATACATATACACATTGGAATACTACTTGGTCTAAAAAAGAATGAAATAGTGCCATTTGTAGCAACATGGATGGACCTAGAAATTATCATATTAAATGAAGTAAGCCAGACGAGAAAGACAAATATTATATGATATCACATGTGTAGTTTTTTAAAAAGATATAAATGAACTTACTCTACCAGGTTTTACAGTGAACCTGGAAATATATCAGTGATGGGAGCATGATGACTTTGGAATCCAGTAGATTGGGGTTCAAATCCACTTGATACCGCCTGTGTGACAGTGGGCAGGTACTATACCTCGGAGAGTTTTCATTTCCTTTTCTATAAAACAAAGATAATGCCTGGTTCATAATTTTGTTGTGAAGATTAGACAAGAGAGCATATGCAAAGCATTCAGCACAGTGTCTGAAACACAATAAGCACTTGATAACAAGAATGATATAAGGATTCCTTATAGCATCACCAATAATCTGAGCACATCTATCTGGGCAGATGAGAATGGGCACTGGTGGAGATGCCTGGAGATGCTTGGATCAAGGCAGTGGGTAATGAAACCCCTCTGATATGTGTGTGCTTTCTACCTGGGCTGGTCATTGTCAAACTTGATTGCGCATGAGAATCACCTTCAGACCAATGAAACGAGAATCTCTGGAGTAGAACCCAAACAAGCACGAGGATTTTTAAAAATCTTCAGCCCTAAGTTTTCTTTTTGAGTGCAAGGCCTGTACATCTGTCTATGTAACATCTCCCTTGGTTAGCTCATCCTCAACATATCCTGGGCTTCACTCCAATTCCAGTGTTCCCACTTCCAGTGATGGCACCAACCAGCCAGTTCCAAAAGCCAGGTTCATAGGAGTCCTGCTTAATGCTGGCTTCCAATCGCCAGCTCCTATGAGGATTGAATGTTTCAACATCTCTTACCCTCACCATTATCTATCATCCAGTCTAATCTCCCGCCATTTCTCACCTGGACCACTGCAATAACTTCCTGACTGGGTTATACACACCCATTTGATCCACCTTCAACTCATTCTAGCTGCAGCCAGAGTGACCTCTTCTAAACACAAACCCAATCATGTTGTACATGCACACACACACACACACACACACACACACACACACACACACACAGTTTTTAGGAAAAATGCCAGAATCCTTGTTTCTGTGCTCCTCTTTACTCCCTGCCCTACAATACGAGCCTTTAATCCATCCTACTTGCATGCGCCCTCCCTCACCAGAGACTTTTCAGATGCTGTTCCCACTCCTTGAGGCACCTTCTCATCCCTTTTCCCCAGAGAGCTCCTACTTAACCCTCAGAACTCAGCTCAAGCCACCACCTTGACCACCACTACCAAGTACTCCGAGTAAGAGTACTCTAGGGTCTTCCCAGAGTACAGAATGTCCTGCCCTTCCTTGCACCTGTCAGAGTTGCTGAGTAACTTCTGTGTGACTATTTAATTCATCTCCATGGCCCACTCCATCCCCACCACCAGACTGTGTGTTTCCTGAAGGCAAGGCCGATTTCTGTCTTGCCCGATATGGTTTTAAGTACACAGCAGGCACTCAATCAATGTTTGAGTCCTTCCTGAAATTCTATTACAAATCACTTTCTCTTTCTGGGGAATTTTCCCATCTGCATTTACTGGTGGGCTTTATAATGAGGATTCCCAAAGAATGTGGAGTCATAGGTATGAGTTTTAATTAACTCCAATAGGCATTTAATGTAGATTTAATAAGACAGTTATTGTATGTTAATTAAATGTCAACTGATTGCTAAAAGGTTTTTGCAATTATTGAAGTTTACTAATTATCTAATAGATAAATCAGTTTCCCATGTAAATAACTAGCATCTACATAAGCAATAAATAGGCCATTAGATTCCACACATTAACATATTGAAATGAGAGGTTAGCCCCTTGGGGGATTCTAGAAACTGGTGTCCAATTCAGAGAAGGAATCATCATACCAATCATCTCATAGTCGTTATGCCCCATCCTCTGGGACACAGTGAGAAATCTGGTTGCAAAGATGAGCCTGCTCAGAGCTGGAGCCAGTTTTAGAAATGCTTCCTTCCCACACTTTCTGAAAGCAGAAAACTGGTAGCAGTTTTGGTCTACTCAAGAAAGATCCCTTCATGCTCTGAGGGTTCCTCTCATCTTCTGTAAAATGGGGGTCTGTAAAGTTCTCTACCCCCAGTGTCTGCGAGCCCTGATGGCTAACACATGCGCCTCAAGAGAGGGCGTGTTCAGCGGGCAGCAGCACCCCTCTGCTCTGGTCTTCACAACCCCTGGCCCAGCTCCGGCTCTTCCATCAGACTCACTGTCTGGGAGACGGCGGTCGGGAGATGACTTCCTTCCCCAAGTCTCAATTTCCCCATCTGGAAGAGCCACCTCCCAGGGTTGCACAGATGAAATGAATCAAGGGCCTGAGTGGGAGTAGAGAGAAAAGGAAAGGGCAACAGTTGAAAGCAATGGGGATGTTTTGGGCTTCCCAGGGGGTGATAGTGGTAAAAACCCACCTGCCAATGCAGGAGACATAAGAAACGCAGGTTCAGTCTCTGGGTTGTGAAGAATGCCTGCAAGAGGGCATGGCAAACCCACTCCAATATTCTTGCCTGGAGAATCCCATGGACTGAGAAGCCTGGCAGGCTACAGTCCATGCCAGGACACGACTGGCAAAAAGAGTTGGACACGACTGAAGTGACTTAGCACGCACGCACGGAGATGTTTGAGAAGAAAAACTGGAAAGCTGTCAGCTCTCTATGTTGCTGGGCGCTGTGTCAGGCGCTGTCAGCTATTTTCCTCTTTAGTTTTTATCCACTCTCCAGCTTAAAGTAGTTCACATCCTTCCCATTTTAGAGACGAGGGAAGAGAAACAGGGAGGCTAAGGAATCTGCAGACAGTTATGCAGCAAGAAAGTAGAAGAACCCGGAGCTCAACTACAACTACCGACCGAGACTCTCCCGACCTCTCCTGCTCCATGTCTGCCCTGCCACCCAAGGTCACGGTAATCCTGATAAACACAGCCCTTCCGAACTGGAAGTAAGAGCTAAATGGGAGTTAGCATTTGTTCTGTTCCAGGCAGTGTTTCTAAGCACTTTACATGTATAATCTTTCTTTTTTTTAAAAAAATTAATTTATTTATTTTAACTGGAGGCTAATTACTTAATTCCTACAATAAACCTCTGAGGTAAATGCTCAGGTATTTTACAGCTGAAAAAAACAAGAGGCACAGAGGGGTTTAGTAACCTAAAGGTCAAGGTCACATAGCTAGTGGGGCCAAACCCAGCATTTGAACCCCAGCAGGCAGGCTGGCTCTAGACACTGAGCCGTGGCCAGGCCACCCTAATATTCGCAGGGCCCCAGTAAGAGCACAAGTGGAGGCTCACGTACTATGTATGTGCTCCAAACATTTAACATGTATGTGAAAGTTGCTCAGTCATGTCTGATTTTTTGTGACCCCATGGACTCTAGCCTGCCAGGCTCCTCTGTCCATGGAATTCTCCAGGCAAGAATACTGGAGTGGGTAGTCATTCCCTTCTCCAGGGGACCTTCCCAACCCAGGGATAGAACCCAGGTCTCCTGCTTTGCAGGTGGATTCTTTACCATCTGAGCTACCAGGGAAGCCCTGTGTGTTTCAAATATTTAAATCGTATAACTATGTTGAGTGAAATGCCTTGACGAACAAACGTTCACAAGGACCTAGAAGGCCAAATTTGCATTTAGATTCTTAGACTCAGCAGAGTGTCATGCACACCACAGCCCGGCTGCCTGCATCCTCCAGACACAGCATCCAACAGCCCCAAGCAGCTGCCCTTCGGAGCACTCCTCACAGTGTGGCCTGCCCCACGAGGCTGGACCCAGGGAATGGGTCCACACAGACACTGGGAGCTGGGCTCTGCAGGCAGGAGACTCTGGGACCCCAGGTACCTGGCTCATGATCTTCCCCTGAAGAGGAAGGAGGGGTCCAAGCAGGCACTTCCCCGTGGATTCCTCACCACACGGGAGGGCCAGAGCATCTCCCTTAAAAGCATGGGTCTCTGGGGTGGGGTAGGGGTTCAGTCATTCAGTTGTGTCCAACTCTTTTGACCCCACAGACTGCAGCCTGTCAGGCTTGCCTGTCCATCACCAGCTCCTGAAGTTTACTCAAACTCATGTCCATCGAGTTGGTGATGCCATACAACCATCTCATCCTCTATCGTCCCCTTCTCCTCCTGCCATCAATCTGTCCCAGCATCAGGGTCTTTTCCAATGAGTCAGTTCTTCGCATCAGGTGGCCAAAGTATTGGAGTTTCAGCATCAGTCCCTCCAATGAACATCCAGGACTGATTTCCTTTAGGACTGAAATTTCCTTTAGGATTGAAAGGGGTGGGGTGGGGGCATCTTTTTCTCACGTTTAGGGAGAGAAGGGAGCAACACTGCCTTTCAGCTCCACCATACTGCCCGCCCATACCCCCTGCTAAGTGGCAGGGTTGGGGTCTGAATCCAGGCAGACTCCAGAACCTAAACACTTAGCAGCTACACTCAAATGCCAAGGAAGAGGGCCCAGCCTGCACCTGGGGTCCTCTTTTGTCTGAGGGATAGGCCAGCAGCGTGAGGCATCCAGGCAGCCTGAAGCATGGAAACACTCTGCCTTTGGAGCCAGACACAGGAGTGCTTCCACTGACAAACACCCAGATATTGAGCAACTCACTTCAACTATCTGAAAGTCAGCTTCCTTGTTGATAAAGTGGGGATCATCTCAGCTACTTGATTTTGAAGAGTTGTTGTGGCAGAAAATGACATAATGTTTGTAAAGCATGGCGTACGGTACCGGGCACGTAGTAAATTCTCAATAAATGACAGAGAGAGACACACACATGTCTTGGTCCCACGTAAGACCGTCAAGGGCCTGTCTTTCTGCAGCTGTGAATTCTTGAGCTTGGAATCCTGAGATGCTCTGTCTTTACATCCTCACCTGGCCTCCCCAGCATCCTCTCCCCTACACACACCACCCCATTCCAAGGGTCCACAACAACAGCACAGCCGGGTGTGCCAGCCCTGTGGGCACCTTCCCAGCCCTTCGGGGATCCCACCTGGAGCCCTGAATATGAGTCCCATTTGCAGGAATTCTCTTCCGTCAGGAGAAAGGGGCTTCTTTGGGAAATCCTTTTCCTTTCAGTGGGCCAGGGGGAGAGAGGGGCTTTCGGCCAATGAAAACTCACAGAGTAAATAAATGGGGGCACACCCCCCAAAGGGCTCCCAGGACCCCTGGGGTCAGAAGCCAGGCGCTGCATTTATGTGCAAATAGAGTCGGATTAGGGATTAGGGATTATCGGAGTCCCGAATTACATGCAGCTGCTCGATCTCTTTGTCCAGAGGGATCAGGGAGATTTCTTGGTCTCCCCCTCCCCTCCCCTCCCCTCCCTTCCCCAGTGCTGTAGGAGGCAGAAGGCAGGAGAGACTCTCACTGCCCAGTTGGGGAGGGCGGAGGAAGAGGTGGGGAGAGGCAGACCACCGATCGATTAGCAGCCCACGTGGCCCAGCTGCCAACGGGGTGGGATCGATGCACCTTCATGCTGATTCCTGCACATCCCTGGGGCGGGGTCTGCAGCGAGCCCAGCACCTTGCCCCAGCTCCGGCCTTTTCCCTTGCAGCACCTGGCCCTGAGAAGGGGGCCATTCCAGACATCCATCCTCAGGTGTAGCAGTCTGCATAAAACCTTTCCTTGTCCTTACCAATTACATATAGCAGCTTCAAGTCCCCTCTGGGCTTCCCTCATAGCTCAGTTGGTAAAGAATTCGCCTGCAGTGCAGGAGACCCCAGTTCGATTCCTGGGTTGGGAAGATCCACTGGAGAAGGGATAGGCTAACCACTCCAGTATTCTTGGGCTTCCCTGTGGCTCAGCTGGTAAAGATCCGCCTGCCATGTGGGAGACCTGGGTTCAATCCCTGTATTGGGAAGATCCCCTGGAGAAGGGAAAGGCTGCCCACTCCAGTATTCTGGCCAGTCCATGGGGCTGCAAAGAGTCAGACACAACTGAGCAACTTTCACTTTCACTTTCACTTTCAAGTCTCCTCTGCAACCTTGAATGGGGACCCTGTCCCAGGTGACTGAACTCCAAGAGCAGGAATGAAAACATGGGTCTTTTTCTCCCAGTCCTGGGTTCCAGTGCTACATTGGCATGTTTGCACTTTGTGGTCAATGGAAAGCAGCCCAGAAATTCACATCTTCTGCAAATTTTTTTTGGCATTTATCTCTACTAAATGCTAATATAGAACCTGAATTTTTTATATGTAACAGTTAAAGTGATCCTAACAGGTAGTTATGGTTATCTCCATTTTAAAGCTGAGCAAGCTGAGGTTCAGAGGAGTTTGGGGGTTTGTCCAACGTCACCCAGCAAGATGACAGCATCAGGACTGTAGCCCGTGGGCCCCAAGAGTTCTGCTGAAGCCTGTGGAGAAGGCAGGAGAACCCAAGCTGGGAGCTGTGTGCGCCCTGTGAGGGACAAATAGCACCTGGGCTCCCTGGGCCCTGGGGTCACTTTTCCCCAGAACAACCCTGGGTAAGGTGCCACCCTGGTGAAGCATCCCTGGGATCTCTGCCCAGGGCACCAGACGGTGGGGGTAACTGAGGCCAAACAGCTTCTGCAAGGCAGCCATGGACTCTCACTGGGGGACTGACCCCCTTCCTGCCTCTTCAGTGGGCTTCTCTGTGGGGAGACGGCATAAGGCTTTTCACTCAGAATGCTTAGACTTGGAGAAAATTCACCCACAAAAATCACAAGCAGAAGTCAGGAAAATTTTGCTGTCAAGCAAAACTTTTGTCAGATAGTAAATATTTTAGGGTTGGAGGGCCATGTACAGTCTCCGTTACACACTTTTCTTTGTTTTTCTTTATCAGCCTTTTAAAAAGCTGTTCTTAGCTCATGGGCCAGGCCCATGCTGGAATGGGCCCTCTGGCCCCACAGCTAACAAGCCCTGGTCTCACCTGTCTCTATCACAGGGGCTGAGGCAGGAGTCTGGGTCTCTGTCCCAGCAATTTCTGTTTCCATCTCCTTGGCCTAAACTGCTTCACGTGGCTGCTCTAAATGAAAGGGTGCACAGGGAAGTATTTTTTACTGAGGACATGGCTGCTGCAAGGCAAAGACAGGGTAGGTGCCAAGGCAAGGGGTGGGAATAGGCCAGGGCCTGAGCAGGGCATGAGGGGCCAAGAATCGGGGCTGGGAGCGGGCCTGGCCAGGGCTGGGTGCAGCTGTAACGGAGCCAGACCAGATCCCCACACTCTCCTCTCAGCTCGAATCAATAACTATTTGAATTTCTTTCATCTGAGCAGGGATCGCAACACAGGCAAACACGGGAAGGGAAAAGGCATTGATCCTTCCCAGCTGCTGCCAACCCCTCCCCACTGTTCTCACCGCTCCCCGCATCGTGCCATCTGGCCTTCCCTCCCCCGGGCCTCTCCGCTCAACAGAAGCTCACGGTCCCACACTCAGGCATCCACGGGACCTCCAAGGCAGCCCGCAACACAAGGAGGCTGTGGTCCCCACAACAACCAGGACCATCCAGTGCGTATCCATAGGCGGCCTCCACCTCTCAGCCGGCCCCACGACCGGACAAGCCTGGGCTTCCCTGGGTGAACCACCACCCACTCCCCAGGGCAACCTGGTTCTTATCCCCTGTGCTGACTCTCCCACCCTGCTAGCTTCAGGAATCCATTTTCATATTCATGAATCGGGGAGACAAAGCAGGTATCTCATGATCGGTTTCTCATGCAGAGTGTGATTTCAGATTCAGCCAACATCGGAGTGGTTCCCTGAGGTGTTAGATAATGGATTTCATGGGGAGAGACTGGAGGCAGGGAGCGTGGTTAGGGGAATGAGGCAGAGGGACCGATGGGAGATGCTGGGGGCCTGAAAATAAGGTACAAAGGACAAGTGAGGATGAATTGCAACATATTTGTGATATAAAATTAGTAGGATGTTGTGATAGGATGAGGGAAAGGGAGGACTCGAAAATGATCCCCAGGTTTCTGGTTTGGGTGAGGAGGCGGCAGGTCATTCACCGAGAGAAGCAACAACAGGGGAGCTGGGTCTGCAGGGAAATAGAGGGAAACTGGCCTTGGTTATGTTGAGTTGTAAATGCCAAGTTATCATGAAATGGAAAGGTCCCGAGGGAGGGTTGTCGTTGCTGTTTTAGTCGCTAAGTTGTCTCCGACTCTTTTGTGACCCCAAGGACTGTAACCCATCAGGCTCCTCTGTCCATGGAATTCCCCAGGCAAGAATACTGGAGTGAGTTGCCATTTCCTTCTGTGGGGGATCTTCCTGACCCAGGGATTGAACCTGTGTCTCCTACATTGCAGGCAGATTCTTTACCACTGAGCCACCAGGGAAGCCCTCCCCAGGGTTGTTACATGAGTCTAAATCTCAAATAGCAGCCTGTACCATGAATATAAAGTTGGGCATCCTTATCGTTCCCTCATCATCGTATAATCCCTCACTCCTTTGAGACCCATGCCATCGGGCTATACTGCCCTCTCTCCTGTTCCAATTCTCTCCAAACTACTCTTCCACATTCAGGAGAGACTTCAGACCCTGGATCGCAGTCTGTTTTCTATTTCCCAAGTCATTCTGGATGTCTTGACTCTCCAGATGGGGAATCTCTCCTGCATATTGCCTTGATAGTTTTTGATTTTCTTATCTCCACTTTTATCTCTATATCTGCCCCTCTTTACAACTTGTCACCACCAGGAACTGCACTACCTCTAAAATCACTAACTATACATACTCACTCTCTGCCAAAATGCATTATCATGCTCATTTCTTTCCACAAGTACCCTTCATTGAGCTCATTTGAGACCTCAAGCCATTGGTTCATCCACTTTCTTCCTATTCTTACATTCCTCATGTAACCTGGGAATTGTCTTTAACTTTATGTAATGGAAACCCAGCCATGGTGGCTGACCCCAATAGGAATCTATTTTTCCTTTCCTAATAAGATTCGGCTACTTGAAGAAGTCATCAAACTCCTTTTGGCTTTCTGGTCTACCGTATTTTGGGGGTAGCTTTGATTTCCATGGCAGTAGATTGTATTATTGACCTCAAAGCTTTGCCCCTCCCTGTAGCCCTTTGTCATGTGACTTTACAGTTCTTCCCACTAAAAGAGAAAAATAAGTCCCACCTCTTGGCCTTAGGTTGCCACTTTCTTATAGAATTAGATATAACTTCATATGAACCCGCAATCTCATGCCTAAGTATTTACCCTTGAGAAATGAAAACTTATGTTTGCACAAAAACCTGTATGCAAATGTTTATAGCAGCTTTATGCATAATTGCTAAAAATTGAAAACGATTCAGATGTCCTTCAAAGAGTGAATGGATAATAAATTGCAGCATATCCATACAAAAGAATACTACTTATAAAAGCAAACATACAACTGATACCTCTACCCACAAGGATGAATCTCCAATGCATTAACCGGGGTTAAAGAAGCCAGACTCAAAAAGCTACATACTATTTGATTCCATTTATATTACACTCTAGACTAGGCAATACTATAAGGAAAGAAAATAGATGGGTAGCTACCAAGGGACTGAGGATAATGGAATGGTTGACTACAAAGGAACTTGAGAAACTTGGGGCAGGTAAGATGATGCAAATGTAGCAGAAACCAACACAACATCGTAAAGCAATTATCCTCCAATTAAAAATAAATTTAAAAAAGAGATGAAGGAGATGTTCTGTATCTTGATTGTGGCAATGATTACACAATTACATACAATTGTCACAACTTATCAGACCACAGCCTTTTTTCACATCCTTTTAGTTTAACTTTTATTGGAGTATAGTTGCCTCACAATGTCCTTAGTTTCTGTTGTACATAAAAGTGAATCAGCTACACGTATATCCCCCTTTTTGGACTTCTTTCTCATTTAGGTTATCACAGAGCACTGAGTAGAGTTCCCTGAGCAATACAATAGGTTCTCATTATCTACTTTATACATAGTATCAGTAGTACATGTATGTCAATCCGCATCTCCCAATTCATCCCACCCTCCCCCACCACCCTTTGCTGTCCATATGCTGGTTTTCTACGTCTATGTCTCTGTTTCTGTTTTGCAAATAAGATCATCTATACTATTTTCTAGATTCCACATATATGCTTTAATATGCAGATGATACCGCCCTTATGGCAGAAAGTGAAGAGGAACTAAAAACCCTCTTGATGAAAGTGAAAGAGGAGAGTGAAAAAATTGGCTTAAAGGTCAACATTCAGAAAACTAAGATCATGGCATCTGGTCCCATCACTTCATGGGAAATAGTATCAGACATTATTTTGGGGGGCTCCAAAATCACTGCAGATGGTGATTGCAGCCATGAAATTAAAAGACACTTACTCCTTGGAAGGAAAGTTAGGACCAACCTAGATAGCATATTAAAAAGCAGAGACATTACTTTGCCAACAAAGGTCTTTCTGGTCAAGGCTATGGTTTTTCCAGTGGTCCTGTATGGATGTGAGAGTTGGACTGTGAAGACAGCTGAGCACCGAAAAATTGATGCTTTTGAACTGTGGTGTTGGAGAAGACTCTTGAGAGTCCCTTGGACTGCAAGGAGATCCAACCAGTCCATCCTAAAGGAGATCAGTCCTGGGTGTTCGTTGGAAGGACTGATGCTGAAGCTGAAACTCCAGTACTTTGGCCACCTCATGCGAAGAGTTGACTCATTGGAAAAGACCCTGATGCTGGGAGGGATTGGAGGCAGGAAGAGAAGGGGATGACAGAGGATGAGATGGCTGGATGGCATCACCAACTCAATGGGCATGAGTTTGAGTAAACTCTGGGAATTTGTGAGGGACAGGGAGGCCTGAAGTGCTGTGATTCATGGGGTTGCAAAGAGTCGGACATGACTGAGCGACTGAACTGAACTGAACTGAACTGATACAGGCTACGTCTTTAATAGGATGTCTTTTACTGCATCTAAATTAGACTTTAATAGATTTGACTTTTAAAAATAATTTCTAGGTTTTGAGATCATTTCAGCCAAATTCTAACATCCAACAGAAGTTGGTTTCATGAAGATGGAAGAAAGGAAAGGAAAGGAAGGAAGTAGATGGATAAAAACATGGAAGAACTGATTGATTGATGAATGGCAGCTGGCCAAGTAGCTGACCAGCCAGCTGGACAGACGAATAGACCATCATCAGAGCAGAGAGATAGATTGGGCTGGACAGGACAGGAGCCTACAGAGGACAAGCAACTGGGGCAATGGCAAGAATGCTCACTGGACTCAGACAGCTTGAGCTCTAGGCCCAGCTGTGTGAACTGAGCAAATCCCTACTTCCTATCATGTGAATGGGAATAATAGTCATCCCCTCCCAGTTAACCATAATTACTCATTTAATAAGCATTTATTTAGCACCAGCTCTGGGCCAAGCACTCCTTTAAGCACTTCCCCTATATTAGTTCATGTCATCGATGCAACACTCTTTTTTTTAATTGTTAAAAAATGAAGTATAGGTGATTTACAATGTCATGTTAGTTTCCGGTATATAGCAAAGTGATATAGATATAGATATACATTTATGTGTATTTGTATACCTATATGCGTATTTGTGTATATATATATATAATCTTTTTTAGATTCTTTTCCATTATAGTTTATGACAAGATAATGAATGTGGTTTCCTATGCTATACAGTAGGGTGTTGTTGTTTTATCAGTTTTATATATAATAATGTGTATCTGATAATCCCAAACTCCTAATTTATCCCCTCTTTCCCCTTTGGTAACCACATTTGTTTTCTATGTCCATACAACACTTTTATATTCCTGTTTACCAAAGGAGGGATATGGCTACAGATAAGTTGAGAGACTTGCTCATGGTTACCCAAGGAGCAAGGAGGGGTCAAGAGCTCAGTACTGTCCACAGGCCCACCCTAATGTGAGGGTCATCACACCTATTAATATTAGGTTAAACCAGATGGAATTGCTGATACTTAGTCATTTCTCACACTCCGATAAAAATGGCATTTTTATCTATTTCAACCTAATACTACTATTAGTAACCACTGTTCATTGAAGTACTCAATGAACAGTGGTTACTAGTAGTCACCATTTGGGCCAACTCTGCCCTTAGCACTTTGCACGCATTGTCTCATTTACTGCTCTCAAAAAGCACTCTTAGGGGTGCTTGTTCCCATCTTACAGATGAGGAAAATGAGGCTTAGAGAGGCAAGCATTTTGTACACATTCAAATTGGTAGAACTGAGATGGAGCTCTGTGTGTGACCTCAGAGCACAGAGCATCTCTTTCCTGCTGGGTGAAGCAAGGGGCTGAGTCTCTCACCACCCATTCAACCCATTTTAGTCCTTGAATCTACCCTTAGTCCTTCTTCTCTCCCCCTACCGTGCCCACTCCCCACAGGGCTCAACAGATAGAGGAGGGACAGGCCAGCAGGGAGAAGGGGTTGGGCGTCTTATTTTCTTATTTTCTCAGAAGTATAGGATTTTCTGAATTTCTTGGCTCCATCCATATTTCAGGGCCTGATATGTCCAGGACAGCTGTCTCCCTCCCCCTGCCCCTTCCCTACAGACCTCTCCACCACTTCCTCCAGGGCTCTGAAGCCCCTGCAAGGCCTGTCTCCTATGCCAGCCTGGTTAGGGAAGGTTCCAACATCCGGGCCCCCCTGTTCCAACAGCTGGGTCCTCGAGCCCTGGCCCCAAGCCCCAGCTCTTGGCTGCCTCAGCTTTGGATGATGACAGGAAAGTACCCTCATGATTGCCAACTTCTTGTTCCTCTGCTGGCGATTGCGGGGGTCTCAGTGTGGTGACACAGACCCCCCACACACGAGGCTGACCTCTGCTCCTGGCCTCAGAGGGCCTGAGCCCAGGCCCAGCTGAGTTGCTGCCCCAGCTCAGAGCTGGAGGAAATAGCTGTTGCTGCTATGGCAACAAGGCTTTGTACCATCTGCCCAGAACAAGAGGGTTTTCTTGTCCCTCCTTGGGTCCCAGGGTGGGAGCGCTACTGCTTTAGGACAGAGGCTGGGAGGATGCTCCATCCCCCTTTGCCCAGCATCCTGTGAGCGCCGAACAGCTAAGAAAAGCTCACTCCAGGCCAGTACGTTGGACCCTCAGAAACTGGGAACCACAAATCTCCAGCCTTCCCCTCTCTCCCATGGCAGACCTCTGGTAGCATTTTCCATCGGGACCTGAAGGGGCCTCTTCTTAAGGTGGATTTGTGAAAGAATGCAGAGACTATAGAATGCAGCCCCTTTTCTAGCCCAGAGAATCAAAGATGTATGTGCTTAAAAGTATCCTAATCCATCCCAGTCAAGATTCAGAGAGGGGCAGGCATTCTCCTTAGGCCGCACAGCCAAGATTTATGGGGCTTGAACTGGTCACCCTTTCTGCTGACTCTCAGTCCAGTTCTCAGCCTAAACACCCCACCCTCTCCCACCAGGCACTGACGCCTGTGAGTCAGCCTCAGTGTCCTTCCTTTCATTGTCATAGCAACCAGGTGATTTCTGGGGACTCATCCTCATACCTAAGACCCCTCAGAGGCTCATGCGGCTAGCTCTGTAGCCAAAAGATGACCTCTGAGCATCCAGCACAGGCCTGGCTTGGAAGGTCATCAGTGACAGGCAGCAGTGATTCCTAAGCCAAGAAGTTCCCAGCTATGAAAGAGTCACTGAGGCCAAAGACTCCAAACTATGGATGACACTTAAAATTGAAGACTAATGGAGGGACAAGATCCAGAAATGGAGCAGGAGGTCAGACCTGGCAGACGCCAGCCTGAGCTGAAAGCATCTGGGTCTGAGGCAGGCTGCTGTCCCCTGCAGATCTTACCTGGTTGCACCTGTCACACATACCCTGCAACCCACCGCTGGTAGACAATGCTACTTCCTATTGGCACCAATGGAGAAAACGCCGCAGGGAAGCCCTGTAAGTGTCTGATTTTGAATGCATAGTCAGGAATCGATCCTCTGCTATGATGTTTCTCTGTTGTTTCTAAGTAAATGACACAGTGAGAAGTTTTTCTGATCTCTTGTGAACACAGCAGACTGCTGTGAGACAGAAGAGCCTAATGCCTGCAGCGTCCGCGTCCTGCATCCCCTTCAGTCTCTACAGCTCTTCCACTCTCTTGCTTAGTGACCTTGGACAAGTTGATTCTTCCCCGGACCTCATTTGCCTCTGTTAAGTGCAAGTGTTAAGCCAGGAGATCTCTTAGCTCCTTCTCAACTCTGTCCCAACTCAGAGTTTATGGGGCCAAAATTCCAATTGTTTTATTTGCTGTTAAAATGTAATTGATTTGGGTTAGGGAACAGACTTGAGGTTGGCAGGAGGGGAGAAGAGCTCGGGGAGGGATGGAGTGAGAGTTTGGACTTAGCAGATAGCAGCTATTATATATGAAATAGACAAACAACAAGGTCCTACCGTAGAGCACAGGGAGCTATGTTTAATATCCTGTGATAAACCACAGCGGGAAAGAATGTGAAAAAGAATGTATATGTTGTATAACTGAATCACTTTGCTGTAGAGCAGAAAATAACACAACTTTGTAAACCAACTCCACTTCAATAAGTTTTAAAAGAAAATTTAAATGATTTGGGTTTGTTTGGGGACCAGTGTGTTAGTGTTTAGCTAGACTGTCTCCAATATTTGTATAAGGGTCTTTATATATATATATGTATGTATGTATATATATATATATATATATAAATGGATGTACACACACATTTATACACACATACACACACACACACATACACATATACCTATTCTCTCAAAGTCAACAGCCTACTGGCTCTGAAGCCCGAGTTCGGATCTTGACTCCACTGCTCTCTGGATGTATGACCTTGGGCAAATATCTGACCGCTCTGGGCCTTAGTTGCCTAATAACAGTACCTCTATCACTGGGTGACTATTTCCAATGTGAAAGTGAAAGTGAAAGTTGATCAGTCGTGTCCGACTCTTTGCAACCCCATGGACTATAGAGCCTTGGAATTCTCCAGGCCAGAATACTGGAGTGGGTAGCCTCTCCCTTCTCCAGGGGATCTTCCCAACCCAGGATGGAACCCAAGTCTCCCGCATTGCAGGCGGATTCTTTACCAGCTGAGCCTCAAGGGAAGCCGGTATTTCCAATGTAGTAAAGTATATAAGGGCTGCCCAGGTGGCGCTAGTGATAAAGAACCCACCTGCCTATACAGGAGACATAAGAGATGTAGGTTCGATCCCTGGGTTGGGAAGATTCCCTGGAGAAGGGCACGGCAACCCATTCCAGTATTCTTGCCTGGAGAATCCCATGGACAGAGGAGCCTGGTGGGCTACGGTCCATAGGGTGGCAGAGTCGGACACGACTGAGTGACAACAGCGCAGAGCACAGACAGTATACGAAGTTCTCAGTGCAAAGTCTCTGTTCAGCTCAGTCGCTCAGTCGTGTCCAACTCTGCAACCCCATGGACTGCAGCATGCCAAGACTCCCTGTCCATCTCCAATTCCTGGAGTTTGCTCAAACTCATGTCCATCGAGTCACTGATGCCATCCAACCATCTCATCCTCTGTCGTCCCCTTCTCCTCCTGCCTTCAATCTTTCCCAGCATCAGGGACTTTTCCAATGAGTCAGCTTTTCACATCAGGTGGCCAAAGTATTGGAGCTTCATCTTCAGCATCAGTCCTTCCAATGAATATTCAGGACTGATCTTTAGGATGGACTGGTTGGATCTCCTTGCAGTCCAAAGGACTCTCAAGAGTCTTCTCCAACACCACAGTTCAAAAGCATCAATTCTTCAGCGCTCAGCTTTCTTTATAGTCCAACTCTCACATCCATACATGACCACTGGAAGCCCTTTTATACTCAATATATAAGTGCAATGTTTGGCAGATAGTAAACACTCACTAAATCAGCACGTTTAGAAAATATGTGAGTGAATGAATGAGTGAGTAAATAGGAAACTGCTGGGGGGGGTGGGACTTTGTTTCTAGCACTCAGGACCTGCATCTGGGCTCCGGTGGGTGTGACTCTGGGATGGGACTTCCACCCCAGATCTCTCCTGCTGGATCAGCCTGAAGCCACCTTCAGCAGATTCTGCCTGAAGTCATACCCCCAGGGGGTGTCTTCACCTTCCCAGGTGTCTCCCTTCCCTTACTGAGGTGCTCAGACCTGCTTTTGGAGTCTCTGACCCAGGACTCTTGGCTCAGGGGATATCCTCCAGCTGCAATCCCAGAGCCCTGCATGGAGGGAGCACCTCAGAAGACCCAACAGAGGAGGACATGGTGGGTGGGTGGAATGTGTGCGGTGTCAAAGAAGTCCAAGCAGGTAAAAGGAAATCCTTTTCTCATCACCCTGTGGCTGGACCACACCTGATGACCCTGGGGGTGATCATATGACCCAAGTTCAGCCAACCTGTTCTCTCTCTTGAGAACTAGGACCTGGAAGTAAGGGTCACCTGGTTAGTTTCTTCACATGTCTGCATCTATAGAGTGTGGGTAAATGAACATCAGACAGGGGTCCAGCGGGATGGTCAGCAGGGATTCTTGAACACAGTAGCACAAAGTGGGTGCAGGTCAGGGCCTTGACATGTGGAGAGGCAATCAAGGGCAGTATTCTGAGACTGGAAAGGAGAAATGGGCAGCAGACAGGGAGGCCAGTGGGGACACAGGGACACGGCAGTGTCCATGATGGAACTGGGAGAAAACGCCTACCTCCTTCAAGAGCCCAGGGACTCAGGCTGGGACACAGGGAGAGCTTGGGAGGACCCAGGGCATGAGGGCTGGTACCAACCTCCGCATCTCGGGACCACTACAGACCCTGTCCTGGGGCAAAGCCCAGAGCAGAGCTGGTCTGTGATGGGAGTGGGGAGCGGTGCAGAGGGGTGGGCAGAGCAGCCTCTGGTGCAGAGAAGAGGCTCTAGGGTCAGGTCAGGTGGGAGACTGAGGGCCACCCCATCCAGACGCAAAAGAGACATCCTGGCCGCCTGGCTCAGGCTGCCTCATCGGCCCTCTGGGGTCCTCAGCCCAACAGCCTCGAATTATCCTGCCATTAGTGGTGATCCATCCCTTCTGAGCGCTGTGCCATTTCATCACACCATCTCAGCATCCAACATTAGAAGATAACTGCGCTCACAACATATGTCATTACTCATTAAGGGACTTTTTCTGGATTATGGCTGGGGCTTAATGACTTGTTAAAGATGTTTAACACTTACAATTTTGTTTTTAATTTAGGAAGCAGCATGATCAAACTGCGCCCTGAGACTCTCTTGGATTTGGTGAAATCTGGAGATGGGCCGGCTCCGAGGCTGTCTGTGCAGGGAGGTGATCTTAAATTGAATTGCAGCCCTCCGAGGGGTGTTTGCCCCGTCAGCGGCTGCCAGGATCTGACATGTTAATGGGGCTGAGGAAACAATGGGTTTCAGAGGTAATTGCTGAAGCAATGACTTCCAGGCAACATTTGACTTAAAAGCGCAGTGTTGCTGCTGCTGGGAGGGGCTGGGCGGGGGCTCCGCAGTGGGCCTGTCTCCAGATTCCAGCCAGGTTTACCTACCTGCGGGGCTCAAGTGGCCACACGCCACGCAGCCAAGGGTGCTAACTCACAGCTTCCTTCCCGCCGACCCCCATTATTCTGCCCATGGTCCACAGTGGGAGTTGTTCCCTGGGGGCTACCAGGCAACGGAATTAGAAGGTAGGGTTCCTGACTAACCGAGCCATTAAGAAGATGGGCTTGGAGTGAAGAGAAGCCAAGTCCACTCTTATCCCCAACACACAAGAGCTGTCTCTGGTGTTTGGGGTAAGTCTGGTTCTCTGAAGGCCCCCAGGGACTCACCTGTATGACTGTAGATTTGTGGGGAGGATACAGTGAGATGATCCAATAACAGGCTTAGCACTCGATCTGGGCCATGCTAAGTACACAGCAAATGATAGGAAAGGCCAGCCTTTGATGCCAAACCCAGCCTCTGTACCCTGACACCGAACTGTCTTGAAGACAAGAGTTTTGAGTGAAGTAGAAATAAATGAATGGCTTTCTTGCTTTGCCAGGCAAAGCGGGCCACAGGTGGCTAATGCTCTCAAAACTGTGTGTCCCGACCCGGTGGGAGTAGTGAGGCATTTGATAGTAATGGTTCAGAGATGAGGGTGCGATCAACTGGTGGACAGTCTTCTGACTGGTAGGCGGTGAGGTAATTGGGATTCAGCATCATCAACCTCCTGTTTCCAAGAGATCTGGGGTCTGTGTGCTTGTGGGCAGCACACAGCTAACTTTTCCCACCAGGTGGGAACTCAGTATCTGCAAAACAGGGCAAAGAGCTTGTTATGTATATCCTTGAAGGGGATCTAGGAACTTGCCCCCAAGGCAGCACTATTGTCTTTTGACTGCTCCTCCCTCCTCCCTGCATCCCCTCTCTCCCCTAATTAGGCCCCACAGGGTCCTACTTTCACATTTAGTGAGCTCTGATTCCCAAAGTCATTGAATCCACCCAACAACCTCAGAGGTAAGAACTATTATGTCCATTTTACAGATGAGGAAACTGAGGCTCTGGGAGCTGAAGTATTAGAGTCAGAATCCAAACGTAGGCAACTGACTCCCACATTCTCAGCCAGCACGTTACGGCCATTGCTGCCCAGTCACTGCTTCCTGGTTGAGTGGCTCTGGGCAAACAACTTTGTCTACATATCAAGGCAATGGTTATACCACAAGCTGGTTCTCTTTGTTGTCATATTTCAGCTTTTTTAGATAGTTCTGGGCCTGCCAGAACTTTTCTTCTACGTGAAGGTCAATCTGAGAGCCCTCAAGTCTCTTTGCTCTTCAAAAAGAACCTGGGGAGTCGCATAAGAAATTAGCAAATATGCAGCTGCTACAGTAGGAAATAAGTCAGAGGTATATTCTGGCATGAATGACTTTAATATTAGCCTTGAACAAGGAGGAGAGAAAGACAAATGGATTCTCAGTCCAGCTCCTTGGAAAGGACATGCCAGGCCCAAGTTCAAATATGCAGCAGACTGGGTTAAGATTGAGGCCATGAATAGAAATGGAGGCTCATTGAAGAGTCTAGAAGAAAGTTTCATCAAATCATCCATATATGCATATATGCATGAATACACACCTGTCTTAAACATTCACCCAAGCACCTACTAAGCATATGGTTCTGTGTTGGGCAATGGTAGAAAAATGTGGAGCCCACATTTACCATCACTAGTGTTAGTCACTCAGTTGTGTCTGACCTTGTGACCCTGTGGACTGTAGTCCTCCAGGCTGCTCTGTTCATGGAATTCTCCAGGCAAGAAAAGCTGCAACGTGACGACAAGGAGAATCCTGTCCATGGAATTCTCCATGCTAGAATACTGGAGTGGGTTGCCATTTCCTTCTCCAGGGGATCTTCCCAACACAGGGTTCAAACCCAGGTCTCCTGCATTGCAGGCAGATTCTTTACCGCCTGAGTCACCAGGGAAGTACCCAACTAGTGCTTAGTAAAGGCCAAACTCCAACACAGGCTTCTTCTGACCCTTTATCCTGAGCCTGCCAGAGGCCTCTGATCTTGTTGCAATGGCCATGAACTTGGTTGGTCTTAGGCGCCCTCACTGCCCAGAAAAGCAGGAAGTCACCGCTCCATCACTATGGTAGCAACTTCCCAGGACCCAGGCCAGGCTGGAGGAGAAGGGAGGTCACCCACTTGTGTCACAAATACAGAGAAGCCTCCAAGAGCATGAAGGCTGGGACCAGGTTCCAGAGGCCTCTAATTGTACTTCTCATCTGAGCTGTTCCAGGGGAAGGAGATCCAGGAAGCAGGCAAGCCCTCACCCACTGAGGACTGGGGTCCCCGAGGTGGAGGTCACCAGCTCAGGGATGGTCCAGCCCCTTTTGATGAATCCTGTAGAACTCTCCTAGGTCTGTTTGCTGCTGTTGTTGTCCAGTCACTCAGTCGTGTCTGACCCTTTGCAACCCCATGGACAACAGAACACCAGGCTTCCCTGTCCTTCACTATCTCCCAGAGTTTACTCAGACTCATGTCCATTGAGTCAATGATGCCATCCAACCGTCTCATCCTCTGTTGCCCCCTTCTCCTCCTGCCGTCAACCTTTCCTAGCATCAGGGTCTTTTCTAATGAGTCAGCTCTTCTCATCAGGTGGCCAAAGTATTGGAGCTTCAGGATCCATCCTTCCAATGAATATTCAGGGTTGATTTCCTTTAGGATTGACTGGCTTGATCTTGCTGTCCAGGGGATTCTCAAGAGTCTTCTCCAGCACCACAGTTCAAAAAGCATCAATTCTTTGCCACCTAGCCTTCTTTATGGTCCAACTCACATCCATACATGACTACTGAAAAAAAACCAGGTCTCAGGAGATATCACTAACTGAAACTCTCTGTGACAAGAATTATGGGCAGTGTCTCCATGTGGCCTGAAAGCCCTAAGCACCTAGCATGGGTGCACAGCAGCCTCAAGGGAGGGAAATCCAGGAGAGGGGAAAGTCCAGTCCCCTCCATCTGGTACAAAGACATAAAAATCCTAAGGCCATGGCCAGGACCCTTAGTGTCCCACACCTAGACCTCCAAGGAGGAGTGTTCCCCCCATCAATGGGCCCATTTCAGCAATGGGGAAACAACTATGGGGAACCCAGACAGAGAAGTTTCCTGAAGACAAGGAGAACGCTGTCCCCATCACTATTCCCCACCACACATACACACACACACACGCACACACGCATGCATGCACGCACACACTCACACACATACGAATAAGACCAAATGCACAAGCTTAACTTCCATACCTTTGTACTTGCTTTTCTTCTTAGAAAGTTTTGCCAGCCCCTCCCAACCACCTATCCCTCCAGTCACAGCTCAATGTCACCTCCTCTGTGAAGACTTCACACTCCTCCATCCTCTAGGTTTTCTTTAGAACTTTGCACAAACATCTATCACAGTATGTGGCTGTTGGTTCCCAAGCCCTTCCTACAAGACTAAAGCTCTTTGAGATCAAAGCTCTTATCTTGTTCATCTTTATATCCCAGGGCATCCCAAGCATTCAAACATATTTGAAGAAGGAAAGGGAAGAAGGAAGGATGGATGGGAAGGGAGGAGAGAGGAAGGAGGGAAAGGGAGGGGAAGGGAGAGGAAGGAGAGAAATGGAAAAGAGAGGAAGGGAAGATGGGATGGGATGGGATAGGTTGGGATGGGATGTCAAGACAAGGAAAGGTAAGCAGCCAATTATAGCTGTCTCCTGCTGTGCAATCTACATGCCAGGATATAGTAATACCTTGACTACATTCTCTTTTTTCTGGAGAGGAAAGGAAGATCCAGGCACACTTGTCACTATTCAGCCTTTCGATTCTAGCTCATGTGACTGCTGTTCAACCACTCATGATTTTGTCTAGCTTCCCTTTGTTTTCATTTTTCCATCTTGATGGGAAAAGAATGACATTTATACTGTCACTGAGCAAACAGAACTATGACTTCTGTTTCACTGGGTTTGTCTGTGTCTTGCAATTTAGAGGGGGAAAAGTTTATTGAAACTTGCCCCATGTTACAACAGTGCACCCTTAAAAAAAACCCAGCACCTTCATTACGCATACCCTTGTTAGGAAAACGTCAACACTGTAGTTGCAAGCTTTTTGATAAGAGTACATTTTCCTCATCTGTATTTTATTGCTCTTTCCTAAGCCTTACTCTTAAAATCATCTGTTTCACTACTTATGAAGCAAATTTATTCTTCCATTCTATTACTTTCCCACCATTACAAGTTTTTTCCCCTCTGGGAATCTGCAGGGCCGGCGTAGACTTGTGCCTTCCCACACCCCAATCTAATGTTATGTTTATGACAAGGGACCCAGAAAACAAGTTCCCCCTAGAGTCATCTTCTCACTGGACCTCTGATGGACAAGGGCAAGGTTCCAAAGGAAGGGCTTGGAGGCCCCAGGTACCGTCTTCCCTCACAGCATCACCCTTTTTCTCCCCGGGGAGCCAAAGGCAGCCTCTGAAATGAGGCAGAGACTTCTAGGAGAAGCTGGAGTGCTCACGAGAAAAGCAGCGGAGTTGGCGCCACCAGTGTGGTGCATTTAGTCACATTAATTAATCCCCCAAATAACCCACTTCTACAGATGAAGAAACCCAGGCTCATAGAAGTTAAGAGATGAGAATCATTCAATGAATATATTTTCATATTCACGATGGACAAGCACTGTTCCGACAGAGCAGGCATTCTAGCTGAAGGTTAGGGGCAATAAAACAATAGACATATCAGTACATGAAAGGAAGAATCAGAAAGGGTCAGTGCTGAGAGTGTGTGCACACTCACAGGCTAAGGAGGATTGGGAACACCTGTCATAAGACAGGGGTGGGGGACTTGAAATAGGATGGCCACGGGAGACCTCAGCAGGACAGTGTCCTGACAGAGCTAAGAGTGTGAGCCCTCTGGATACCTGGGGAAGAATGCTCTAAGCAATGCGACATGAGGTGCAAAGGCCTGGGATGGTGAGTGAGGGGGCACAGTCTCTAGAGAGGTGGGCAGGGAGGTCAAGGGGATTACCGATTATGGGGGTCTTCAAGGCTATTGAGAACTTAGACTTTTACTCTCAGTGAAACAAGGGAGCCACTGCAAGCTTTCAAGCAATGGAGAATTATGATGTGAGTAGTATTTAAAAAGCTCTCCCTGGCTGCTGGGTTGATTTACACCATAAAGGGCTAGGGTAGAAGAAGCACCATCAGTTAAGAAGGCTGTTGCAATAATTCAGGTGAGACAGGATGGTGGCTTGGACCAGGTGCACTCCATGCTACTTCCAGGGTGGAAGAGGAGTGTTCCAGGCAATAGATGTGGTGAGTTGTGGTCAGAAACTGGATGTATTTGGGAGGAAAAGGCAGAGAGTCTTCCTGATTGATTAAATGTCGCAGATAAGAGAAGGGGCAGGGGGTCGGGGAGTCTCCAAATCTTTCCAGCCTGAGTAGCTGGCAGCATGTGTTCATTTGAGATTCTCTTAAATCCCCAAGAGGTGATCTGGGGGCAGTTAGGTACATAAGTCTGGAGTTAGGGCAGAGTTTCAGGATGGAGGCATGCATTTGCAAGACTTGAGCCCAAGACGGTACTTCATGAGACATGATGAGATCACAGGGCAGTGGGGGCAAATGGAAACACAGGAGCAGCAGAGGCTGTGGTGCTCCAGGGTTCAGAGGCTGCAGAGCAGAGGATGGACCAGCAAAGAAGACCCAGGAAGGATGGCCAATGAGGCAGCAGGAAAGCCAGGGAACTGACACCCAGGAAGCCAAGTGGAAGAAAGGGCTTCATGAAGGAGGAGGAGAAGAAGGAGGAGGAAATGATCAACTCTGTCCAACACTCAGAGTACGACCCACTTAGACTGAACTAGAAAATGATTGTAGGCTTGAACCGGGGGCTCAGAGTCACCCAGCCAGTGAGGGATGGAGCTAAAATTCAAATCCAGGTCTCCCCCACCGTCAGGCTACAGGTCCAGAAGGGAACCATTCAGAGAACCATCATTTTTCACTTATGAAATGCTCTCACTCATGGCTAGAAAGGTGTGTCAACATTTTAGCCAGACACCCAGGAGGCAGTTTCATGTAACAAGCAGACTTTGGGATCAGATGTGCTCTGTTCAGGGCCCTGCTACTCACTGCGATGGGATCACAGTCAGGTCGCTTCACTTCTCTGAGCCTTGGTGTCTTCACTGGGAGACAGGGACGATCATGCTCATCTCTCCAGAGCTGGAGAGACGGTGGCACCAAATACTTAGCTTGGCGTCCAGGCACATGGTGGAGAAGGCTGATGGGAGCAGGGGCACCCCTATTATCGGTGGCCTGGGTGGTCCCCTCCTCCTGCCATCCCTCTGTGGAACGAGGAGCCCTCTTTTTTGTGTGTTAACAGCCCAGGTCCATCATGGAGAGTGTGTTGGCCATGAGGTTTTTTTCTGAAGACCTATTCTGAGCGAGACATTCGCCACTGGGGCCCAGGGGAAGCAGGAGGCCCAGGCCAGAGGATGTGGGAAGGGATGTCTGGACCGTGGATGGGCCCCATGTAGATTTCTGTTCATACCAGGCCTGGACTATCACTTTACAAAGGCAGCTGTGAATGACATCAGTGTGCATTTCCTGAAAGGGACAGGGGTGAAGAGGGCTTGGGGCCCTGCCCTCCCCTAGAAACATGGCATGCTGAGGTTGACCCCTCAGTATTACCTGGGGCTGTGGGCTGGTGGCCTGTGTTCCCAGTGAACAACAGGAAGAGTATTTGCAGCCCAAGTGCTATGCGTCAGCGTGGATGAAGATGCGTGAGTGAGTGTGTGCTCATGCATGTGTGTTTTTACATATACACAAGCATGGGGTGTACAGAGTGGCTGCACATCCATTGTTCACGGGCAGTTTGTGTGTGTGCAAGCACCTTTGAGTGGGCACATGGGTGTGCTGCATGCACTGTATCGGCCGCTCCTTGAACGAGCTGGTGTCTGGAAGAAGTGATGGGCAAAAGCCAGTGGACTGAGGGCGGCACCCAGGCCAAGCAGTCTGGATCTCTTGGGAGAAACAAGGTCCTCAGGGACTCCGCGGGCTGGACTGTCCGCTGCACCACACACAGCAAGCTGCCTGGCACCTCCCCAGCACGGACCCACCAGCTCAGCCGTGAATCAGCCCAGGTGCCCACCTTGGTTTCCATGGCCAAGTCCCAGGAAGCCTTTCTCTGTCCAGACCTGGAGACGGCCTCCCAGCCTTCATGCTGAGGACACAGAGTTCAGAAGAGATACCAGGCCACACCCCAGTGCCAACCACAGCCATGGAGGCAGGGACTCTGCCTCTCCCAACAAGCCTGGAGCTCTCAGCTTCCCTCTGCAGTAAACCAAAGTCACAGCTGCCCAGGTTCTGCCCTTGGAAATGAATCACTGAAGATTCCCCTTTCATCCTGGAACCTCTCAAACAGCCTCATGAGCTGTGCGCAGGTCTCCCCAGGTAGAATTTAAGGCAGCTGCAAAATGCCTCGATATTTTCAGAGGCCTTATTGTGCTTAAACTCGTTAGAGAGGCCATGGAGTTAATTAGTATATAGATTTTTCCATAGAAAGCTAATTTTCAGAATGATTTGCAGCCACTGGGTCTGTAACAGACTGCAATCTATTTTCTTCTCAATGTTTTTTTCCTGCAAAGAAAAGCCCCAATTGCAGTGGCCAGATGACTTCCATACCTCACTCCCAGCCCATCTCCTCAGGGTTCTAGAGCCCCTCAGACCACGCTATTTCCCTACAGTTCTGTCCAACTCACCAGCCCTCAGCTGATGAATGAAGCCCTCTCCTCCGTTTTCATAGATGTCAGCGCTGGCTGGCCAAGCCAGCTTTGAGAAGGGAGTGCAGAGCGAGTGGGCTGAGGGCTCTTACGATGGAGCCCAGCAAGGGTTGTGTGTATGAACCTGGGGTCAGATAGACCCAGGGACAATCCAGGATCCGACCTTATGCCAAGTTATTTCTCCTCTCTGTGCTAGATCTCCCTCATCAGTAAAATCAAAAGAGTGCTCACAACTTCATAAAGAGTATTTTAAGGATCATTATTAACACTGATTTTTTTAAAAAGCAACATTTATTGGTGCTTCCAGTGTTCTAAGCTCTGTCCTGTAAGTATTGGATTGGCCAAAAAGTTCGCTTGGGTTTTCCTGTAAGCTGTTAGGGAATGAACTTTCAGGCCAACCCAATATTTTATATCATCTCATTAAATTCTTATTATCACCTGGTTTCAAGGGAGGAAACAGAGGCTCAGAGGGGTAAGTAATTTTCCCAAGGCCATACAGTCGGTAACACAACAGGTCTTCAAATTCAAGTCTGCCTGGTTCCAGAGATAAAAAACAGGCAAAATCGCTCATAGAAAGTGGTAGTTGCTATGATGATAATGATGATGGTGGTGATGATGATGAAGAAGAATACAGCTATGCTTATTACTTTTTCCCCAGGATTCTGAGCCCTCCCTCACACTTCACAGCAATGAGACTCTGCCAACCCATGCTCCTAAGGGCAGAAAAGTAAGAGAATCACAGAGTCTTGAAGCTGGGAAGATGGAGATTGTAGAATCTATCCCTCCCCCACTGGACAGGTGAGGGGACATTGGGGCCAAGGGGCGGGGGTTCCAGATCCACCCAAGTCACCCACAGAGAGCATAAGCCTGCTGACCACCCCCGACCTTCTTCATCTGCATCGAGCCTGCTTCTCTCCCATATCAGGACTCCGAGCTCCTCTGAGGGCCTCTCAGAATGCGGAGCCAGGGGATGAGCTGACACCTGACAGCCTGGTGATGGTTTGGATGGTTTCTCAGCCCTCTGCTGAGTGAAGGCAATATTAGTCATCAGCGATCTGCGTGTGCCTAAGAATCCTTGTCAGAAAATGTGATGACTTAGTGGACTGAAAATGTATTTCCCTGCCTTATCACACATCTGGAGTTCCAGCAGAGCAGCCCCTGGGCTGGGGAGGCAGTCAGCCTCAAGAATTTGCACAGATATTGGTGTTTATCAGAAGAAGTCCAAATGGAGGCTGAGCCAGGAGGGGGACAAGGAGTAATAGCTTGAGAACATGCCGACAGTGATAAGGAAGCAGTATCTGCTCACTACCCCAGAGAACTCTCCCATCACCCCAAACCTGCAGCCCTGTCTGCCCCTGGTTGAGGAGGTGAGTCCATTTGCTCCTCTGGCCAGAGGGAAAGGGACAGAAAACACTGGTTTCTATGGGGAGAAGCCAGCAGCTTCCCAGAACTGGCTTCCACCCTATTGAAATTCTGTGTAGCAAACATTGACTGAGCACCCCAGAGCCAGGCCCCGTGCTGGGTGAGTGCCCGTGGTGTGCCAAGCTCCATGAATGCCTCCTTGGTGCTATGCCTTAGGATGAGTAATTGCCCACATACACTGGGACCTACACTCGGTAGGCACCTACTGTGTGCCAGACCCCAGAATGGCTGGACTTCCATGGCATCCTGAGTTGCATGGGCCCCTCAAGCACAAGCTGTTAGTGCCAAGTGCTGGGGCATAAAACTCAATCAGGAATCGTCCCTGCCATCAGGCATTTGCACTGTGTCCAGAGAGAAAGACACAAGACCCAGTAGCTAAACTACCCTCTGAGCCATCTTTAACTGTTGGCTTACAAAGTCCTGCAAGGACCTAGCTGATGGAGAGGCATGCAGCATGAGGCCCTCAGGGGAGGTTTCCTGAGAAGGTCGCCTTTGCAGCAGGCCTTGAAGGAGGAGTTGGAGTTTGCCAGCCAAACAAGGCCAGGGTATTCCAAGGAAAGGGAACAGCTTGAAGACAGGCAGGGAAGAATGACAGTGTGTGGCATGCTTGAACTTTGCTAGTTGGCCCGTGTTAGGGAGAGGGGGGGCATCAGGGAGACAGCAGGAGACGTAGCTTCAAGGGGAAGCTGAGACCATCTCGTGAGGGGTCATGTGCTCTGAGAAGTCTTCAGGGCTATAGAGAAGGCTTAGAGGGGGTAGGTTCCCAGGACCCCAACCACACTTCCACCAGAGGAACTTCACTTTTGTTTATTTCGTGTAGTAGGCTTCTGTGGAGGAGTACCCTTGAAAACAGGGTTTGGCAGCTAAAGAGAAAGGAAGAAAGGCAGATGGAGCAGGGAGGGTAGAAGGAAAAGACACAGCGTTACATTCAAATTCCATGAGATGTGTAGATGAGGAATCTGAGGCCCCAAGAGCTTAATTGACCCAAACAGGACCCAGCAGGGAATTTAGGGCCAAGTTGGGAGTAGAATCAGACCTGCCAGCTTTCTACTGCTTCACCATTGATCTTGAATCTGTCCATGAGTGGAGCACAAGACAAACTTCTGCTGACCACGGATGCCCCACAACCTGCTAGGATGCAACACTCCCAAGTCCCAGGAAGCATTAAGCCAATGGACAGAATGTTTCCCATTGACAATATTTCTGCATGGAAGTCTCTTACACCTTTGTCTGGGCATGCCTCAGGCAGACCGGAGAGAAATCACAGGCTGAGTTTTCCTGGTGCCTGCAGGAGTAACTTCTAGCTATTCTGCCATTTTCATAGGAGCAATCTGAAACCTAGATGAAGAGACCGCTATCCAAGGTCCCATAGTGGGCAGTGCAGAACCAGAGCAGTTCAATGCCATGTCTGTGGGCCTGACCCCAGGCTACCCCACTGTATCTGCCTTTCCCAAGTCCTGGAAGGCACTGAAGAAGCCTACTGAATGCCGATGATCATGACAGTGAGTACGCCTCACCCTTGTTTTTCAGCATGACTCCAGTGAACCCTTGTGTGAGTACTTACCATGGTTCAATCAGGCCTGAAGCGGACTTTTGAGCACTTTGGGCCAGTGAGGATTTGACCCACCCTCAATCTGATAGACTTGAAGGATTTGTTTAGCATTTACTTGGAGAAGAAATTGAAGATCAACAAGGACGATGCTGGGCCTCTTCTATTGATACTTTGTGCCATCTCTTTCAAGGTCCCAGCAATTCCGCTCTGCCCTAAACCTGCATACCACCACTTAGTAAAGCAGCAGCCCTGAAATCACCTGACCCACTCTCCTTAGGATGCAGTTCAGAAGTCATCTATTTCTCCTTTGGCCTGAGGATGCAGGTGGGGATGTGTGCAAGGACACATTTTATCCCCACTCCAAACAGCTTCTGTTCAGCCACATCCAGTGTCCTCCCAGAGACAAGTTTTGGCAAGTATAATTGTCCCCATCTTATTACATCTCCTGTGCTTTTGGTGCCCCAGCCTTGGCCAGTAGGAACTACCATAGCAAGGTGGATTAGGCCCTGACCTCGAGAATGAACATTTATTGAGCACCTACTGTGTGCCAGGCACTGCCCAGCAGCTTTCATATCAGTTGTGTCTTCAAACGCTCACAAATGCCCCATAATATAGGCATTGTCACCTTCATTTCACAGATGAAGAAGCCAAGGTTCACTTGCTTAAAGTCTCACAGCTCCAGATCTGGGTTTACTCCCAGTCCTATCATTTCCTTAGCCTGCCCTGCCCCAGAATGGGGTGGATGCCTCTCTCCCTCCCTATAGGGACCCCACTTCCAGGATAATCCAAATGGATTCTGTAGGTATAGACTTGCATTTGAATCTGTTTGGAGCTGGTGACTTAGAAATCCCATCCCTTCTTCCAAGGTCACTCAGAAACACTGGGATGAGAGTGCAGCCCTCACAATAACAGATTAGGTGGGTTTTCTGGAAGACTCTACCCTGTTAGCTCCAGCTCCTAGTATAGCCCCTCCTTTCCAGACACTGGTTCCCTCATTGCTATTTAGCACCAGTTCCCCCAAGGGTTAAAAATGGAAGCCAAATAATTTATTTCAAGATCTTCAAAAACAAATTCAAATTTTTTTTAATTATGTCAAATTAAGGCCATTAAAAGTTAAGCTGTGTACCGAGAGCATTTTCCTGGGAAAGGTGCTGTAACATCATTATTTCTCCCCCAAAACGCACTTACTGTACATTTCTCAAAGCCATCAGCCTTGATTGAAGGCTAATGAAAAAGCTGTCCTGCGTCAGTTTATTCCTTGTATCCATTAAGAATAATTACGGCTGAACAATTTTTGATGCCTGTAACCTTCGAAAGCGTTGCTAATGGCATTATAAATTGCTCCTTGTCCAATGACTACAGCGAGATGCTTAATTCAAAGGCGCTCTGTCAACAGGACTGATTTGTGTGGCTAATGAGTGCGTTTAAAACAACAGCCTGGGCTCATGCATCCGAATGTCAATAAGAGGACGAGGTTCAATAAGAAGGCTTGTCCGTAATAATTAGCAGGGACAGCGCTCCGGATCAGGCCCATTGTGGCTTTCACAGTCTTGTTCTCAAGACAGCATCAGCATCCCCAGGACCTGGACACAACGCTTCACTCCTGGGTTGGGGTTGGGACCAGAACCCAGAAGACCAGGGCAGAGAAAGAGGTGCTGACTAGAAAGAATGTTCAAGGCAGTGGTAACTAGAAAACTAGCTACCATGTATCACACACTTACCAATTCTGTACATATTTATTGAGCACCTTCTGTGTGCAGGAGCTGAGGGCACTGGGGTAAATAGGTACCTAGCCTCCCTGAGTTTACCAGCTGGTGCAGCTAGCAGACAATGAACTAAGCCATAATCAGCGAGGCTAGTAAGCGTTGAACCAGGTGAGGCAGAAAATGCAGTGAGAATGGCAAGCAGGATGCCCGAAACTGCCTGAATCTGGAGCGAGTGGGGTTTAAGGTGAGACTGGAGGATCTTTAGGAGTTAGCCAGGCAAGGACATGGAACAACTGCCATTTGAGGAAACAACATCTCAGAAGGAAAAGGCTTGATGAGAAAACTATAGGAAACCCCACCTGCTGGTGTGGTGGGAGGTAAAATAGCATGTGTTGGCAGAGGCCCAGAGAGCAGGGGGTGGGGGACTGCGAGTGTGGGTGGGGTGTACCAGAGGGATGGAAGCATTTTAAAATGTAGGTCTCTCCCCAGTCTCAGAATGCTGTCTGCTTTCCCAGTCCTTAAAAGTCTCAGTGCTAATGCCACCTCCCCCAGGAAGTCTGCCCTGATTTTTCCTTGTTTTCTGGTCAAGTTACAACACTCAGGTAGCATCAAGGCTGTACTCATCAGCATCTCCTTGTTTCCTGTTTATCACATAGACTCTCATCTTCTTGAGAATAGAGACAGTGTCTTCCATCTTTCTTAGCCTAAAGGGCCAAACACAAAGTTGTGTCTATAGATGAACCTCAGTCAGGGTTTATTAGCTGCTCTGCTTAACTTTTCCTGATATTCCCATGGCTGTAGCCATTCCCATGGTTATCTTCTATGGCAAAAACGTTCATTAGAAATGAGGATTGGAGAAGGAGCGGGAGAGAGAGAGATGATGTCAGAGTTGAAGGAGGCAACGTAGGCCTTTCCCTCCAGGACTGGTCACTTCCTGCTGGGCATGAACACACACAGCATGTTTGTTAAACTGAGCATTGCAACGGGTGCTAGGGCACAAAGTCTGTGTGAGAGAGGAGGAGGAGGGGTGGGGCCCTGGAGGCCCAGAGAAGGCATTTGGCTTCTAATAAGCAGCTGAAGGAAAGCCAATGTGTGGCTTTAAGCTGGGGAGTGACAGGCAGACAAGTAGTGTAAAAAGACACCTCTGATGCCAACAAAGGTCCGTCTGGTCAAGGCTCTGGTTTTACCAGTAGTCATGTATGGATGTGAGAGTTGGACCATAAAGAAAGCTGAGCAACGAAGAATTGATGCTTTCGAACTGTGGTGTTGGAGAAGACTCTTGAGAGTCCCTTGGACTGCAAGGAGATCCAACCAGTCCATCCTAAAGGAGATCAGTCCTGGGTGTTCATTGGAAGGACTGATGCTGAAGCTGAAACTCCAATACTTTGGCCACCTGATGCGAAGAGCTAACTCATTTGAAAAGACCCTGATGCTGGGAAAGACTGAGGGCAGGAGGAGAAGGGGACGACAGAGGATGAGATGGCTGGATGGCATCACCGACTCGATGGACATGGGTTTGGGTGGACTCCGGGAGTTGGTGTTGGACAGGGAGGCCTGGTGTGCTGCGGTTCATGGGGTTGCAAAGAGTCAGACACGAGTGAGCGACTGGACTGAACTGAACTGAACTGAGGGCACATGAGGAGTGCGCCGGATAGAAAAAAATCACAGGGAAAGAAAGTGGCCAAGAGCTCTGAACCCAGCTGCCTGGACTCAAATACCAGCCCTGCCACTTCCAAGCTTGAGATTTTGAGCAAAAGTTACTTACTCTCTGTAGACTCAGCTTCTTCCCAGGTAAGATGGGAATAATCCTCACCTCTTGGGGTTATGATGAGGATTCACTGAGAAAATGTGAATAAAGGGTTTTGCATAGTCTCTGGCACTTAATTAATCTGTTATTGCTATAGTCATATCAGGCATCTAAAAAAACCGGATCCTCATTTTATCAAATAAAGAAGTAAACATGCAAAAAAGTGAAGTAACCGGCACCCCAGCTGGTATGACCAGTGAAAGCTTGGATACCAACCAGCTCAGTCTCCGCTACCCGCTGCTGCCCCACCCCACCCCCCAGCACTGTGGCGGTGGTATGCAGCAGCCAGGGGAGTGCATCTGTGTGCATGCGTGTGTGCACATGTGTGCAAGTGCGTGTGTTTGCAGGTGGCAGGGTGCAGCCACACACCGTATGGCTGTCAGATGTGGGGCTTTGTCCCAGGACAGCCCTGGGCCTGCTGAGAGGGCTCCAGGTGTTTGCCTGCAGGAGCCGAGGGGAGCAGCCGCAGTGGGGGCCTCGCCCCCGCCCACTGACACCCAGAGCCTCCGGGGGCTCTGCAGGTGTGGAGGCAGCGGGCAGGTTTCAGAGGACAGGCTGTCATGATCTGTCTCCCCACTTCTGATGACAAGCCTCCGATTTCTATCTCAGAGGAGAGGTGCTAGGAAAATCCCAGGAGGAAGTGATAAACAGGGTGTTTTTTCCAATCCACCTCCAAAGAGATATTTTGTTCAGAAAGCCCTTCACGTCTACTGCTGCCAAGAGACAGCGAGGAAGCCAGTGCAATGTTAAGATCCATGCTTGTCTTCCATGTGCTCCAGGACCAAGGGTCCATTCTCTGCCCTGGTGAGTGGAGGCCAGTGCTGAGTCTTTATCTTAGTGGACCTCTGCAGCATCTGACCCTTCTCACCTTCAAACATCCTCTTCATCTGCTTCTGTGACAACCCTTCTGTTTCCTCCAAGATCTCTAACCAATCTCTCCTGGTTTCCCAGACAGGCATTTTTTTTTCCTCTGCCTTTCTCTTAACTCCCGTGTTCCTCTCACTTCCATCCTGTGTTCCCTTTTCACCACACTCTTTCTTCTTCCATCCTCACAGCTTCATGTGTCACCTGAAGGCTACTGGTCCTCCCAGGGCCAGTGCTCTTACTCTTCCTCCAGGCTCATCTGACCTAGACGAGCCAACTACTCTTTGAACATCTCTGCTCGATGGCTTACAGGGAACACGGGGTCAGCAAGTCTGAAGCAAATGTCACCATCATCCTCCCTAACCTGCTCTCTTCCTGGGTCCTCCATCTCACCAATCCATTCGGTTTGCCAAACCAAATATCAGGATGCAAGAAAGTCTAGCTTTAGATCTAGGCTCTACCGCTTGTCAGCTGTGTGACCTCAGCAAGTTACTTAACTTCTCTGAGCCTCAGCTTCCTCAACTGCAAAATGGAGGTCATAAAGGTTTCCATGTTGTGAACCACAAATGAGTTTATATATGTAAAGTTAGAAGAATAACTTCAGTATCCAACCAGTCACCACTTGGATCAGTTGTACCCCCTAAATGTTGGATAGGCCAAAAATATCTTTTGGATTTTCCATAACATCTTACCAAAAAAAACTGAATGAACTTTTCTAGCGAAACCAGTATTTCATAATGCTTCTTCTCTTCCACTTATTGTCAATACTTAGATCTTCAGGGCTTCCCTCATGACTCAGTCAGTAAAGAATCTGCCTGCAATGCAGGAGACCCAGGTTTGATTCCTGGATCAGGAAGAACCCCTGGAGAAGGAAATGGCAACTCACTCCAGTATTCTTGCCTGGAGAATCCCATGGACAGAGGAACCTCGCAGTTTACAGTCTATGGAGTTGCAAGAGTTGGACACGACTGAGCGACTAAGCACAGCACAGGTCTTCAGGACTGACTTCCAAAACCACCCGACAATTCTGCCTCCCATGCATCTTACCCCCTTCATTATTCAGAGCGAGTATATAGGACAAGTGACGTCATAACCCCTCTGTGACTTCTCATTGCCATTGTCACAAAGTTCAAGTTTCTGACCCTGGTTTTGTCTAACTCAGCCTCTCGGGGTTTTTCCTACTGCTTACTTACCCAGGAC
The DNA here is from genome assembly GCF_019320065.1 of Cervus canadensis. Taxonomy (NCBI): domain Eukaryota; kingdom Metazoa; phylum Chordata; class Mammalia; order Artiodactyla; family Cervidae; genus Cervus; species Cervus canadensis. The sequence goes on from NC_057387.1 coordinate 102,255,485, forward strand.
CCTCATTTACTGCCTTCCCTGAGCTCTGGAGACTTCCTGGATGACTCAGTGGTGAAGAATCTGCCTGCCAATGCAGGAGATGTGGGTTCGATCTCTGGGTCAGGAAGATCCCTGGAGGAGAAAATGGAAACCCACTCCAGTATTCTTGTCTGGGAAATCCCATGGACAGAGGAGTCTGGTGGGCTACAGTCCATGGGGTCACAAAAAATCAGACACAATTTAGCAACTAAACAAAAACAACTGAGCTCTGGGCTTGAGCTGTGTTACTTGCTCTTTTCCAAAAAGTAGGGCCTCTGGGGCTTGCCCATGCTATTCCCACTACCCTACCCCCACATCAGGATCACTGTTGCTCATTCTTCAAGTGCGGGCATAGGAATCACCCTTCCGGGGGGCCTTCTGTGGGAAATGCTGCATTTTACAAGCAGAACCCCTCTCAAGACCAAGACCAAGGCACTCATCCCCCAACTTCCAGAAGCAGGAGCACCAGCCATGCCCTCGAGGTACCCCCCTTCCCTGAGTAGCCCATGGCTAGTGAGTGGTCAGTGTGGGCTCTAATGGCCCAGTCCCCTTGCCTAACTCTGGACACCTCTGGTCTTGCCAGCTCCAGAGGCCCGTATGGGATTGGCTCAGGCCTCTCCTCATTCCAGACCTGCTTTCCTCACTCACACGTATGGTTCCCAAGACCACTCCCCAGGAAACTGGCCCCACACAAACCTCCATCTCAGAGTCCATCTCCAGAGACCCTGACCAGAGGCACCTCCCAGCATTCCCTGTGCCCTACGCTGACTTACACTGCCTTTCTGGGAGCTACCAAAGCCCCTTTCCTCTCCTCTGCCAAAGCTCCCACAACGTGGGGTGAAGTTATGCATCTTTGTCCATCCCCCACTAAGTGGAAGCCACTTGAAAAGGACCACATTTACTCAACTCTGACTGTACAGCATTTCATTTGGTGCCTGCAACAACCTCCTGACACTTAGAGGTTTTTACGTAGCGATTTCAAGCAGGGTTTTTGATGCCTTATAAAACAAATCCCTGATGGATAAGATAGACACCCAGAGCTTCATTCCATCCCTGATGCTGAAGTATGGAGAAAGATTTGGGATAAGAGATGGGAAGAAACTTGAGAAGAGATGAGGGAGACCAGAGACAGTGTAGGGATGAGGGAGAAGAAGGGGCCTCATGGGCAATGATCACCAGCCACACAAATCAAAACAGTGCCTTTCAAATTTTGATGCAGCCACTTGGGTGGCAAAACAGGCATATCAAATACACCTGTGCTTTAGCCTCTGATTTGCTGGGTGCTCCCTGAAAGTCAATGGCTCCCAGTTGCCCCCAGGATAAAAGCCTAGACTTCTTAGCAAATCCCATCATGGCTGTCTGTCAGCTGACCCTCACCTAGGTTTCCCAGCTGTGTTTCCTGCATGCCTCCCTCGTATGTCTTTTGCTCTGGCCACCTTCTCAAACACGCCCTCCTCCAGTTCACATCCTCCTGCCTACACATGGGCAGCTCCTGCCCTTGCCCACTTCTTCGGCCCAGGGAATTCCTATTCACCTCAAGCCGTGTGTGTGTATGCTAAGTCACTTCAGTCGTGTCCAATTCTTTGTGATGCTATGGACTGTGGCCCGGCAAGCTCCTCTGTCCTTGGGATTCTCCAGGCAAGAATACTGGAGAGGTTGCCATGACCTTCTTCAGGGGATCTTCCCGACCCAGAGGATTCCATGACCCCACCCAATTCCTCCAGATTTCCTTTCCTCCTCTGATCTTTTTGGTACTACTTTGCACTGGGCCCATCTGCTGTCTTATCTGTGCCCCATGCAGACTGTGAGCTCCATGCAGATTCCTCTCTATCCCCAGCACAGCACTTAACCCAACCCAGAGCAGAAGCTCAGACCCTCTTGGCTGAGGGGGTGAGAGCCATCTCTCTGCATCTGACCAAAGCCAGCTCTGGGCATGCCTGTGAGTAGAATCTTCAGCTCCCTGAGACGTGAATTGAAAGCTTACAGCATCCCAGTAGCTCTGGAAAGCATGGAGCTAGGGTCTTGATGGAAGCCTCCAGCAGTGAAGGGAAAAGGTACCATGGACTGGATCATCAGAGCAACTAGTAGAGCATCAGTAGCAACTAGCATCAGTGTAGACCTCACTTGGAGGAGGTGGAGACCAAGAGTCGTGACACCCACCTAACATCCATAGTGTCCAGAGGGCATCTGCCTCAGCATCATTGTGACCAGTGGTATTTCTACTTTATAACAAGACTGAAACCAGTGTGAATGGCAGCCCTGTTTTACAGATGATGAGTGAAGCCCAGAGGTCTCCCAAGTTTCTTCCAGCTACAACATTCCTTGAATTAATGGCATCACTGACTCAATGGACATAAGTTTGAGCAAATTCCAGGAGATAGTGAAGGACAGGGGAGCCTAGCAAGCTACAGTTCGTGGGGTGGCAAAGAGTCAGACACTGCTGTTCAGTCAATCAGACTGAACAACAACAACAAATGACTCTTAACAGACTTGAAATATGCAGACCAGCCATGACTCTGGCCATGGAGATCATGAACCCAATGCTGGCCTTGGCTCTCAAGTTTTCTGCTGGGAGCCCAAGCCCTGCCCAAGAAGAGGCAACAGGACTGGGAGACAAAGGAGGCATCTCTTCCCCTTTAGTAGGGCTCACCCCAACCTACCAAAGCTGGATTGTACCTGGAGACATGAGCAGGTTGCCTCAAGAGCCACACTTGTTCCCATAAACTCTCCAAGAGCCCCAAGACCAACACTGAGATGCCGTTTGCAAGACAACTGATATAACATGCAAGACTGGACATTTCAAACTGCAGAGCGTCGCCAATATGGAAGTTATTGTTTTTACTGCTACTCTTATTCTTATGCTTTTTATTTCTAAGGAGGGTTCCCAGCATTCCCTTTTTTTCACAGAAATAGATTCAAAAGTCAGCCCGAACATGGGAGATTTCAAACAAGCCATTGAAGAGAATCTTTTAATTTTTAACATATTAGTTTCTATTCTAGAAAAACCTCAGTGTTGTCAGATATTAAAAAGTGGAAAGATAAACAATTAGGATGATTTTGAAGTTTTGCTTTTTTAATTAGCAAGGGTACATATTTTAATATATAAAGGATGTGAGGATACCAAAGGAGTAATGTGTATGTGTGCACACGCATGGGCACACACCTGTGAACACATATGTGTAGACATACCTTGGCCATAATGCCCAAGTTTTGAGTTCCCCAAGGGCAGGAACTGTGTCTTCTTTCCTGTCCCCCACACAGAGCCTGGCACATGACTGATGCTCAATAATTACTTGTTGAGTGAAAGAAAGTGAAGACAGTCGGTCAATAAGAAAGAGCTGATGTAGCAACCTTCTCCTGGGCTGCGTCTTGATGGGCCGTGACCTTCTGTCAGTTACCAGCAGTGGGGTTGGGGCAGGGGAAAGAAGGGGGCTGAATTGCTAATGCTATGATTCTGCAAAGTACCAGAAACTGTTTCCCAGTGTTGTCACTGCTGCCCCTGCCCCCGACCCTCCCAGAGGTTGTCATCTTCTCCATCCACGAAGCTCACTGCAAACACACACACACACACACACACACAAACAGCCACTCCTCTGAAGGCCTGGACTGCCTTTGTCCCTCCTGCTGCTATTTCTACAGGCTCCGTGTCACACCCTCTCACTCTCTGAAGACCTTAGCACCTGGATCTCGGTGTATATCCCAAAGGAACTGAGGGTGGGAGTGATCTAACCAACCCCAGGACTCTCCGGGCCTTAACTGTGCAAAGTTGGGAAATGGTCACACTTCTTTCCAGCTCTTCCCACCAAGAAGATGAGCCATTTCTCTACTGCTTGATTTGAGGGCAAACCTGATGACTCGCTTTGGCCACTAGGATGCAGAAGAGGTGATGCTGCACTTGTCTCAGTCTGGGCCTGAGCTGAAGGATGAGAGACACGCTATCTGGCCACCCCCAACACCTGGGCCAACAGCCAACCAAACCCCAGACCTGTGAGTGAGTCCATCTCAGACCAGCAGGTGCCAACCAGCTCCCACCAACATGCCGCTGACCTCAGGCACGTGAGGGAGCCCACCCAAGCCCAGCCAAGATCCGCGGGACCTCCAGCTGACTCCAGACTGTTGATGTTTTACGCTTCCAGGTATATGAGTGGTTCGTTATAGTTCAGTGGCCCCTGCACCACACCTCAGCCTCTGCTCCATGGCCCTTGCTCTGTTGCTACCCAGAACCACAGGCCACTGATGCGGGAACCTCTGTTCCCTACTCTCCCACACCCTCTTATTACCACCACACCTGTCCTTCAGTTTCACCAAAACCTCCAACTATTTCTTCCCCTCCAATTTTTCCCCATCTGCCCTTCCTGCCTTCCTTTCCTTTCCAATCTCAGAGATTCCACGTTCTATTACACTAACCACTCTTTTGCCCAAGCCTTCATTCCTTTGACCCTTGTCCCTCCATCCCACTCAGAGAAGTCCCCATTTCTGGGGTAATCCAATGGTCCATCTTCTAGGCTTAGGCACCCGTGCTGCCAAACACTGCTACCGGAAATCATCCAGCCTCATGGGCAACCTTCCCACAAGTTCCTGGTTATCACCTGAGTCCCCAGTATTGCCCAGGTGGCCTTGACGTTTGCCTGGTTGGCTTCCTGTCATGTGACCCTCTGAAATCTGCCCATACCTTCACCCTTTCTTCCCTCTCTCCTTAATGCCCCACACATTCCACAGGCAGTGACCTCACCCACTTTACCAGGAAACGGGGCCACCAGCATCCTCCAGTTGCCTGTAAACTTGCCTGCCTCCCGTGCCTACCTTCTTCTGCCTTTGCCCAATCAGAAAGCCCTCCTTCCTACCTGATATCACTCCAAGACAGTCAGTGTACAAGTGTCAAGTGTATGGAGCACAGATTCCAGTGTCAGATGATCTGGGTGGGTAGAAAGTCCTCCACACACATGGGCCAGGCCCTGCAACAGACAAATGACTAGAAGGGCTAAGAGGTGAAGGACCACTCCTCTTCCAGTAGAGCATTTCCTTTGTCTCTCATAAATGTGTCTGTCCCTCAGGTTCTCATTCTGTGTGTGTGTGTGTGTGTGTATGTGTGTGTGTGTGTGTGTTTTCTCTCTCTACACACATACAGTTAAGTGGAACCCAGAGGTGTGAAGAGAGGAGTCTGGACAGATGGACAAGGAGCTGGTCGGGACGTAGCATGTCTCAAAAAGGAATCTGGGATTAACCCTGAGGGCAGTAGGTGCCTTGAAGGATTTTAAACCAGAGAAGGAAATAGTCCAATTTGCATTTTATATTAATGGCTGTGAGAAGAAAGTAGAGAATGGGGCAAGACTGGAGACAAAGGAATGGGCTTGGGGCTGTCAAAGGGATCCCAGCAAGAGATGATGGAGCTGAAGGAGAGTGGGGCAGGTGTGGGGAAAGAGTAGATGGGATGGGGGCATGTTGGGGAAGGAGAGAGAGAGAGAAAGGAGATGAAGAGACAGGGGAGAGATACATAAGAAGAGAAAAGAGAGAGACAGAAATGTACAGAGAACAGGAGAGTCTGCAGGAGACAAAGAGAGCAGAGAGAAAACCAGACAAATGAAGAGAGGAAGAGAAAGAAGTCCATCCACGCAAAGAAAGTAAGCGAAACCAGACAGGAAATGTGGGGCCAGGGCTGCAGGACTCTCCACTCCCCTCGTGGGACCCTCCTGCTGCTCTCCGCGCCAGGTCTCAGGTGCTGAGTCTGAGTGAGGGAAGGAGGCAGCGGACGAAGAGAGGAGTGGAGGAGAAGGGTGGGGTGGGCGGGAGGTGGCTTGGAAGCCCAGTGGCCACAGCCTCTGCTCAGCTCCTTAAGCAGCCGCACCCAACATTCGCCATTCGAGTCTTTACATGTTGGCAGACAGATCTGTAACTAGGAGCATATTTGAGTTTATCCAGCAGGGGAGCAAGGCAGAGTTGGATAGTTCTTGTTTGGGTGGTCCCCAGAGACCCAAGTTTCCATTAGTGAACCAGAGAAATTATCAGGGATTTCCACACCTTCCCTGGTAAAGGGGTGAGAGAAAAATGCTGAAGGAGAGAGATGCTGGCCTCAGAGAACAGCACAGAAGTTCAGCTGAAATTGGGCTGCCCGGTTCTAGAGAGGAGGCCATCAATTCAGCTGGGATCTGTGACAAGGACCCCCTCCCTCCACTTTCACCTGCCCTCCCCTGCATGGCCCCGCCTTCTCAGCTCTCCTCCTGCCCAAAAGGGAGACCCAGTCCTGGCTCTCACAGACTCTCTGCTCAGAGACGTCACAGATGCCAGGCCCTCCTCCAGGTATCAGTAAAGCTGTACCTGGAGTCAGGCCAGGGCTGCAGGCTCCCTCCTCCTCTCACTCACTGGGTGACCTCAGGCAAGTCCCTTCGTGCCCCTGAGTTGTCTTTTCTTCATCTCTAAGGGAAAAACCTCATGACTGGACCTGGAGGTACCACATGCCAAGCGCCCTTGCTGAAGTCACTTTTGTGGAAAAGCTATCTGTAACTGAAGGGTGTGTGGCCCGTGTCCAGGCAACTGAGGCCGTAACAGGGCCCCTCCAGCGGCATGGCTGTCTCATCCCCTGAAATAAACACCCAGCGTGTCAAACCTTGCCCTGGCCTCTGGCTGTCATCTCCATCTGTTCCCTGGGTCTGTGTCTTCTCTTTCTGCACGGCTACATAGATGGAAGGTCAAGGCTTTCGAATGGTGGTGCTGGAAAAAACTCTTGAGAGTCCCGTGGACAGCAAGGACACCAAATCAGTCAACCCTAAAGGAAATCAATCCTGAATATTCATTGGAAGGACTGATGCTAAAGCTTCAACACTTTGGCCAACTCATTGGAAAAGATCCTGATGCTGGGAAAGCTTGAGGGCAGGAGGAGAAAGGGGTGACAGAGGATGAGATGGTTGGATGGCATCACCGACTCAATGGACATAGTTTGGGTGAACTCCGGGAGATGGTGAGGGACAGAGAAGCCTGGCGTGCTGCATCCATGGGGTCACCAAGAGTCAGACATGACTTAGCAGCTGAACAACAGCAAAGCTCAGGGAGAAAGCCCAGAGGCTGGGGAGGAAATGTACGTTCAAGCTGCCTCTCAAAGAGCATCTTGAGACAGAGGGTTTCTATCGGGCCAGTGCCAGGCCTGGGGTCTGGGAAGTCCTGGAGGGAACAGATGGGGCCTCCCCCAATGAAACCAAGGGACAAGCACTGCCTGGGGAGAGCCTGAACTATTGCCCAAAGGAGCACAAGCCTGAGACCCTCCACTAGAGGTAGCATTTAACTGAGGGCCTCTGGACAGGGCCTCCAAAGAGGAACCGAGGGCCACACAGGAGACCAGGCTGGTGACTACAGGCCCGAGGAGGGGCCCTCGCTCAGCTGGAAGGGCAGCCTGCCTAGGCCCAGAGCCGCACCCACCTCCCGAGATTCTGGACAACAAAAGGAGCCCACAGGCCAAGTCTGGGCCCATAGGGTGGATGCAAGAGGCCTGAGACAAGTGTGAGGAGGAGCAGGGGATCCTGTCCATAAACATCTCAATAGCGTGATTAACTGAGCATCGCAAATTGTAACCCTTTCCTTTAATGCACTTTCCCTGAATTACCGCCAGGAGCCGGCGGCTGAGGAGCCCGTACAAATTGCTGGAATGGGCAGTTAAGCGGGGAGGTCGGAGGTTAAATGAACACGGTTGTTTATGAAGACACAGCCCGAATCCATTTGCATTTTAATATTCTCTCAGTGAGACGGAAAGCCACTTTTGAGGACAGCTTGTTTGGAAATCCCATTAACGGGTTATTTATGGGGCTCGTGGCTGCGTGACCCTTGCCCTTGTTTTGTTAAACATGAACCAGACATGAATCAGACGGGCAGCGGGCTAGCTGCTATTGTTTCCCGTAGCACGAAATGTCATCCGATTCAATTATTCTGAGGCTGACACTTTCTGAATTATCACCCTCATAATGCTCAATTTTCCCTTTTTTCCCCTTTGGTCAACCTGATTATTTCTGTCTTTGTAGAAAGCTGACTCTCAGAGCAGCCATCTCCCTGCCATGGGCTGTCAGGGGGGCTGGGGAGGCCTCAGTCTGGGACTGGACAAGGCCCCTCGAGGCTGCCAGCCTGAGAGATGGATAGCTCACGTGGTCTTGGGGAGGGACCCACACTGTGGACAGCTGGAGGCCACTGCTCCCTACCCTCAAGTCTGGGGACCAGCCCGTTGCCCTGCCCTTCCTTGAGAACTGAATTCTTGGGCTCTGTCACCTGGGGCTCTGAAAAAGCCTTTTGATCCTCAGTAAAGTTGATTTCTCTGAAAAAAAAAAAAATGAGCTGGAAAATTATTGTAAAAGGGGAAAAAAGAGCCAAGGAATATCCTGGTATTTGGGGTTCTATGTGAAAAGTTCAATGGATTACAAAGGTTTGTAGAGCCTGAGAACAGTCTTTTCTGAACTGAAAAACTGGGATGCAGCCAGAGAACTCAGAGATGCGGAGAAGCGCTTGGTGCAGAGTCAGGCTCTTGTTTGTCACAGGGAGAAGAATTCATCAGTTCTCTGATGGATTTGCCTTAAATGGATGTCATTTTAAAAATCAAAAGGGATCCTGGTGTCCTGATCCCCAAGATTAGGCCTATGGCCTAGAACCGTCTCTCCCCGGCACTTTCTGGCCCCCACACTGAGCATTCACAGGGCCAGCAGGACCATTCTGTGGGCCTGGGACCAGTGGAGAGAGAAGTGTTCAGAAGCCTGTCTGTCTGGCCAGAGCTCCACTTTCACCCCGCATAGCATAGTCCAGCTCTGTGCCAGAACTGGGTGCTGGGAGAGGCGAGGGAATGGGTGTCCATCACCTCTCCATACCCCCACCCCCTACCTCTGCCATCTAAGCCATTATTTCAGAGCAAAGAAGGACTTCAAAGAGTATCCCAAAACCCATGGGAACATTATGACCCAGAGAAAGGGACAGAAGGAGCTCAAGTTTAGTTTTCTAGGGAAAGAGCTGAGATAAGAACACAGAACTGATCTCCTTGACGTGACCCTGGTATCAGTACACAGGTGGCATGGCACCTGTATTCCTGGAATCAAATAAACACTAGAGCCCAAGAACAGCCCTGGGGTGGGCTTGGAATACAGTGCCAGTAGTCGGGCAGCAGAGGCCTATGCCCTTTCACCTTGACTCTCCATGACCCCTTGGACTTGCCTTGCCGGGGGCTTTCTCTGGCTCCTGGAGCTCACTTTGATATCTTCAAGGTAGAGGCTAGAAACACCAAGACACTAAAACCACCTGGAGGAGCACCTTTGGGGTGACTTTGGGGATGTGGTGTATACATACCCTAGCTCCCGCACCCTTCGTGTAGGCTAACTCTTGGTATGTTTTCTGTGCTGCTCCAAGAGCTGCCCCCAGAGGGTAGCTGTTTTGCTTTGGGTCTTAGGCGATGCCTTCCTGTTGGCCTCTCACATCCCTCCTCATCTACCTTCACCTTTATTCAAGTCCTTGTCTCGGGTCCTCTTCTGGGGCATCCCAAACTAAGACAGTGGTTCTAATGGGGGCTTCCTGCATGCCAGGATCTTTGTATGCCTCTCCACTCAAATGATCCATGAAATAGGTGCTAGTATTACTCCTTTTGCAGATGACAAGACAAAGGATGGGAGGTGAAATTCTTGTTCAGGGTCACAGCTGTTTGGAGGCAAAGCTGGGATTCAAATCCAAGCATCAGGACCCTAAAACCCCTAGCTATCTCACTACACAGTAAATGCAGGGTCCTCACATGGAAGGGTGTGGGCCCCCTTGTCAGGGGCATATCTGACCTCAGCAGTCAGACCACTCAAGGTTGAACCCACAGGGCGTCAACTCGGGGTGGGCAGGAGCAGGCCAGCCCCCCAGGCCCAGGTGCAAAGAAGGCTATCAGAGCACCTGCATTTCCTGGGGAGCTGTCTTCCCACCACTTTCTGCAAAAGCCTTTTGACCAAGTTTAAAATAGATTTCTCCTTATGAATTGGCCGTCTGAGGAATTCTCCTCCAGTGGTTAATTCAATCTTAATAGAAGCTGATTTTTTTCCTCCCAGAAGAAAAGGGAACAATACATCTTTAGAACGGGTTTATAAGTGTCATGATTTTTCTACTAATTTACCCTGCATTCTCTGCTTTAAAATGTGAAATTACCTCATTGTGTCTCTGAATATCCTCCGTGCTTGGGCCTGAAATTAAGCTCGCCGTAGAGAAGCCTAAATGACCACAATTTGCTGTGTGAAATGCCCTGATTGCGAGTGCAATCCCCAGCAATCCAGCCCCAGTGCGGCCGGGCTCCTCTCACTCACTGATTGGCCTTCCCCCCTCAGCTTTGCCAGACACACCTGGTGCTACCTGCCATGTGGGGGAGGGGTGGCAAGGACCAGGAGAAATAATGTCCCCCAACCCTCACCCCCTACTCCAGGCCACCTCCCAGGAACCAAAGAGCATAGGGTCCCTGCTCAGTCACCAAAACTTGTGTTGGGTAAACAGGGTGACCCCATGACAACACAGCCCTCAGAAACCCAGGAGCACTTCTCACCAAATATTATAGCCAGCACAAGTTTTTCAAACCCTCAATGACTTCAAGACTGTCTTTTATCCTTTCTGAGTTGCTCTGTGATGCCCAGCTCCTGACCTCTCATGAGAGGACTCACTGTCAGTGGATGCCAGGCCGCTGAGGTACCAGCCCATGGGCCCCGGCAGGTCTGGGATCTTTCTCTCCAAGTTCAGATGCAAACAGTACCACTTGCTGTCTGTGAAACTTTGACTAGGTCACTTCACTTTTCCATGTCTCAGTTTTCCTCATCTGTAAAATGGGGGCAGTAATACTACATATAGAATTGTCAATAGGATTAATACATGCAGTTAACAAAACAGCTATGGTGGATGCTCAATAACTATTCATGGATCTGTAGTTCCAGCCACATATTCAAGTACACAAAAATTTTAACGCCGTGTTTCTTTTCAAGATTTTGGATCATTTTCACTATCAGTCTTTGTCTTTTGGTTGGGGCATTCAACCCATTTACATTTAAGGTAATTATTGATAAGTATGATCCCCTTGCCATTTACTTTGTTGTTTTAGGTTCACGTTTATACACCCTTTCTGTGTTGCCTGTCTTGAGAAGATTCTTCAGCATTTGTTCAAGAGAACTCCATGTTTCTTAATGCACACTAATGTCTACCTCGAGCGGGTCAGCTCCCATGTAATTTTTAAAAATTTTCCTACAGGGGCGAAATACATTGACCTGGAAGAGTCAAGAAGCTGAAGTTGGCCCAACACATCAACTTTGTCTCAGCTGCTCAGAAGCAGGCACCCCTGCTCCCTGCTTTGGGTTTCCAGGTATGAGTTCCAGGCCCTTCATCCTGAGACACAGAAGTCCCCAAATTCAGCACCAGACTTCCGCCTGAGCTCCTGTGCTTGGAAAGCAGCCCCTCTTCCAGCCATCTATTCCCAAAGGACCAGCAGCTCCCTCTGGACTCCTAGGCTTTTTCAGAAACAAAGGCAGCCTGTGGTTTCAGCTCCAAGATCTTAGAACAGCAAAGAGCAGACTCCACTCCTCCTCCTACTGCAGGTGCCTCTGTTCCAGTTGGTACCGGAGGCTGCATCCTAGATGCAGAGTGGGAGAGGCTTTAGCTGATGTGTTAGTTTCCCTGAGATCCTATAACAAAGTACCACAGACTAAGTGGCTTAAACAACAGGAATTTGTTGTCACAGTTATGAGGCCACAAGTCCAAGACCAAAGTGCCGCCAGGGCTGGTTTCTTCTGAGGGCTACTGAGAAAGAGTCTGTCCCAGGCCTCTATCCTAGCTCCTGGTGGTTTGCTGGAAATATTTGGTACTGCTTGACCTGCAGATGCAGCACCCTCGTCTTTGCATGTTGTCCTCCCTGTATGTGTGTCTCTGTCCCAACTCCCCCTTTTTATAAGGCCCCAATCATAATGAATGAGGACCAATCTGCAAAAGTTCTATTTACAAATAAGGTCATGTTCTGAAATATTGTTGGGTCTAGGACTTCAACATACAAATTTGGAAGGGCGACACATTGCAACCTGGTAGCTCAGCTAGTAAAGAATCCACCTGCAGTTCAGGAGATGCTGGTTCAATTCTTGGGTCAGGAAGATCTGCTGGAGAAGGGATAGGCTACCCATTCCAGTATTCTCGGGCTTCCCAGGTGGTAAAGAATCCACCTGCAATGTGAGAGATCTGGGCTCGATCCCTGGGTTGGGAAGATCCCCTGGAGAAGTAGACTGCTATCCACTCCAGTATTCTGGCCTGGAGAAATCCATGGACTGTATAGATGGGTCGAAAAGAGTCAGACACGACTGAGCGACTTTCACTTTTCACAATGCAACCCATAACAACTAATCATCCTCTTACTTCATCAATGAGGATACTGATAGCCCAGTGGGGGAGGGTTTGCCAAGTGCAATCAACTACCTGGTTCCACACTCTCATATGCATGCTTTATCTCTGACCTCTTTACACTATCAGCCTAGGGGAGGTTTGAGAGACCTAAAGGAATAGATTTGGCCATGACCCAATATGGCTAACAGCAACAACATCTTTGATGGGTCCCATCCAGACCCAGAAGCTGGGCCCACGCATCCCAGCTCCAAGCTGAGTGTTCATAATGGTCAATCATGCTGCACCAAAGAGCTTTTTAACAAACATCATTCATCTTATTCCAGTGCCAGCGATGGGACTGGCTCACACACAGGGAACGTAAACCCTGAATGCAGCATTAAAATGATTTTAATGCTCAACCGTCGAGTGCCAGAGCTGGGGTCTCCCATCTCCACCACAGCCCATCTTAACATGGGAGCTGGGCTCCTGAAAGGCAATTTTGTTGATGCTACTGGGAGGGGCATGCAGGTCTGGAAACTAATCCATCATCCTAACGCGCTCCAGGATGGACTGGGAAGATAAAGCTTTCATCTTCTCTACCAGGCGGAGCCTCTTCAATTAGGCTCTGCAGGATGAAGTGGGGGGGGGGGGGGGGGGGGGGAGCAGGGATGGCACTCTGAGGGGTGGAGGGAAAGGAAGGAAGGAAGGAGATGGAAATTCCTCCTGCACAGAAGAGCCTGGGTTTGAGAAGTCACCCCGTCCATCCTGTAAAATAAGGAAGCACAGTATGGAAAATGAGAGCCGGGGCTGCAGCAGCTCTAGTGGGAGAGGCATAGCGTCTGAGTTTCATCGCAGCCCCTGGGAGGGTGAACAGAGAAAACAGGAAATGGCAATAGTGGAGAAAGTGTCTTTCTTCAAAACACCCAGAGTTTATTGGGCTCCCTCCCCTACAGGAAACTGATGAAACAGGATAGGGTTCTGACTTAGGAAAACCAATGACCCTAGTCGTAGCCCTGTCAGAGAAGTCCTTAGCCCCGGGAGAGTCCCAGTCATCCCAGAGGCAGGGAACAGGGAACAGTTCAGGGTCTCTCTGCTGAAGGGGTACCTGGCTGCCTGGTTGCAGAGAAGGATACCTAGTCCACTGAGGTCCGGATAGAGAGGCGATGGAGGATAGCAATGGGGCTCAGGGGCATTTTCACTTTCTCCTTCCCCCCCGTCATTCTTCCTTCAGTTCACAGACCTACAAGAGGAGCCCCTGTCCTCACCCAGTTCATAACCACCTGTCTAGGCACCCAAAAGGTCAGTCCCAACTCCTTAGGTCACCCCATCCAAGTATATCACCCATGCTGCATCTTCAGGGGGTCCCCGTGACTCCCACAGAAAGGGCTGAGCGGAAGTCTTCTCCTTCCCCTTCTCTCCACAGAGCAACACTTGCTCCTCTTGGCAGACAGCCCCCTCTCCAGGACAAGGACAAGGGGAAGATGTGGCTGTGGCTGCGGATTCCAAGGCTCCCAGGGCAGATGGCAAGTACACTTGGAGAGAGCCAGGAGGACTCCCTCAGAGGAAGGCTATGTAAAAAGCAAAGCTTACCCAAACTTAGACTTGGGGTAAAGTGTTCACACTGCCCCTTATGTCTTTATCCTGACATGTTGTCACCTGGTGTGGCTGGACTCTCCCAGAGTCAATTGATTATTGATCAAGTTGCCAATAAGTCAACTAGGGATTTACTGAGCAATATCCACTAGGTGCTTAATGGGCCTTGTCCTCTGCCAGTCAGTCACGATACATTTATTGAAACTATCCAGTAATAATAATAATGAAAATAACAATCATGGCGGCCGCTATTTATTGAGCACTTACTATGTATTCTAAATGCTTTACAAGTATTAATTCATTGCATTTCTTGCCAGCTCCATCTTCCATCTCTCCCTGCTTCCTGTTTTAAGCTCCAGTAAAGCCTATCTCCCTACCTTGTCATTTCATATTTCATGTTCATGCTGCTCCCCTGCCCAGAGGGCTTTGCCAATCCTTCTTTATCTGTCCACCCTCTACTCAATCTACAGTTATCTGCTCATGGTCACCTTCCCAGGAAGCTCACCTGAGTCTCAGCTTGAGCCCAGAGTGCCTCCTACAAATTTCCAACTGCACTCAGCTGAGAAAGCAGATTCAGTTTTGACATTCCTATGGCTCCACCCATGGCAGGCATTACTAATGGATCACGGTACTTTCTGAGAACTTTTCGGGACTCAATGGGAAATGCCTGCCAAAAGTACACACAGTGGTGGTTATACAAGATAATGCCTGTGCAGAGCTGAGCAATGATACCTGACTCAGGGCATCACACTTAGCACTGCTACATGATCAGGTCCCAACCCTGCCTGCCCCCACCCTGGCATGGTCCACGTCTGTCACTTTCTTAGCTTGGTTGAGAAAGAAGGTCCTAACAGAAAAGAACAGAACAAGAAGACAGGGCCATTTCTAGAGAAGAATGTGAACTAATAAATCAGGGAACAAAGGCCTGGATCCTCTGCCAGCAGCCAGGGGCAGGTGCCTGCCTGTGCCTGGGTCAGAACAAGAGGTGAACTCTCTTGGAAGGATGTGAGAGAGGCTAGGATGGATGAGTGGTTGAGTTTTTCTGTTTCCTGAACCTCAATAAATGGGCTTCCCAGGTGGGTCAATTCAGGAGACACAGAGAGATGCTGGTTCGATCCCCGGGTTGGGAAGATCCCCTGGAGGAGGGCTTGGCAACCCATTCCAGTATTCTTGCCTGGAGAATCCCATGGAGAGAGGAGCCTGGCGGGCTATAGTCCATAGGCTTGCAAAGAGTCGGACACGACTGAGGCAAATGAGCACACAAACCTCAATACTATAACAACCACTTACATTGACAGATCCCATATCCTCTATCCAGCCCAGCACGGAGCTCCTCACATGCACGCACTCACTGGACAGAGTTGATAGGATCCCCATTTTACCAGCAGGGGAACTGAGACCCCGAGGGAGTCTTTTGTCAAACATGGTCTGGGATTCAAAACAGGGTTCTTGACTCCAAAGCCTCTCCTCTTCCCTACAGCACCCCCTGCCTTTCTGCATCCACCAAAATCGCTAATGTTTCGGGTGGTGTTGAGAGGTGGGGCGGAGAGGGAGAAGGTAACAGCACGGGCTGGTCAGAGCGGAAAAATAAGCCCTCAAAATTTTACAGGTGCGTATGTAGTTAAGGAATAAAATTGTTCTTAAAAAAACGAACAAATAAATGCAGACAACTAGATAGCATCTGCCTGCCCAGCACCTGGTTTCTTTTGTTCAACCTGATTTCATCCTTCCCACCCCCACACTCCTGGCCAGAGGTGCCATTTAGAGTCACCCAGAAAGAGAGAGGAAGGGCAGAAGGCTTCCTAATCTCAGGATCCACCCTGTCGAGGTGACCGGGACTCTCCTTTCAGGAGACAGAAGCCAAGCCGTTCAGGCATTCTATGTAAATGAGCTGTTTGGAAATGTGCATCCTTAATGCAGAGCTGTCAGGTCGGACTGGGGATTGGCTGGGATGGAGGAGGACAATAGATTCTGTACTCTGGGGTCAGGCCTAGGGGGAGGGGGCTGTGGTGCTCTGGGGGTGGGGACAGAAGGAGCCGGTGCTGGGTGGGCCTGGGCTGGGTCCCCGTGAGGAGGTGTTGGGGGCCAAGCCAGAGCCTCGCTGAGGCCCGAAGCCTCGGGCACAGAGGTGACAAGGAGCAGGGAGCCGGTGGTGACAGCTGGGGTGGGGGGAGTACCATGTGCCAGGGTGAGGAGGAGAGGCCCGGGGCTCTGGGGCAGCTGGGGTGCCCCTTGGGTGCCAGGAGCTGGCCTGGGGGCAGCCTCAGAGCAGCTGCAGAAGAAACCATCAGGGAAGACTTTTCCTGCATCACGAGGGGCGAGAGTGTTCACTGCAGCACCGCGTGTGACCCAGTGTCTGGCGTGGCCCAGGGGAGGGACCTGCCCAGGTCCCACAAAGCAGGATAATGTTCAGCCCAGCTCCTGATATGTCTAGAAATGCTGATAAGTAGTAGGGCTGATATTTAAGAAATTCATTGCAAATAAAACTCAAATGACTCTAGTGAAGCAGGAAAGGTTCTGGGGTGTCTCCTGGACCCCAAGTGGGGACTAGAGCTGTCACAGGTGTCTCTCCATCCTCGGCAGAGTCCGTAGCTCTCCTCTGTCTGCAGACCTGCTCCTCCCACTTCTTTGAAGCATGCAGAAGGTGCACCCACAGCCCCTAAATTAATAAGGCTGTGTTTCTGCCCTTTGCCAAAATTCACCAGCTCTCAAGTCCACTTCCAAATTATCTAGAGAGAAAATCTGATTGGTCGACCTTAGATCAGGGGTTCTTTCTGGTTTTTCAGTCATAGGTGGTGGAATGGACACCATGTAATGCTCTTTCATTTACTTGATCATTCATTCATTCAACAGAAACTTCATGGAGCACCTACGATGTGCCAGGCTCTGTGAGAGCTGCCAGGGGTAACAAAGTTTAGCCCTCATGGAGCTAGCAGTCTAGCTCAGGGGACACAGATGAGAAACAATTATTTAAATGTATAAGATGTATAATTATTTAAATGTATAAGATGTCAAGATAACACAGCAGGGTACGGAAAGAGAGTGCTGGGAAGGGGGCAGGGGATAAAGTGCCCGTTTATATTAACATAAGGTGGGCAGGGGAGGCCTCCTAATATCGGATGGGAGACCTGAAGGGAATTAAGGAGACAGGCAGACAGGTACGTGAGAGAAGAGCATTTCAGGCAGAGAAAGGCAGGTCCCAAGGAGGGACGGTGTGGTGGGTTTGAGGACAGGCAGGGAGCTTGGTGCTGCTGGAGTAAATAAGCCATGGGGGGTGGAAACAGCCGGGGTCCCACTGGGGAGGGTCTGTGGGCCACCGCGGTAAGAAGTCATGGGGGGTCTGAGCCTAAGAATGGCCTCGTCTGACTGTTTCCCAGAGTGTCGCAGAACCTCTTGTATGATCTCAAGTCCTCTTGGCCTTGCTGGCTCCAGTGTCCTTGACTTCTGGGTCCGCCCAGCTGTCATCACACTGACTGTCTCTCCAGGTGGGCCAGGCTCCAACACAGCTTCAGGAAACTTGCTGTTCCGCTGCCCGAGACCTCCTCCAGGGCCCGGGGCCCACAAAGAGTGTCAAGGCTGCGTGCAGCTCCTGATATACATCATGAGGCTCCACAAATGGTAGGGGGCCAGGAATTCCCTGGATCCGCCCCTCCACTTCTGCACCCATAGAGAAGCAACACACCGGAAGGCATGGCTTCTGATTCCTTCGGGGTCACCGAAGGGGGGGGTGACACAACCCAGAAGTGCAGGAGAGTTGTCATCCTGTGGGGCAAGCTTAGACAGAAGGTGAGAGGAAGCCTGAGGATAAATTCCCGCTCTAACCTCCCCCATCATTACTGGATAGTCACCAGTCTATTGTAATGGCCCATGTGGTCCTGCAGGCGAGAAGATTCACCTGAGACCAGCCATCAGCTGCCCTCAGAACTGTGCTTGGTGAAGTTCAGTATTGCACTTCCTGATGTCTGCACCCCTTTCCGTCTCCCTGCCTCACTCTCCACCACCCTCACTCTTGCAGCCCTGGAATCGCACTCTCCATTCCTATGATCATATAAACTTGTGTCTCATACTCTGTTTTCTGGAGGACTTCCCAGGAGGTTCAGTGGTAAAGAAGCCACCTGCCAATGCAGGAGACACAGGTTCAATCCTTAGGTTGAGACAATCCCCTGGAGAAGGAAATGGCAACCCACTCCAGTATTTCTGCCTGGGAAATCCCATGGACAGAGAAGCCTGGCGGGCTATAGTCCTTGGGGTCACAAGAGTCAGACTGAACAAATGAGCACGCACACATGCTGTTTTCTGGAAACCAGGGCTATGGCAGATGGTACTAAGCGTGATCCTAGAGAGCAGACCTTCAAGATGGGATTCAGTTGGATTGCCTCCTTCTGTAGACAGTACAGACCCCATTGCTGGTGGAGAATGGAATGGTGATAACCTCTGGTACATGGGGCTTCACAAATAACATTAAATTTTAACCTGTGGTTCATGAGATAAGATACAGGGGGAAGGTGAGGCATAGGAATATGGAGTCGGGGCTTGATCAGTCTGGAGGAAATTATAAGGATTGTGGTAAGAGCCAGCTGCTTTTGATGGACTTGAAAGCCTTGTGAAAATAAAAAGATGGGGGCAGGAGAGCCAACTGACAACTTAGGGCATGCTTTGAAAACCAGAGGTACCACAACATCTTTAAAGGAGACTCATCTCCTGCTGCCACAGGGCTGAAAACCAGACCCAGGATTTGATGTAATAATCTGATTATTAAGGGAAAGATTTGCAAAGGAAATAAATGCAATTTTACAGGTGTCTTTAATGTCTGGGACAGGTAAAGAGTAGGACCTTGATATATAGGACATTTGAGGAGACATGCTTGAAAATCTTGAACCTCAAATTCCTTTTTCTGGTAGAGCTATGGGATTTGATTTGATAATATATATGAGAACTCACAGAGGCTTAAGGGTTCTTCCCACATTGCTCAATGTTCATTCCCTCATTCATTGATTCATACATCCCCCACTCATTTATTATGAGTTTACAATCACTTTGTTGTTCTGTAGCTAAGTCATGTCTGACTCTTTCCAAGCACTCATTGTACATCTATTATGCACCAAACAATACCAGGAGGAATACACAAATGAATCAGACACAGTCCTGCCTCCAGGGGAGGTTGGACCAGTCCATCAGTGCCTGGATCATAGGCAGAATGAAGCATAAGAAAAATGCCAACTGGACCTTTAGGAACTGAGAGGGAGAGGGAACTTATGAATGATCAGCAAAAACTCTATGCAAGATTTCTTAACCTTTTTTTTTAATGCCATGTGTCACCCAGGAAAGTCTATGGATCCTTCTCAGAATGATGTTTTAAAATGAAAATAAAAATGCATAGGATTAGAAAGAGAACAAACTGTTTTGAAGTATAGACATCAAAATATTCAAATTGAATCTATGAAATAGAAATAATAGATATATAAGGGCTTCTTTATTAACATATTAAATAGTAAGATCTGGTGGTGTTCTTAAAGCAACTATGAGTTCTAAGGAGCTTAAACGATATTTCAAGATATTTGTTACAACAGTAATGTCTGTGATTTCTCTTGATGACCAAGTTCTGGCACTAATAATTCTACTGTGGTTTATTATCTACATTTGTAATAGAAGGAGATGCTGCATTTCAGTTACAAATTGGTGAAAATAAAGATTTAATTGTTTTTCCCATGCCCTTCAAAACAACAACAACAACATGGATTTATGAGCCCTGTAGATGGAGTGGAATTACAGGTATGTTTTCCCCCTTTTGGAATACTTTTCCAATGATCCTTAATGCTCCCCACCCCACCCCACTCCTTGCAGAATGAAATCTGGTTTCTTAAAGTGAAGTTTAAGGCCCTTTTTGATCTAGTCCCTTCCCACTTCTCTGGCCCCTCTCACAATTTTCCCCAGCACACACTATGTACTCTATGAAAGGAAATTGGTAAGATGTCCCAACACACCTTCACAATGACCCACTCTGGGCCTTTACTCCCACTGGTCTCTCATCCTGAGTACCCTCTCCCCTCCCCAGCCCATGGCCTGCTCAGCCCATCCAGACTGACCCTCTTCCAGGAATCATCCTGCCCTAATCTGAGCACCCCAGTTGTACCTCTCCATGGTCCTGATCCCATTCTGCTTTATCCTAATCTACAACCAAGACTCGTCTCCCAGCTCAAGTGAACACCCCTTGGGAGCAGGGCCCAATAGTGCCTCAGATCTTCCCCAGCAGCTTCTCACAGCATGAGGAGCTGTTCAATAGAGGGTGACTGAAGGGACCACTCAGCCTGAGACCACTCCAAAGAGCCCTAAAAAGTACTAGGCACCTGGCAAGCTCTGCTCGTGCAATGGGCCTCTTGGCCATTCACTTCTTCATTCACTCAACAAAGGATTACTGCTGCTTACTGAGTACCAGGCGTTGTTCTCAGGAATACAGCGTAGGGTCCTGCTGTTATTGGAACTCACATTCTAATGAGGGGAGGAAATAATCAAGCAAAATAAAATTAATAGACTATGGTAAGTCAGCCAGTTATCAAGCGCTCTGGAGACAGGAAAATGGAGAAGGGGGAGAGGAAGTCCCAGGTGCCCTTCTAAACAGAGTAGTTTATTGAGAAGGTGGCAAATATTTGAGCAAAGTACTAAAGGAAGTAAGGGAGGCAACCATTCAGCCACCTGGGGGAGGAGCAGTTCAGACAGAAGGAACAATGTAGTCATTTCTCATTGCTATAGAAAAAATAAAAATAGTGGCTTAAAACAACAGAAATTCATTCTCTTATAGTTCTGGAGACATTAAGTCTGAAATGAGTCTTCCAGAACTAAAATCAAGGTGTCAACAGCTGATTCCTTCTGGGGGCTCCAGGGAAGAATCCACTCCCTTCTTCTTCCAGCTGCTGGTAGTGTCAGAATTCCTTGGCATTCCTTGGCTCATGATCTCATCATTGCAGCTTCTCCTTTCATCACCACACTGCCTTCTCCTCTTCTGTAGCCAAGTCCCCCGCTGCCTCCTTCATGCCAGGAAACATGTGAGGACTTCCCTGGTGGCCCAGTGGTTAAGATTTCACCTTCCAGTGCAGGGTGTGCAGGTTCAACCCCTGGTCAGGGAGCTAAGACCCCACGTACCTTAGGGCCAAAAAACCAAAACACAAAGAAATGGAAACAATATTGTAACAAATTCAATAAAGACTTAAAAAAAAAAAAGAAAAAAGAAAGCATGTGATTACATTGGACCCACCAAGATAATCCAGGATAATCTCTCCATGTCCCCATCCTTAATGTAATCACACCTGCAAAATCCCTTCTGCCATATAAGGTGATCCTCACCAGGAATTATGACATAGATGTCTTGGGGGGAAGGGGAATTACTCAGCCTACCACAAACAGCAAGTGCAAAGGCCCTGAGGCAGAAGCATACCTGAGGACAGGTGTGGCCAGAGAGGAGAGAATTCAGGGGAGAGCAGTGGGAGACAAGGTGGGAGGTGCAGCAGAGGCCAGAACCAACAGAGCCTTTGTATTGGATGGGGTTAACACTCACTCCTGTGTTAATTCCCCCTCCAAAATTTCAGAGGCATAACAGGATAGAGGCATGTCTCTGCTCACATCCCAGCCTGACATGGGCCCGACTCATCTTTCTAGTGATTCCTGGATCCTGTAGGCCTCAGAGCATTGCTTGGGGTCTTCTGCCTCTAGCTGTCAATGGAAGGAAAGAAACAGTGCAGATATCTCTAGAAATTTTAAGTCTCAGGCCTGGACAAGGTAGACATCACTTCTGTTTACTCTCCAGTGGCCAGAGCTAGTCACGTTGCCCCAGCCAGATGCAAGGACAAAAAAACAAACAAACAAACAAAATGAAACGAAAAAACCCTGGCCTTCCTTTGTGCAGGAGGAAAATGAAATTGTTTGGTAACCAGGTAGCTTTTCATTTGCCACAGCAAAGACATTACAAGAATTTTGGCTTTTTACAATAGCCAAGACATTTCCATGTGTCTTGGAACCTAAGTGTCCACATACAGAGGAACAGGTAATGAAGATGTGATATATATATATACATATATATAATGGATTTGCAACAACATGGATGGACCTAGAGATTATCATATTAAGTAAAGTAAGTCAGATAGAGAAAGACAAATATTTTATATCACTTATAAGTGGAATATTTAAAAAAATACAAATGAACCTATTTACAAAACAGAAATAGACTCACAGACATAGAAAACAAACTTATTATTACCAAAGGCGATGGTAAGAGAGGAGGAATAGATTAGGAACTTGATATTAACTTATACAGACTACAGTATAAAAAATAGGTAAACAACAAGGACCTACTGTAGACCACAGGAAAATATATTCAATATCTTATAATAACCTTTATGGAAAAAAAGACTTCCCTTGTAGTGCAGTCAGTAAAGAATCTTCCTGCAATGCAGGAGATCTGGGTTCGATCCCTGGGTCGGGATGATTCCCTGGAGAAGGAAATGGAAACACATTCCAGTATTCTTTCTTGGAGAATCCCATGGACAGAGGAGCCTGGCAGGCACCCCAGTCCATGGGGTCACAACAGTTGGACATGACTTACGAAGCATCACTAACAAAGCTAGTGGATGTGATGGAATTCCAGTTCAGCTATTTCAAATCCTAAAAGATGATGCTGTGAAAATGCTGCACTCAATATGTCAGTAAATTTGGAAAACTCATCAATGGCCACAGGACTGGAAAAGGTCAGTTTTCATTCCAATCCCAAAGAAACGCAATGCCAAAGAATGTTCAAACTACTGCACAATTGCATTCATCTCACACACTAGTAAAGTAATGCTCAAAATCCTCCAAGCCAGGCTATAATAATACATGAACTGAGAACTTCTAGATGTTCAAGCTGGATTTAGAAAAAGCAGAGGAACCAAAGATCAAATTGCCAACATCGGTTGGATCATTGAAAAAGTAAGAGAGTTCCAGAAAAACATCTGCTTCTGCTTCATTGACTAGACTAAACCCTTTGACTACGTGGATCACAACAAAATGTGGAAAACTCTTCAAGAGATAGGAATACTAGACCACCTAATCTGCCTCCTGAGAAATCTGTATGCAGGTCAGGAAGCAACAGTTAGAATCAGACATGGGACAAAGAACCAGTTCCATATTGGGAAAGGAGTACATCAAGGCTGTATATAGTCACCCTGTTTATTTAACTTATATGCAGAGTACATCATGCAAAATGCAGGGCTAGATGAAGCACAAGCTGGAATCAACATTTCCGGGACAAATATCAATAACCTCAGATATACAGATGACACAACCCCTATGGCAGAAAGCAAAGAGGCACAGAAGAGCCTCTTGATGAAAGTGAAAGAGGAACGAAAAAGCTGGCTTAAAACTCAACATTCAGAAAACTAAGATCATGGCATCTGGTCCCATCACTTCGTGACAAATAGATGGGGAAACAATGGAAACAGTGACAGACTTTATTTTCTTGGGCTCCAAGATCACTGCAGCCATGGTGACTGCAGCCATGAAATTAAAAGGCGCTTGCTCCTTGGAAGAAAAGCTATGACCAACCTAGACAGCATATTAAAAAGCAGAGACATTACTTTGAAACAATCCTGAACATGCATTTGAAGGACTGATGTTGAAGCTGAAGCTCCAATACTTTGGCCACCTGATGCGAAGAACTGACTCATTTGAAAAGACCCTTATGCTGGGAAAGATTGAAGGCAGGAGGAGAAGGGGATGACAGAGAATGAGATGGTTGGATGACATCACTGACTCAATGGACATGAGAATTCATGATGGACAGGGAAGCCTGGTGTGCTGCAGTCCATGGGATTTCAGAGAGTCAGACACGACTGAGTGACTGAATTGAACTGAACTGATGGGAAGAAAACCTGAAAGAGAATATAGGTATATAAATACATAACCAAATCACTTTGCTGTACATTTGAAGCTAACAAGCATTTTAAATTAACTATACATCAAAAAAAATTTAATATAAAGAATTTTGACTTTTACTTGAAATAGGAAACACTTAGAAAATGTTGAATAGAATGGTGACATGATTTAACTTTTAAAAAAAGTTTTTAAAATACTCACACACTCATAGAAATGTTCCGTATCTTCAACACAGTGACAGTAAACTTGATGTCTACATCTGTCCAAACTCGTTGGATTGTATGTTAAAGTGAATGACTTTTATTATATGCAAATTAAACTGTGATAGAGATGATTTTTTTAAGAAAAGGATCACATAGACGATTTTGAGAATAAAATATGGCATGAAGGTACAAGAATAAAAACAGAGAGACTGGTTGTCAGGCTACTGCAATAATCTTAACCCAGGAGGTAGCTGTAGAGGTAGCAAGAAATTGAGTTTGCAGTGTGGTTTTCAGGTAGAAACAAACAGAATTTGCTGACCTAACAGACACAGCAAAGGGAGATAAGACATAGTCCTTAGACTCAGGCTTCTTGGGGTTGAATCATGGCCCTACTATTTAGTGGTGATCTTGGACAAGTAACTTAATATCTCTAAGCCTTAGTTTCTTCCTCTGCAAAATGGAAATGATAATAGAAATGCCTTCACAGGATTTGGCAAGCTTATAATGAGATAATATATGAAAAATACTAGGCACAAGGCCTGGTATAAAGTACTTGATACATTGCAAAAGAGACAGTAACCAGCCCTGGACTGACTGTACCACAAGCCAGATCCTTACCTCATGGTGTGATAACTGAAGGGCTGGAGCTCTGTAGCACCAGGCTGGAGTGACCAGAGGTGTCACTGCCCACAACTTGGGAGTCAGAGCTCCCAGTTCAGACCCCACAACAATGGCATCTCCGGAGAGACTCAGACCCCTTGGCAGAGGCATAATTCAGATGAGGCACCCCCCAACCCCAGCAATGAGGGCCAAAGTACTTCCTTGTAGGGAAAGTACAATTTAACAACAAACTGTTAAAGGTTAAAAAAAAAACATCCCGTAAGAGGTGGCAGGAATCTGTCACTTTGATTGCTCAGGCAAGACCCTCCCTTTTTTCTCAGCAATCCCTCTATTCTCCAGAAGTGGTTAAGAAGAGGCAACAGTTAGCATTCTCTGAGCAGCTGCTAGGCTCCAAGCCCTAAATAAGGCGCTTGACCAAAACTTGCAGCCTCGAAAACCCCCCATGAGAAATATCATCATTCCCATTATCTGGCTAGGAAGCCACAGTTCAGAGAGGGTAGGTGACTTGCCTGAGATCACACAGCTGGTAGACTGTAAGGGTGGGATTTGCCATATTACGAGGAGTAGCAACTTATCCAACATGAGGAAGTAAATGGCAGGGGTTACAGGGGTTGGGGGCACAGACCTTGGAGCCACTGTGTAGCCCGGCTCCATCGCTTACCAGCTGCACAAACCTGTGTGAGCTTCTTACTCTCCCTGGGTCTCAGTAGCCTCGTGTGTAAAATGGGAATAATAATAACATTGGTATCCTCTTTCTAAGACTGTTTTGTGAGGATGAAAGGAGTCAATACATAAAGAGCTTGGAAGGGTGCCCGGTACAAGGCAAGAATTTTGGAAGGGTTAACTCATTATTATTCCTCATCAAAGGCCCTGGTACCAGTGCTCAGCCCAGCTCGGTGACTAAAGGGATAAGAAGAGAATCATGAAGTTTCTCATTGAAAGAACTTAGAACAGGGGTTGGCAAATCATGACCCGAAAGGGCCCTCCGCCTCTTTTTGTGAATTAAGTTTTCTTGGGACACAGACACACAAAGACACAGTGTCTTTGGCTGTATCTGCTCTACAACAGTAGACTTGAGTCATTGGGAACCTAAAGGAGTTACTTTTTTGGTCCTTTACAGAAAAAGTGTGCTGACCCACCTAAAGAGAGTGAGGATAATTTCTTATCATCTAAATCATCTCCACAATTGGTCTTGATTGAACATCCCCAAGAATGGGACATTCTCTCCCTCCAGAGGCAGCCCAGCCATTTTTCAGATAACTCTAATCTTTAGAAGGTTCTTCCTTAAATTGATGTAACCCATCTCCCTGTAACTAAAATCAGAGACCCTCCCAAGGCCAGCCTCTCACGGAGAAGGCAAGTTGCCTGCCCAAAGCACACAGTCCCTGGCATAAAAGCCAGGATCCCAGATCACTTCTTCTCCTGTTGCGTCTCGCCTACTAGACTATAGCTTCCTCCCATCAAAGTTGAGTTCTGAGTCCCTTTTTTTTTTTTTTTAAAGTATGTTTGATCCACTCTATTTCTCAAGACAGAGAAGTAATTAATATACTTAAGGAAAAACTTTTACTTTCCAAAATGATTTTAAGCTTACAGTTTCAGTACTATTGGAGTAAAACTTCTGCTATTGACAAAGCTCATCTCTAAAGAATGACTCATTAAAAAAATAATAAAATAAAAGACATTTTCTAAAAAGGTAACTGGAGAAGACAGATAGATAAAATAACTAAGAGCTGGAGTTAAGGGGTCATACAGGCCTGGCTTACAATCACACAGTAAACATGAGATTATGAGTCATCATCTTCTGCAAGCCTCAGTTTTATCATCTGTAAATAGGGACCACAAAAGAGCCAATATCATAAGACTATTGTGAAAGTAAGGCTATATAACACATGCAAAGCATTTAGCTCAGTCCTGGCACTATACATCCGCTCGATAAATATTTCTATTATTACAACTGAAAAATGTATTTTATGGCTTTCTCTTTCTACTATGCCTCCTTTCTTTCTACTTTCCTTCCTTTTCCCAAGTTGGCATAAAAATTATTTTTCGTTTCCTCACCTCCAATTAGATATTGATTAGAGTATCTGATTGAGAATGAGCACTTAATAAAAGTAAATAAGTTCTGACATTTTATTTTTATTCTTGAATAAAAATGCTCACCATCCTCCTGAAAATGAGCCGTCACATTTTATTTAACAGCAGAAAAGATTTGTACATTTGGCCCTGCAGGAGCTGAGGAATCTATTTTCATTATAACAAACATTGATTTTGCATTAAAAAGTCTCATTATTTGAGATAATGACTGCTGGGCTCCTTAGTTATTCTTTTGGTTCCTAAATCATTAAAACTCTAACGTTTAAAGAGCAAGTAGGACTAGGGTGGCTTCCAAATTATTGCCAATGAGTTGTTCCCTCTGTGCCCCAGCCATGGAGGAGATGCAAGACCAGGCGAGACACTGAATCATGCAAGGCCAAGTCCACCTCTTCCTCTTGCCATTCCAGAATTCCAAAGTCCAAATCAGGCTTGGTTCCTTCAGAACCTGCTGAGAAAATAAAAAGAGAAACAAACAAACCAAAAAACAGAACAAAAAACCTTTGGTCTCGGTGTTCATGTTCATTCAGCTCTTTGAACAAATCCGGAGGCTAAAGGAGCTGGGAAGAAGAGAGGAAGTCGCACCCAACTCCAGGACACAGAGTTGGATGGCATATTGGGTGTCCACAGTGGTGGCAGAGAGATGTGGGAGGTCAACCTTCTACCACCAGCAGGATAAATTAATGACACCGGGAAGATTCCCTAGTGGATGGTTTTCCATGGTTATATTCTCTGATCCTGGGCATTTATGCTGCAGGAGACCCAGCTGGACATCTCATTGGCAAGCCACGTGTGCTACAACTGAGTTTTGTAGAATTTCAACCACATACACCGATTTGGATAATGTATTCTTTCAGAAGCCAGGGCTGAGCTTTAAACAAAGCATAATCCTGCCTGCATATCAATTTCCCCAGGACTGTGAGGAGGGAAAGGAAAAAAACTCAGAAACCCGATGCTTGGAGCAGCAGCATTTCCATCCGGGGCTGAGCAGTGGGGACGTCCAGCAGGATTCAGTCTGCAGGTTCATTAACTGGAGCACAAGGAAGGAAGGGTAGGGGGAAGGTGGGGGGCACATCATAAAATATGAAAGGACTTCCCTGGAAATTGGCATCAATGTGATTTATTCAATCCAGACCCAAGCTCAACTATTTGAAAATAATTGAATAGTTGATACCCACTGCCACTTGTAAGTGACGGGAACAAGGGCTGGGGGTATAATGAAGGGAGATGCTGGGAGGAATTTAAGAAGTCCCAGATCTCAGCCTGCCCAGTATTCTGGAAGAGGAAAAAGAACCCTCCCTGGACCCACCCTAATCACCAATCACTTTTTGCGGGAAGCTCTTTCTTATTCTGTTCCTGTCTGCCCAGAAACAGGTTTCTGTAGAGTGATCACCACTGTATGTAAACAATTTTACATCCTACCACTTGTATTTGACATTTTGTTGTAAGCATTTTCTCTTTGCAAAAATTGTTGGCTTTTAAAACATTATATAAGCCCTATGTGCCCATGGAAACACATTAAAACAATACAGAAATACACTATAGAAGTAGAAATAAATGATAAATTTATTTTTAATCAATTATAGAAAGGGAACATTTCCCCCACACATAGACACCTATCCTCTAAGACTGACATTATTAGTAGTTTAAGGCCTGGGTGGGGAAGGGATAAATTAGGAGTTTGTGATTAATAGATATACACTGCCATGTATAAAATAGATAAACAAGGACCTACTGTATAGCACAGGGAACTATATTCTATATCTTGTAATAGCTTATAATGGAAAAGAATATGAAAAAGAATATATATATATATATCACTTTTCTCTACACCTGAAATTAACACAACATCGTAAAGCAACTATGTGTCAATTAAATAAATAAGAAGGGGAAAAAGTTTAAGGCTTGTCCTTCCAGCTAGTTTTCTATATCTATAAATGCACACACATACATGTATATATGTACACTTTAGAACTTCTTTACAGGAAAATATATATAAATTCTGTTCACAGCTCTTTCATGGAACAACGTTGTGGATATTTCCAAGACAGCGCATCTAGAGAGCCGCTTCTATCTTTTCATCCACTGTGTACATCTCATTGCTTATTTTACTTATTGCTGCATTGCCAGGCAATTAGGGTATTTCCAATGTTTATGACAAGCAGTGCTACAGTGTCACCGTACATATATATTCATACATCTGTGCAAATGTTTCTGTAGAGTTGATTCCCAGAAAGGAGAGTGCAGGATCTTAGCATGTGACCTACAAGCTTTCTCCATATTGTTTCACGCATCCCAATTATCACTTTTAATATCTGCAGAACCACCTTTTGAATCCAACTTAGCCAACTTGCATAGCAGGGGAAAAAAAATAAATCTATTTAAAGCTATCCTCTGTCTGCAAGTGCCTCCAAGGAGTACAAGGAAACTAGTGTGGTGAGCCTGTTAGAGTGTAAAATATGAAACCCCTCCCCCACCAGGGCACAGTCTGGAAATATCAATGGATTGTGAAGCCAAGAGAGAGTTGAACTGTGCGTGGAATTTAGAGTCTCCCAGAATATCTGGGAGAGATGGGAATGTTCTGGGAGGAGAAGAATGCCAGCAACATGGCCGAAAACTGGGGGTCCTTTCCCTTACACAGTGCAGTTTGCATTGAGCTGTCATCAGTGGTATGCTGGCAGAGGGTCAACACAAACTGATTTGTTTGCTGATTTCCGTGTTGTAGATACTCTTTCCAAGGTGCAGGCTGACTCCAGGACAAAAATAATTGCCCCAGACTGTCCTATGAACCACGACTAGATGTCTGCTTCACCTATCAGCCCTGGGGCAATGGGACTCTCCAGGAGCAGAGGCATCAGACAGGCTCCACCTTGGAGTGAAGCAGTCAGCAAGTGAGGATGGGTCCTGCAGGGTCCAGGGCTAGGTTCAGAAGCCAACTGCATCATAAACTGAAAGGATAAAAAGCTCCCCTCAGGAGTCCATGAGAAAGCTTCGGGGGGCCTCATGATGGGAAAGGGGTTTGTGAAAGAATGATCCCAGAAGGCTAAAGGACATGGGCACCCTGGTGCCTCATTTTGGGTTGCTTCCTACCCCCTGCTGTGTCAACTAATCCTGGGTGAGCATCTTTAGCAAGCAGTCAAGACCCTACAAGCTAATCCCCACCCCTTTTCCACCATAGCCCTTCCTCTCCCTACTGACACACCCCCTGCTCTTTGCACCCCGCTCCTTCCCAGTCCCAAACGATCACCACATCCTCCTGACTCCCCACCTTGGCCCAGCCCTGCCCTTCTCCCGAGGCTCTTGCTGTCCACCTAATCTGTCACAGGCATGTCCACTCCTCAAGGTCAGAGTCACACACTCCCTCTTCAAACAAGACTGCAGGTGGAATGTGTCTCCTCCTCCCCCAAAGCCCCAGAACGTTTTGTGTAAGTGGCTTCCATAGACAAAACCCCTTGTCTCCCCCACAGGCTGGAGGGCATCCTGGAGGAGACAGGATGAAATCACACCTCTGTTCTCAGCATGGCCCTACAGTTCCCACAGAGCCAGCACTGATCTGGAGTCACCAACTATGAAGCCTCTCGAACCCTCTGAGTTTTACCCCAGCCTCTGATGACATCCATGTGATGGTCACCTGAAAGGTAAAAAAGAACCATCCTTATTATACAGGTGGGAAAGCCAAGGCTTGAAGAGATTTGGGGCCTCGTTCGATATCCCAGGGACAAATCTTGGGCTCAGTTCTTCTGACTATAAGCACCACCTCACTTCTACTCACTTCTACTGTCAGAGGAAGTAAGAATCTACAACATGATCCAGCCCAGGTGCTCCTACCTGGGGCCTTGGAGTCCTGGGGATCTGCACAATGATTTCAAGGAGACCCCAGGTGGCCCAGTGCTAAAGAATCTGCCCGCCAATGCAGAGGATGAGGGTTCCATCCCTGGGTTGGGAAGATCCCCTGGAGAAGGAAATGGTAACCCACTCCAGTATTCTTGCCTGGAAAATCCCATGAACAGAGGAGCCTGGTGGTCTACAGTACATGGGGTCACAAAGAGTCAAACTCAACTGAGCTCACACTCAGACCAAACCTCATGTCCATTTGCACACAAAGGGGAAGGAGGAAATCCTTGCCTCTTTTTGTTTGTCTGCTTACTTACTTTTTTTTTTTTTTTGTTTTGGGGGGAGTTGTTTGAATTAAATGAGGAACCACTGAGGACTCCATCTTCTCACTTTACAGATGAAAAAGCTGAGGCTCAAAGAGGAACAGTGACCTGGCCAAAGACACACAGTGAGGGTGGAGGCTCTATACTGTGTCAACCTAGCAAAGCTGGAGCTGCCTTTCCCAGAATTCTTCCCCTTCATGGCTCTGGGTTGGGGGCAGCCACAGAGAAATCTGCATGAGATCTGGAGGGTGGAAGTGCAACAGCAGCCACTATTGCAACTCAACCTGTGTGAGATCACGGGCATTGCTGCAGCCACCCCACCTGCTGGCTCGCCTTGCTGCCTTGGGCCACCCAGCCAGACCTGTGCAACTCAGACTCCACTGGATTTCCTCCTTCAGCTTCCCCGAGCTCTGGGCCAGGTTTGTTTGCAACGTGATGATGAAGCCGGCCAGTTCTGCAGATCACCCATATCATCCGCTGGAGAGTTGGAGGCAGCAGGAGATTACCCAGGTTCCAGTGACAGACAGATGTGGGTCCCAGTGTTCCACCTGGTGGGTTCTAAGTTATCCTTCCAGGCTTTACTTTGTCCTTGCTCACTTCCTCTTCCTGCCAACTTCTCTTCCTGATTGCCAGCCCTACCGACCTCCAGACACGTGTGTCCAGACTAACATCACTGCCCACCAGCTGCCATGATCACAAAAGTCTTCATTCCCAGCAGAGAGTCCTCAGATCATCCCCAGTGGGTCTTTTACTCTGATGGACCCCTAGCACACAGAGAACCCACTGCAGTGGAGAACCTGGGTTCCTGCCCCTGCTCCTGACTTCTCTCACGAGCTGGAAAAGTGGTCTGAGCCCCAGACTCCAGGCCTGGCCCATCAAGATCACTGCTCCATCTACAACTCTCGAGGCTGTTTCCCCAGGCCAGCGGCTGAGGGAGACACTTACGTCTGGCCAGTGCCCCAGACCACGTGCTTTGCTCCTGCCAGGCTCCAGGGCTGCCCAGTCCTGCAACTCTCCTTGTAAGGCCCTCAGAGGACTGGGTGGGAGTTGGGGGAAGATGCCTTGTCTTGGCTTCACATCCTCCCCCAACTCAGTCAGGGCCTTTGAAGGCTATTTATTTCTCCTGGTCCCCAGGCCCACAACCTCCGAGCAGCTTCGGATGACTGCTGTCCCCAGGGCTCTATTAATCAGAGAGTAAAGATGTCACACTACCAGCTTGGCCATTGCCCAAGCAAGCCCTGGGCTGGTCCTTCCTTGCAGTCACCGCCTCCTGCATGCTGAGCTGGGACTTATTACTGCTCCCCACATCCTGGACTCCCACCATCTATAGCAGGACAGAATTTCTCCACAGCGTGGCACTGAGCTAGCGATTTCAGGTCAGCTGTTCTCTCCTTTCCTCATCAGTCCCTCCTTCTGTAGGAAGGTCTCTGGTAGCCCAGGGGACTCTCCTTTTTCAGAAGCTGTTTCTGAGGGGAAAGGGCATTAGCGAAGCTATGGAAATAAATGCATCTGGATTC
This sequence comes from Cervus canadensis, assembly GCF_019320065.1. Classification (NCBI taxonomy): domain Eukaryota; kingdom Metazoa; phylum Chordata; class Mammalia; order Artiodactyla; family Cervidae; genus Cervus; species Cervus canadensis. The sequence continues at coordinate 102,287,924 of NC_057387.1, forward strand.
AAGCTTTTCCATTGGCACTTACTAGCTATGTGACCTTGGAGAAGTCATATAACCTCTCTGAGCCTTAGATGGCTTGTCCATAAAGTAGGAATGTTGTGAGGATTAAATAAGGTACTGCTTGGACAGCACAATGGCCAGGCTGTGGCACATGACATACTCTGTAAATGAAAGCCATTATTGTTACTATTATTGCTATTGTTTTTTTTAAATCATCATAGTCACTAAACTGTGTTCTCCATGAGGATGGTAACTGTGGTCCGATGTGTTCTCACCAGTGCCTAGAAACGCAGTGTTGAATGAATGAATAGATGTTGATTGGCCAGCCTCAGTGTATGCCACAGATAAAGCACCTAGGACTAAAGAACGTTTAGAGATTTCAGTAGGTAAGTTTCTACTAGAGCCACTTGGGTTGTCTAACTATCTGGGCTGCATCCTCTTTGAGTTTTTTCTTTGACCACTTGCTGACTCCCGATCCAGGAGTGGAGACTGCACTGGAATTCCCCCAAAGAGTAGAAATCCTGCCCCTACCAGGGGCACAGATCCCAGCCACACATGCTGGTGCGGCGCCCACAATTAGGGCAGCTCTGACCCAGAGCACAGCTCTGCTTCACAGCAGAATGCAAAGTCCAGTCCAAGTAAAAGGCAGGCCCTATTAACATCTGCCATCTGATAGATGAGGACACTGAGGTGCAGAAGTAACTTGCCCAAAGTCATATGGCTAGCACTAAAAATAGGATTCAAACCCACCTATTGCCTCTTGGATACGTATTATAAACAGATCTCACATACTCTGTAAGGTAGCTATGAATATCTTCAAATACAGATACAGAAACAGGCTCAGAGAGGGTTAGTAACTTGACCAAAGCCACACAGCTAACCCAGTGAATTTACATCCTATGTAAAAAGATGCAAAGGTAAAACCTGCAGAGTCCAAATTTCTCTTGAAATCCCCTGAGTGGTGGACGTAGTTTTCTTCTTATATAGCCTGGTGCTGTGATTTTTACACAAATACGCTCAAGTTTGAGAACAAACGAGCTGGGCTGAAGGAAGGACCAGAAGGGAAGTCTGTGTGTGAAGACGTCAGGACATCAAATCATTAAACCGTTTAGCCACTTAGATAACCATTAGGCCCCTGGCCCAAATGAGGCAAGGAAGAGGATTCTAAGCATTCCTGCCAGATTCACTCAATTGCAATTTAATGCTGGTGCCCTTTGGTGTTAATATATATGAACAGACTTCACTGAGGAACTATTTAATGAGTAACATATATAAAAAGCACCTTGCCTTTTCAAATGAGTGTTGTATTAATATTTTGTGGCCTCCACTGGCCAGCAATCGCTGTCAGGACCTTAAGGGTTGGGCTTCTGGTTCCTTACCATATAGGGGAGGGGTGCAGCGAGGCAACTTGAAGCTGAATGTGACTCCTCTGGACAGCTGACTCCAGGCCCCAGGATATCTGTGTGCCGCACATAGACCCTGTGCTAGAAAAAAAATCTACTTTAGCCATGGAGATAAAACCTGGTGATGACCTGAGTCAGAATTGGGCTTCTCTGGTAGCTCAGAGGGTACAGAGTCTGCCTGCAATGCATGAGACCTGGGTTCAAGCCCTGGGTTGGGATGATCCCCTGGAGAAGGGGACGGCTACCCACTCCAGTGTTCTTGCCTAGAGAAATCCATGGACAGAGGAGCCTGACAAGCTACAGTCCATGGGATCACAAAGAGTTGGACACAACTGAGCGACTTTCACTGAAGCAGAATAGTTGATTCTAGAATCTCATGACACTTCTGCTCATCAGGGACCTAGAACCAGGGAAGGTCTTCACAGAAAGGCAGCAGATACAAGGAGAAGAGGTTAGAAGAGGATGAGTTGGTTGGATAGCATCAGCAACTCAATAAACATGAATCTGAGCAAACTCTGGGAGGTAGTGAAGGACAGGGAAGCCTAGCACGATGCAGACCATGGGGGCGCAAAGAGTAGGACATGACTTAGCAACCGAACAACAATGAACAACAGCACTTCATGGAGTGACAGTGTTCACCAACGCATGTGATCACTCCCCTTTTTCTCCAGGGAGGGAGACTGAGGCCCAGAGGCTGCAGGGCTCCCCACACCACAGAAGATCAGCAGTGAAAGACCTCAGATGTCACTCCCAGCGAGGTGTCCTTCATGCCTCAGAACGCTGCCTTCTGGTTCACAGGACATCTGCAGTTGGATTTGATCTGGGGTCATCTATGTGGATGCACAGGGCTCTGTGGGAGCTGGTTCCCCAGGGGAACAGGGCGATGAGGAAGAAAAGGATGAGGATGGCCTAGAGGCTGTAGACACACTGGAGGGGATGGGATGGTCTGAGCCCTCTGAGCCCAGGAAACTGATCCCACAAGTGACGCCCCAATAGGCAGTTTCCTGCAGTGACATAAAGTTGAACAGGAGACCACCTGAGGCCACCGCACCTTCCTCTAGCCTTGCGTTTGTTCTGCATGCATCCCACATTCTATGACTAGCTCCGGAACAGCCTGACTGGGTTGGAGAGCGGTGATGAGCGATGGTCTTCCTTTCTAAGGGCATTTCTTCTACCTCATTTCACTTCCTCCACACCGCCACCCGAGCTGGTAACTCGTGATTGCATTTTACAGATGGAGTACCAAGCTCAACGTGGGGCAGCTTGCATACAACCCTCTGTGTCCACTCAGTGGCCCAGCTGAGATTCCAGCCCCATCTTGCCAGAGCAGAAGCGAAGTCAGTAAGGCGTGGTATCCCACGTGGCTGCAGGGATGGTCCTCCTCGGGCAAGCAGCTAGACGGATGGCAAGGTCCCCCCCTGATGGCGAGTTCCCCCAATCCTGTAACCCCCTCCCCGCCAGGCCTCGTGCCCGCTGCTCTGGATGCAGGCGCTAATTTACACTTGTTTAACTACAGCTGCCGCCCTCCTGCCTTGTGTCTCCCCGCCATTTATTGCGCTTTCCAAAGCCCTGCCCGGCACTCAGGGGCATTTCCTGCCTGCGCTAATGGAGGAGAATAGACGCATTATATGTGAATAATGGATTATGATGATACAATTTGGGTCTCTTAGCTCTCACCGAGCCTAGGCTGGCCTTGCATTATTGATAACTTACACACACCTTCCCGAGCGTGTTTATGTAAATATTTAATAGGGAAAGCAAGTTAACCCATTGGTTTCAACCATTCCAGAACGTTCCAGAAGTAAAGGCTGTGAGGGCAACGGCAGGAGGAGATGATGAGTCAGGTCCCTTTGGAAAAGCCAGAAAGTTCCCAAGATGCTTGCTTAGTCACAAGAACTGTGTGGCCTCAAAGATCATAGCATCCCAAGAACTGAGCGAGAAGGGTAGGTACGCCTCACTGTGGGAAGACCCAGTTGGGGTCAAGAAGACCTGTGGCTAGCAGAGCACACTCGAGAAGGTTGGGGGCAGGCAGGTTCAGACTACCGGAATGCGGCAGTGGAGAGTCTCCCTGTTGAATAAACAGGACCATTGCTTACCATTTTCCATGGCTGATTTCCTGTTCTCTCACAGGGCTTCCACTTTTCACACTCCATTTCCTGCTGGAAGATGATGCTCAAGAGAGGCTGCCTGGGTTGCAGTCTGGGCTCCTCCACTACCAGCTGGATGGAGAGTTACTCCATGTCTCTGGGAACCAGGTGTCACATCTGTAAAATGGGGAGGTAATGTACTTATCTCATAGGCACTCACAGGTTGCCATGAGAATCCAATGAGATAAGGTATCTGAAGTGGTGTGGTGCCCAGGACACAGGAAGGGCCCGGTGCTAACCTGTGACCATCTACAGAGATTTAGGATTCACATGCTTTCACATAGGTCTTAGAATAAATGACATGGTATGTGTTAATTGGCAGTGTTCCTTAGTAGTATGGAAAATATCTGTGCCTCTCAGATGCACTGAAATATTGCCATTATTTTGTTAATATTGTTTCTGGCAAGGAGGCCACTTTCTCCCCTCTAGGAAGTCGTGAGAGTGGGCATGTGCCCCATCTGCTAATGCAGAGGATGCAGGAGACCTCCCTCTCCACCCCCACCACCAGCACCCTGGCCTTGGGCATCTCCCCACTTGGGGTTCATCTCCCCCAAACCCTCTTCTCAGGTTGCCATTGACAACCTGCCATTCTCCAAGCTCACTTCCCTGAACTGCCAAGTCTTCACACATGCTGCCTCCTCTACCTGAATTCCCTTCTCTGCAGCATGTGGCTTAGTCTCACCTCCTCCATAGAGCCTTCCCTGCCTTGTGACTGAGCTCATCTTATAACTGAAATCCGGTGTGTCCTTCTGCCCACCCAGCAGACTTGCAGGCCCAAGGTCCCTGGAGGCAGGGCTATGACAAAGCACTCCTACAGTCATCAGCTCCGCCACACGGGGTCCCAGGCTGGGTGCCGTGAGAAGGTGGCTGTGTGCTAAAAGGTAATAGTCTGTGCTCTTGAGGGAAGAGACAGACTGTAACACCAAGGACAAGAAACTCTAGTGTGCAAGATGGTAAGCATGATGGAGGAGGGCCAGGGCAATAAGGAATACTGGGAGTGTATTTCTAAGTAGGATGGTCAAGGTCAGCCTCCCTAAGCAAAGGTCTGAGGGGAGTGAGGGAGTAAGCCATGGATATCTGGAAGAAGAGGGAACAGCCAGGACAAAGACCCTGATGGGAGGGTGCAAGAGTTCAAGGAAAAACTAGGTGGGTGTGGCTGCCACAGATGGAGGAAGGGCTCCTCAAAGGGAAGGGTCTGACCCTGTAGAGCCTGGTGACCTTGGTCAAGGCTTTTCCTCCTGCTTTATGGGATGGGGCAAAACCAGAGGATTCAAAGCAGAGGAGTGATGGGATCTGACTTTATTTTAGGAGGGATCAGGGGGAGCATAGAGCAGAGAGGGCGAGTACCAGAACCTGGACACCCATTCAGTTCAGTTCAGTTCAGTTCAGTCACTCAGCCGTGTCTGACTCTTTGCAACCCCATGAACTGCTGCACGCTAGGCCTCCCTGTCCATCACCAAATGCTGGAGTCCACCCAAACCCATGTCTATTGAGTCGGTGATGCCATCCAACTATCTCATCCTCTGTCGCCCCCTGCTCCTCCTGCCCTCAATCTTTCCCAGCATCAGGATCTTTTCAAATGAGTCAACTCTTTGCATCAGGTGGCCAAAGTATTGGAGTTTCAGCTTCAACATCAGTCCTTCCAATGAAAACCCACGACTGATCTCCTTTAGAATGGACTGGTTGGATCTCCTTGCAGTCCAAGGGACTCTCAAGAGTCTTCTCCAACACCACAGTTCAAAAGCATCAATTCTTCCACACTCAGCTTTCTTTATGGTCCAACTCTCACATCCATACCTGACCACTGGAAAAACCATAGCCTTGACTAGACAGACCTTTGCTGACGAAGTAATGTCTCTGCTTTTTAATATGCTGTCTAGGTTGGTCATAACTTTCCTTTCAAGGAGTAAGCATCTTTTAATTTCATGGCTGCAGTCACTATCTGCAGTGATTTTGGAGCCCAGAAAAATAAAGTAAGCCACTGTTTCCACTGTTTCCCCATCTATGTGCCATGAAGTGATGGGATCAGATGCCATGATTTTAGTTTTCTGAATGTTGAGCTTTAAGCCAACTTTTTCACTCTCCTCTTTCACTTTCATCAAGAGGCTCTTTAGTTCTTCTTCACTTTCTGCAATAAGGGTGGTGTCATCTGCATATCTGAGGTTATTGATATTTCTCCCAGCAATCTTGATTCCAGCTTGTGCTTCCTCCAGCCCAGCATTTCTCATGATGTACTCTGCATAGAAGTTAAATAAGCAGGATGACAATATACAGTTTGACGTACTCTTTTTCCTATTTGCAACCAGTCTGTTGTTCCATGTTCAATTCTAACTGTTGGTTCCTAACCTGCATACAGGTTTCTCAAGAGGCAGGTCAGGTGGTCTGGTATTCCCATCTCCGTCAGAATTTTCCACAGTTTATTGTGATCCACACAGTCAAAGGCTTTGGCATAGTCAATAAAGCAGAAATAGATGTTTTTCTGGAACTCTCTTGCTTTCTCGATAATCCAGCGGTTGTTGGCAATTTGATCTCTTGTTCCTCTGCCTTTTCTAAATCCAGCTTGAACATTTGGAAGTTCACGGTTCATGTATTGCTGAAGCCTGGCTTGGAGAATTTTGAGCATCACTTTACTAGCGTGTGAGATGAGTGCAATTGTGCGGTAGTTTGAGCATTCTTTGGGATTGCCTTTCTTTGGGATTGGAATGAAAACTGACCTTTTCCAGTCCTGTGGCCACTGCTGAGTTTTCCAAATTTGCTGGCATATGGAGTGCAGCACTTTCACAGCATTATCTTTCAGGATTTGAAATAGCTCAACTGGAATTCCATCACCTCCACTAGCTTTGTTTGTAGTGATGCTTTCTAAGGCCCACTTGACTTCACATTCCAGGATGTCTGGCTCTAGGTGAGTGATCACACCATCGTGATTATCTGGGTTGTGAACATCTTTTTTGTACAGTTCTGTGTGTTCTTGCCACCCCTTCTTAATATCTTCTGCTTCTGTTAGGTCCCTACTATTTCTGTCCTTTATTGAGCCCATCTTTGCCTGAAATGTTCCCTTGGTATCTCTAATTTTCTTGAAGAGATCTCTATTCTTTCCCATTCTGTTGTTTTCCTCTATTTCTTTGCATTGACCTCTGAGGAAGGCGTTCTTATCTCTCCTTGCTATTCTTTGGAACTCTGCATTCAAATGGGAATATCTTTCCTTTTCTCCTTTGCTTTTCACTTCCCTCCTTTTCACAGCTATTTGTAAGGCCTCCTCAGACAGCCATTTTGCTTTTTTGTATTTCTTTTTCTTGGGGATGATCTTGATTCCTGTCTCCTCTACAATGTCACAAACCTCCATCCATAGTTCATCAGGCACTCGGTCTATCAGATCTAGTCCCTTAAATCTATTTCTCGCTTCCACTGTATAGTCTTAAGAGATTTGATTTAGGTCATACCTGAACCCATTAAGAGATTGTAAAAATTCAGGTAAGACAAAATGATGCCTGGTCCTAGGATGGGGTGGGGCTGGAGTGGAGGTGAAAGAGGGCCAGATGTTTGGGTTCTAACAGAGGTGGAAGATGAGGCTGATCAAATGTTTGAACATTTGATGTAAAAGAGAGAGCAGAATCAAGGACAAGTCCAGGCATCATCACTGACTGGAAGGATAGAGATGCCATTGACCGAGATGGAGACAGTGGTGGGTGGGGCAGGCTTGTGGGGAAAAGATCAGGAATTCTGTTTGGGTTGTGTCATTAGACATACTAGATTTGGGGTGTCTATAAGACGTCTCAGGGGAGGGCTGGAATGGGCACATGGACTCTGGAGCCTAGACTTTTCAGTGAGAGGCCCAAGCTAGACTTATAAATATGAGTCATCAGATGGATGAGGTCACAGGGAGAGAGTGTAAAGAAAAACACAGACACTGCTATGAGGAGAGGTAGGGGAGGAAGGAGAAGCAGCAAAGGAGGCAGTGGAGAAGCAGCCTATAGGGGAGGAGGAAAATGTATTTGTTGAAACGTCAGTGCATTGGAGTGCAATAAATAATTATAATCAAATAGCTACCATTAATTGAACATTCACTGTTAGACACATCATATATAATTCCTCCCTTAATCCTGACAATTAGGAATTCTTGTTCTCATTTTAGAGATAAGGAAACTGAGGCTCAGAAAGCTTGAACTGATCAAGATTGCATAGATGATCATTACACAGCAGCAATAAACCCAATCTTCAGGCTCAACTAACATTTCTTTTTTACTCCTGAGAAATGGATGCTCTTTCTAGACATTATTTTACTTAATGCTCTCAATGCCCTCATGCTGCAAAGGAGAGGTCATTTCCATCCATTTTACAGATGTGGAAACTGAGGCTTAGAGTCTCATTGAGCAACCTACTCAAAATCACCCAAGGAGGAAATGACTGGCAGGGATTTGAATGCTGGTCTCTTGTCTTGCTTGGACACTTGGGGTTCTCCCAAGTCTGCGTTTGGAGAAGGAAACAGGGTTGAGGGATTAACAGTGGCTTCTCAGCTTGAAGTCCTAGGCCTCTTCCAAGGACCAGATGTCAGGCTGGTGTCACGGGGCCCTCTGCTGAGCCCTAGGCTGGGAGCAGAGAGGGAGAGCTCTCCATTACCAAAGCCCAGGCTGAGTGCTCCCAGGGAGTTCCCTTCCTCCCCGCCTGCCCAGCATCTGCCCTCCGCCAGCCCCTGCCTGGCTGCCAGATGTGCCAGCTGTGGCTCCTCTCCATGGAGGGCCTCGTTTATTAATTAACGTGGACGCCAAGGGGGCAACTTCTCAGGCCCAGCCTCAGAGCAGATCTTGGCACATTTTTCAGACTTTGTTTAATAATTTATCATCTTTTAATCATAAAAATAATTAGCACAAGAGCGATAATCTGTGCTCTGCCGAGAACAGACTGGCAGAGGAGTTTTTAGATGGTGCCAGGGCCCCAAGAACTGAGCTTTGGCAGAGGGGAGAGGGACGGGCTGACTCAGAGCCCATTGTCCATTCCAGGGCTGGCCTCTGGGAGTCAGGGTGGCAGAAATGCTGCCTGGCTTTGTCAGGGACTCGCTGACCCACGTTTCCTAAGAATCTGAGGCTCCTGCTCCTCTCTGATCTGACTCACCAGCCAATCTTCTGAGAAGTTCCTTCTCTCTAGGTCTTAATTTTCCCATCTGTAAAATAGGAGTTAAATTAGCTGGTCCCTAAGGGCCCTTTGTGCTTCGCAGGTGACACTAGTGGTAAAGATCCCACCTCCCAATGCAGGAGACATAAGAGATTCAGGTTCCATCGCTGGAAGATCCCCTGGAGGAGGGCATGGCAGCCCACTCCAGTACTCATGCCTGGAGAATCCCAGGAACAGAGGAGCCTGGCGGGCTACAGTCCAAGGGTTGCAAAGAGTCAGACACAACTGAAGGGAATTAGCACACACACCCGCAAGGACCCTTTTGTCCAAGAAGCCATGATCCGATGAGGCAGCAAATATAGAAGCAGTTAAGAGAATGAGCTGGAGAGCCCACGAGGCCATGAAGCCTTCTCTGGACTCCTCTGCAGCCCCAGATACTCACAGAGCCCTGGGAACAAGGTTCAGTTCTGCGGCGCCTGAGCTGTGTGGCCAGAAGCAAGTCCCTTCCCTTCTCTGAGCTTACCCATCTGAAGACTGGGAGTGATCATTCATACCCTGCAGGGAGGATGCAAGCCAGGGTGGGACAAGGCTAACACCCTGGAGACACTGACCCCATCCTGCTCTGAATTCACCTGCAACTACCTGTCAAGACTGCTGGGCCTGGGTGCAGTCAGGGCTGTCCCTCCTTTGGCTGGATGCCCCCACCCTCCAGGTAGTGAATAAACAAGCTACCTGTCCTGCCAATGCCGGGGACCTGTTTGGAGATCATTTGACCCACGCAGGCAGACACATTCTCTTCCAGGTAACAATAGAGTCTGGCAGATCTAGGAAAGACCACAGCAGTCCACAAAGGCAACTCTGCCTCAACTTGTGGGGCCATGGACTTGGCCTTCAGATGCCTCAGTCTCTTAATCTATAAAATAGGTGACCTGTCTGAGATGGAGGCCCCAGAAGGAGGCCCTGAGAAGAATCCAAGAGACAGTCGCTCCTTTGGGATGAGATCCAGATTTTCCAACAGGCAGTAGAGAACTGACCCAGGAAAGGGCTGGAGGCCTACCAAAAGTGGGTCCAATGAGCTGGTGACCACTGTGGGCCATCAGGGCTCAGTCCTGCTGGGGACATCTCAGGGGTCAGAGATGTCTACAAACTTGTTTGTCTACAAACCACAAACCTCCAGCCTCCTGATTTTTACTTATTTATATGGCTGCACCCGGTCTTAGTTGCAGCATGAAGTATCTTTCATTGTTACACGCGGGCTTCTCTCTAGTTGGTGGTGCACAGGCTCTTTAGTTTGTGGCATGCAGGAGTAGTTGCCCCTGGACATGTGGGGTCTCAGTTCCCTGACCAGGGATCAAACCTGAGTCCCCTGCATTGCAAGGTGAATTCTTCACCACTGGGACCACCAGGGAAGTCCCCTGCTTTTATAAATAACATTTTAGTGGCATCCACAGAACCAAGTCCATTCATTTATGTGTCATCTGTGACTGCTTTTTTGTTTCAATGACAGAATTGAATAGTTGAAACAGACCACGTGCCCTAAAACGATCTGGCCTTTTGCAGAAAAGATTTGCCAGCCCCTGATCCAGGACAGAGCACAGAGCCCAGCTCAGACCTGTCCGCCCTAAACAAGGGAAAGCCAGGCTGTTTTTCCACCAACTCCAGTCCCCAGTTGGCTGCTCCCAGGGACCCTCACAACTACCCACCCCAACACATGCACTCAGTTCTGGAGGGACACACTCACCACCAGAGAGACCTCTCAAGTAGAGTCAGGGATGGGGAGGAGATGGGGGACCAGGAGCCAAGGGCATCTGCCCCAGCACTTCACTGAGCCATGGTGAGGACTAGATGAGGTCGCACTTCAAGTACTAAGTACTGGGTACTAAGTATTAAGTACTGAGAATAGGGAGTGCTCCCCAACATTAGGCAACCGTGATCATCACTGTCTGCCCCTAACCCATCGTTACTGGCTCATTCCAAAATGTGCTGCCTTTGCCTCCTTGCGCAGCCTCTGCCTCCCTGCTCAGCCTCTGCCTCCCTGCCTGCCTCGGGCACTGTTCATTTCTGAGCCCCACATCCCTGATCCTGCAGAGAGAGTTCTTCTCCAGGCCCAGCTCTACCTGTCTGGTCAGAATGGCACCAGCATCAACCCCTCAGGAAAGCCTGCCTCTCTGGCTATCTCCCCAAGGCCAACTGTGATTCTGCACTGCCACCCCCAGACCTTGTAAGCCCATGCTCTTGGTCTCTGTCCTCGGGTCTGAGTTTTGGACCAACCCTGGGAGGACTGTCATCTGATCTCCATCCCAGCAACTCCTGCTTTCTCCCCTGGTCAGTTCTTCCCACCTCCAGCCTCCCCCATCGTGGTCCTTCTGCCTTCCCTCTCTTGTGCCTTTCAGAGGCTGTCGATTCCGACTGGACCCCCTCCATCCTGGGGAGTATTCTGAGCAGTCAGCTCTGGGTCCTTCCTGAAAAGGACACCAGCAACTGGGTTTGGCCTGGATAACTGGGGCTCAGTGGAGGCTGCGATCAGGGTTCAGCCTGCTCAGCCTAAGACCAGGGCCAGCAGGGTAGCAGCCAGAGTTGGTACTCAGTCTGAGTTTCTGTTCAGTCTGAACAGAACCCAGGAAAAGCTTGGAGTCAGGGGCAGGTCTGTACAGAGCCAAGATCCAGGGGTCAGTCTAACCACAAAGCGCCGCACACCCATCTGGTTTATCTAACAGTCCAGCCCAGGCCACAGTATCCGCCCCTTGGCTCACCTCCCTGGCCGGGTCCGGGAGCCTCCAGCCTTTCCCTCCCCCTGGGGCGCCTGCCTTCCCATGCGTGTGTACACCCTCCTGGCCAGGCAGTGAGGATCCCCAGGTCCATCTGTCTGCTGAGCTGTTGTGGGAACCGAGCTCAGCGAATGGGCCCGAGCCTGTCTCCCTCCGGAGCCTGCCTCCAGACTGTTGGCGTTCACGGCTCTGCCTCGCAGCCTCCGAGCTGGGCTCGCGCTGCCGAGTCCAAAAGCCGTCCACTGCTCAGTTCCAGCCAGCCACCAAGCGCTCCCCAGATGGGCAGGGACCGCACCATGCCTGCCTGCCTCCTGCCTCAGGCACTGCTCGCTCCCTGCCAGGGGCCCAGAGGAGGTGCCCACTCCCCGGCTCACAGCCCAGGGGGCCACGCAGGGTCAGGCAAGGGCAGGGAGCCAGGGCCAGCCCCAGGACCCTGAGCACCATCTAAGCAGTGATTCCCTCCAGCCCAGAAGCTGGCCCTGGAGAGGCTTGGCCTTTCTCCCACCAGGTGCTCTTTAGCGCCTGTCCTCTGGCCACAGAGCTGCCCAGGGCACTTTGGGAACCCAAGATGAGCCACGGTCAGTGTGCTGTCTCAGAGCATCTGCTCCGGGCAGCATGGGGTTTCAATATTAGGCAAATTTTCAAGTTGCATGAACTTGGATAAATCACTCTGTGCCTCAGTTTCCTACTTATAAATGAGCATAGTTATCCCCAGCTCACAGGTTGTACATGCTCAGTTGCTCAGTCATGTCCGACTCTTTGTGACCCCATGGATTGTAGCCTACCAGGCTCCTCTGTCCATGGGATTTTCCACGTAAGAATACTGGAGTGGGTTGCCATTTCCTCCTCCAGGGGGTTTTGAACCAGCGACTCCTGCATTGCAGGCAGATTCTTTACTGATGAGCCATCGGGGAAGACCTTACAGGTTGTAGTGAGAGATGAATAAGTTAAAAAGGATAAAGCCCCTGGCATAGAAAAGAGCTTGCAGTAATACCTGTCCTATTTGTCTGCTCAGCACCTCTTCTAGTCCCAGCGTCCCCTTCCCACTCTGAACTGGCCCTTCTCCATGACACATGGGTCTGACGGGGTGGCCAATTCTGAGATTTGGTCTGCTTGGCCAGAAAATAGGCACAGCTGACTCACAGGTGGAAGCTGAACAGAGGGGGTGAGAGAATGAATGAATCGCCATCCTATTGACATCACTCAGAATTTCTGGAATCTGACCAGACACTGAACCACCAGGTCACTGAGCCAATAAATCCCTTTTAGCTGAAGCTGTTGGAGTTGGCTTTCTGTCCCTGGCAACAAGGTTCAGAAACAGAGTGTAAGCATGTGTTATGGTCAACAGCCTTGATCTGAGGCCAGACCACTGGGGTTCAGATTTCAGCTCTGCCACTCCTTAGCAGTGTCACCTTAGATGAATTACCCAACTTCATGGTGGTCCATTTCCACATCTGTAAAATTGGAGTGATACTGGTGTTCACCTTCCAGGATTGTTGTGAGGAGTCAGTGAATGAATTTGTATACAATACTTAGAATAATTCCCAGCACATAGTAAATACCATGTAAGTATTTGCTAGTGTATTATTAAATTCTCTGCCCAGTGGTTAAGAACCCCTCTGCCAGTGCAGGGGACACCTGTTCGACCCCTGGTCCAGGAAGATCCCACATGGCAAGGAGCAATTAAGCCCATGCACCACAACTACTGATGCCCACGCACCTAGAGACCATGCTCCACAATAAGAAAAGCCACCACAATGAGAAGCCCAAGGTCTGCAACTAGAGAGTAGCCCCCACTTGCCACAACTAGAGAAAGCCCACACAGCGCAGCCAAAACAAGAGCTTCACCTCTCTGTGCCTCCGTTTTCTCATCTGTAAAATGGGAATGATGGTATAGTGGGGAATAATGGCTGCTACTTCATAGAGTTGTTACCCCAAATTGTTCCCCCTCCAGCATCACTGATTCAAGCACTCATTCTCTGATTATAATCTCCTCTCCTTCTTTGCCAGTTTCACTAAGGTCCTTCTTTAGCTTCACCAAGACCTCAAGTCCATCAACCTCTTTAACTCTCTCCCTATCTGTCAGCCCTCTCTTCCTTCACTTCCTCCTTCATCTAGCATGGATTCCATGTTGTTGTCATTGTTATTGTTTAGTCACTAGGTTGTGCCCGACTCTTTTGCAACTCCCATGGACTCTAACTTGCCAGGCTCCTCTGTCCACGGCCTTTCCCAGGCAAGAATACTGGAGTGGGTTGTCATTTCTTCCCCAGGAGATCTTCCCAACCAAAGGATCGTACCTGCATCTCCTGCCTTGGCAGGTGGATTCTTTACCACTGAGCCACGAGGGAAGCCCACGGACTCCATACATTTCCTCATTCTACGGACACTCTTGCCAAAACCCTAAAACTCACCTCCCCATTACCTTTTCTGTAGCTGTTCATCAAACCCCAGTCTCAGAGGAACCCAACCCTCTGCTCTCTCTGTGCCACACACAAACCTACAAATTCACCGTCACCCACTTTCCATGCCTCATCAGCCTTTCTCCATCAACTTCCTCTTCTGCTTTCCATGACTACTCATGCTTTTCCCAATCTCCTCACAGCTCTGTGTTACTTTCCTCTTTCCCACTCCCATCACATGACCTCATCTCTCCTTTCACTGAGGGAATGGAAGTCATTCAAAAACAAACTTCACCTACAAACCTACCTACATGGTATCCATTCTTGCCCCCTCTCAGGTGCTAGAGAAGGGCTCTTTCCTCCTACCTCCTCCTAGGTTTTGGAGCCCCTCCTCTCTCACCTTCTCAGGAGTCCCTCTTTGTTATTCCTCCTCCCTCTTCTGTATGCATGTATTTCCTCTTTTTTTTTTTCCCCCTTTGGCTGTACTGGGTCTTCATTGCAAGCTTTCTCTAGTTGCAATGTGCTCGTTTCTCTAGTTGTGGCACATGGGTTTAGTTGCCCCAAGGCATGTGGGATCTTAACATCTTCCCTGCTGGCTTCACAGTAAAGAATCTGCTGCAAGACAGGAGTTGTGAGCTCAATCCCTGGGTCGGAAAGATCCCCTAGAGAAGGAAATGGCAACCCACTCCAGTATTCTTTCTGGAAAATCCCATGGTCAGAGGAGCCTAGTGGGCTACAGTCCATGGGATCACAAAAGAGTTGAACACAACTTAGTGACTACACACACACACACATGTGGGATCTTAGTTCCCAGACCAGGGATCAAACCTACTTCTCTTGCATTGGAAGACAGATTCTTAAACACTGGACCACCAAGGAAGTCCCCAGGTACTTCCTCTTAAGAGAGTGAAGAGAATGTTTCCTATGACATTTAAAGTTTAAATCTCTCCATTGGATAAACCCTTCATTGGCTACATTGTTGTTCAGTTGCTCAGTGGTGTCCAACTCTTTGTGACCCCATGGACTGCAGCACGCCAGTCTTCCCTGTCCTTCACTATCTCCCAGAGTTTGCTCAAATTCATGTTCATGGAGTCGGTGATGCCATCCAACCATCTTATCCTCCGTTGCCTCCTTCTCCTCCTGCCCTCAATCTTTCCTAGCATCAGGGCCTTTTCCAATGAGTCAGTTCTTTGCATCAGGGGGCCAAAGTATTGGAGCTTCAGCATCAGTTCTTCCAATGAATATTCAGGGTTGATTTCCTTTAGGATTGACTGGCTTGATCCCCTTGCTGTCCAAGGAACTCTCAAGAGTCTTCTCCAACACCGCAGTTCAAAAGCATCAATTCTTGGCTACATGTCTCCCTCTAGTTACCGATCTATATCTCTCCCTGCCTTCAAAGCCAAACTGCTTGAAAGAGTTGTTTTTATGTATTTCCTCAGTATAAGTTAATGGTTAGGAATATGGGTATTGGAGCCAGACTGCTTGGGTTTGAATTCTGGTTCTACTCCAAGCCAGGGCTTCCCTTGTGGCTCAGACGGTAAAGAGTCTGTGTGCAGTGTGGGAGACCCAGGTTCAATCCCTGGGTCAGGAAGATCCCCTGAAGAAGGAAATGGCAACCCACTCCAGTATTCTTGCCTGGAGAATCCCATGGACAGAGGAGCCTGGCAGGTTACAGTCCAATGGGTCTCAAAGGGTCAGACACGATTGAGCAACTTCACTCCACTCCTTGCCAGCTGTGTGACCTCAGGAAAACTACCTAACCTCTTTGAGCCTTGGTTTCCTCTTCTATAAAATAAAAATAACTGCACACTTCAAAGAACTGTTGTGAGGATTAAATGTAGAGCACTTAGAAAGAGCCTGCCCTTGGTAGGTGTTTACATCCTGTTAGCCTTTGTTTATTATTGTGCTTGCTATGCTGATTATTTCCTCACATCCATTCACACTCCACCCATTAACCTGATCTCTTCACCTTCAGTTCAGTTCAGCCCCTCAGTCATGTCTGACTCTTTGCGACCCCATGGACTGTAGCACGCGAGGCCTCCCTATCCATCACCAACTCCCGAAGTTTACTCAGACTCATGCCCATTGAGTCGGTGATGCCATCCAAACATCTCATCCTCTCTTCTCCTTACTCCACCCAAACATCTCTGGCTAAAGATACTAAGGATCTCCTCTCTAAATCCATAGGGCAACTTCCCACCTTTTTACTTGACATCTTAGCAAATTGACCACTCCTTCCTTCCTCAAACATTCTTTTCCTTTGACCTCCCTGAGGATGCCTTTCCAATTTCCATTGATGTTTTATCTTCCTATCCCAGACATAGGTTTGGGTGACATTGCTATGGGTCACTTATTATCCTCTATGAGCCAATATCTCCCCATTATATATCTCTAACCTAAGACTGTCCTCTGATCTAACAGGCAGTTTCCTACTCAGCACTTCCACTTAGATTTCTCTACCACCCATGAGATCCAATATAACCAAAATGAACCCATGATCTTCCTCTCACCCTGTTCCGCCTAAACAAATTGGTCCTGTTTCAGAGATCACAATCATCCATCTGTTAGGGGAATCAACTGACCAAAATTGCCCACTCTGGCCAGACCTGATAATAACCACTTGCATGAGTTATCTTACAATAGGAGGTCCTGGTAAGGAATGCGGAACTAATAAGCTACCACCAACCAGAAGAATTAGGGAAAGGTCAAAAGGAGACAGGAGATACCAGTTCATATGTTCTCCAAGAATCCTTCTTGCTGGAATCAATTTTGTCTGAGAGATGTGTGTGCCACCAGGAAGGACCCAGAGTCAGAGACAATCGGAAACCAATCCCATCACCGTAAAACCCAAGACTGCAAGCCAAGTGGCTCCCTTACGCTGCTGCTCTCCACCTGGGCACCCCTTCCCGATAAAGTCTCTTCTTTGTCAGCACGTGCGTCTCCTCAGATAATTCATTTCCAAGCATTAGACAAGAGCCCGCTCTTTGGCCCTGGAAGGAGTTCCCTTTCCTGCAACTCATCCAGTTTTAAAAGCCAGAAGTCTGGGAGCCATCTCTTCTTCATCCCCAGCAATCACTCTCCAGTCAATATTACCTCCTAAATAGCCTTAATCACCTCTATTACCTTCTGTCTAACTCAAGCAACTCTCATCTCTTTCCAGTGTCTGCTTACTCGTGAGTCTCCAGGCTGGACTCCTCTTCTAATCTACCGTCTGCACAGCACCTAGATTGATCTTTTCAAAAAGTGAAAGTTGCTCAGTCTCTTTGAGACCCCATAGACTGTATAGTCCATGGGATTCTCCAGGCCAGAATACTGGAGTGAGTAGCCTTTCCTTTCTCCAGGGGATCTTCCCAACCCAGGGATCGAACCCGGGTCTCCTGCATTGCAGGCAGATTCTTTACCGGCTGAGCCACAAGGGAAACCCCTGATCTTTTCAAAAGACAAGCTGTTTTTATCCACCTCTTGGCCTTGATCTCTTCTGTGTTGACTCCTTTTTGGGCTCCAGGTGGTGGTGGTAGAAAAAATGGGTGTCACACCTCCATGGCTCACATCCTCTGCCTTTGGGTCCAGTCGTCTTATCCAGAATTCCCTGCAAAGTCCCATGGTATCTCAATAGCTCTGATCAGACCTTATGCCTGTCCTCAAACCAATCATGGTGGCCAGGAAGATGCAATGTCATGAGTAGCTTAGAATGGGTTATGGGCCCATCTCTGGGTTTTAGGAATAGACTCCAACAAAACCACATGGACTAAAAAACGGGGGAGAGAGGGATTTCCAAATGGTTGGTTCTGCAAGGAGAATCAATGGCTACTAAGCACCAAAAAAGACCCAGGTGTCATCCACTCTGGTCACCAGGACAATTAATCTTGGTGTGTCAGTGTGTTGAATACTAACCTCTCAGAATCCTCTGAGATAGGGGTTAGGGGAGAAGAAGATATTCAGGAGTAAATAAGTTTGGGAAAAATTGGATTCTATCCCCATCGCCTCTAGGGATGCACAATGCATATTAGCATATTAAGGGCACTGAAATCTCCTACAACCAAGGAACCTGTCTGGCTTTATTTAACCCAGCATTTCCTAAATATGTATGAGCATCCACCTCTTCCCCTCATTTATGCTACAAAATTAACTTTTAAATATCTCACCGTGTTGAGTTCTTTTTGTCTGTTTTTCAGGTTTTTCTATCTTCCCTTGCTTTCAGCTGTCATTTTCTATTGCTCTGAGTGCTTTTGTTTCTAGAAGCCTTTCTCTCCCTCCTCTTCCTACTTCTAAATCCCATGTAGGCTGGACAAATAAGCATAAGGCTCATCAAAACTACTTGTAAAGTACGAGAAAGGAGCTGTGAGCGGGGCCCTGATGCATCCTCCTGTGAGTCAAGTGTGGGGTTTTGTCTTTGTGGTTCCGATTCTCTGAGCTCCTGATCCTTGACTGTTCTGGAAAGATGGGGCTGCTAGGGATCCGAGTTCTGGATATGAGACCACTCTTCTCCTCTGATCCTTCTTGATTGTAAAGCAGAGTCCAGGAGAGATTCTGAAGCTCTGAGAGTGTGTGTGTGTGTGTGTGTGTGTGCACATGCATGCAAGCATGCCTGAATGTATATGCATATATGAAAGGTGGCTTTAGAGGAGCAGATGGCCATACAAAGAGAGAACTATGTGTATGTAAAAGAAAGACAGAAAGAGACGTGACCCAACTTAACCGGAGGAAGGGTAACATATAAACACAAGGCATAGAGCTGCGGTGTCATAGTTCCTAAATCCTCAAGTAGCCATCATGCCCTTCTCTGATCAGATACGTGGATTTCTGCTCAACATGTCTCACGAACCTATGCACGATCTGGAACATGATCTGACCCACACACCATCCTGTAGTCTGACTTGAGGTCCATCACAGCTCCACCCAGAGACCAAGCGTCCAAAATTAGGCCAGATGCAGGACTCAGGGCCTGCTGGGCAGGGCCGTGCAGCCCTTCCGCGCAGTCCGTAAAGGCCCCCTTTCAGGAGAGAGGCGTTGGCGGCCCCTGTGAGTTATGACTTTTATTATACAGAAAACAGGCCCATTAACTTCAGGTCCTTTGAAAAATGTGGTCCTGTAATCAGAGGCTGTGTCTGTCCTGATGCACGGTGGCACCAGGCCAGAGAAGTGCAGGGATGAAATAAACATTTAGAAAGACAACTGCATTTGCAGATCTAAGAATTGAGTTATATTCATTTCTGACAGCTTCCTGAATCACAGCCCACGTCTCCGCCCGGCAAAACTGGGACCTGGCCCTTTAACTAGACTCCATTTCACATAATTAAAGACTCACAAAATTAAATGGCCTGCATGGAAAGTGGCTTTCAGTGGACTAAATGCCGGGAGCAATCTCCTCGCCAGAGTGGAAAAGTGACACTAGCTTGCAGATCAATATCATCTCTGTTATTAATATCAAAAGCGCATTACTTTGTTTTTGCCTGGCTCCCCTCCAAGCCTCCGGCCCTGCCGCGGAGCAGCCATTTGCTGGGGCCATAATTTACTTTGGTGAGTTTTTAAGGTATTGTTTTGTCAGGACCAATCACCGTGACGTTATAAATGGCTGGGAGGACTCGCGCTCCCCCTCAGTGGCATATGCAGCGAAATTAATTTTTAAAAGTTTCACGTCAATTACTCCTGTCCTTGAGTTATGCAAGAGGACAAAGGACCAGAGACGTAAGGACGTGAGTGATCTCAAACAGATGAGGTAACGACACACAGAAGCTGGGGCTGCAGACCAGAGCAGACATTACACTATCTTTAATTGATGCATTGAATTAAACAATGCTAAAGCCAAATAAATATTGACCACTTAGCAAAAGAACCATTGATTTTTACGATGGACAACAATGCCATCCTCCACTTGGCTGGCTGGGGGTTTCCAGCCAGGGTCTGGTGGGTTCCAGGACAACCGCTTGGCTGGACTACACGAGATGCCATGGCTATTTGGTGGGACTTTGTGAAATGGGTATCAATGATTTTGCTGTTTCTTGCTCTGTCTGGTTGTGTTCCCTCACTCTGGTCTTTACGTATCTTCCTCCTGGCGCAAGTGTTTAAGGAGACTCCAAACTGGCCCTGCCTCTTTCCACTTCAGGGTTGGCAGCCAGGACGGAGGTATAGGCTTGCTGTCCCCTGACTCCAAGGGCTCTGTGTATTTCCCATCCTCCTCCTATGCCACCTCCCTGAAGCTAAAGAAGTAGCTCACCTACAGGGGAGTTCTAACACAGGACAATGCTCTGTATGATCCTATAATGGTGGATATAGGTCATCATGCATGCATGCTAAGTCGCTGCAGTCATGTCCGATTCTTTGCGACCCTATGGACCGTAGCTCACCAGGCTCCTCCTCTGTCCATGGGATTCTCCAGGCAAGAATATTAGAGTGGGTTGCCACACCCTCCTCCAGGTGATCCTCCTGACCCAGGAATCAAACCTGAGTCTCATATGTCCTGCACTGACAGGCGGGTTCATTACCATTAGTGCCACATGGGAAGACCATAGGTTGTCATACATTTGTCCAAACCCCAGTGACTCAGATGGTAAAGAGTCTGCCTGGAATGCGGGAGACCTGAGTTCAATCCCTGGGTCGGGAAGATCCCCTGGAGAAGGAAATGGCAACTCACCCCAGTATTCTTGCCTGGAAAATCCCATGGACAGAAGAGCCTGGCAGGCTACAGTCCATAAGGTCGCAAAGAGTTGGACACGACTGAACAACTTCACTTTCACTTTATAGAATGTAAACAGCAAGAGTGAAACCTAATGAGAATTATGGACCTTCGGTGACTATGATGTGTCTGTGCAGGTTCATCAGTTGTTAGATAAAAAGGTACCACTCAAGGGGCGGGGGCATGTTGACAATGGGAGAGGCTATGCTTGTGTGGGAGTGAGGTGCGTGGGAAATCTCTGTCCCTTCCTCTTAACTTTGCCGTGAACCTAAAACCGCTCCAAAAAAGTTTTTTTTTTAATGGCTCATCTTCAGCCTTGAACACAAAAAGCATCTCTCATGCCTTGTTTTGCCTAAAAATCAGTGCAAAGAGGGAGACACAGGAAGGGGCCCACATTTAGATCTGTATCTGGAGAAAGAAAGGTGTCTCCAACTTACTGAGCATCCAGGATGCACCTAGTACTACACCAGACATTATCTGCATTAATCCTCCCACAGACTCAAAAGGTGGGTATTGCAGGATCAGACTTAAAAGTGGGTAGCGACTTTCAGGAACGACATCTAAAGCCTATCAGTCTAGAAGTGGACTTCCGCCACCTCACAAACCCCAGCTGCTCAGAAACTTCCACGCCTTTCCCTCTAGAATGCGGGCTCCATGCGGTGGGACTTGTGTGTCCTTTTCTGCTGTACCTTTTCTCAGTGCGCAGCACAGTCCTTGCACATAGTAGGTGCCTAGTGACTATCACAAGAGTGGTAAAATTTAACATCATCCTCTAAGACAGGTCACCATCTGGGACCCCACCACATGGAACCACCTGGAGAAGTGAAACAAGGAAGAAAGCCAAGGCAGGATGAAGGCAGTCAGCAATCCAGTAGGGCCACAGGGCTTTGGCAAGCTGCCCTACATATATTATGGTCCCCATTTCACAGATGAGAAAACTGAGCCTCAAGCAGCTAAATAACTTGTCCAGGGACTCAGAATCTTCACCCATTAGTTGAGTGATAACTGCATGTCTCAGTTATCCAACTGTTACCCCACATCTCAAAAACCTGGGCATCAGGGTTACCAAAGATGCAGATTTGGGACACGGTTTTTAGCATTTACCCAGAAGCTGCCAGGTCTTGTGCCCATTACCCAATGCACCATGCCCACGGGACCACCCTCTGTGGGCACTTCCTGGAGACTGTGAGTGTGCAGGCCGCTCAGTGCCCAGGGTGGGCTGGGGGAGTCGGGGAAGCTAGATGCCCCCTGCTGTGGAACCCACAGGATCAGCCCAGCGTGCACTATCTACATGGTGCGGGAAGATGCGGCTGAGTTTGGTGGAGAGTGTTCAAAGGAAACAACTTTTAAATGCATCCTTAGCTTAATAAGGAAACACACAGTTCTTCTACATACATAGGTTAATTAGAACCAAATCAGGCAGCCTATACCGTGTTCTGTGACAAACACGGGTTTACAACCAAGTGTTTACTGGTGGTATTCTAACAAATGTCTTCTTTCAGTCACAAGTATTTACAAGAAGTAATTTTTTAAATGTATTCTTCTTTAACAAACATTTATGGTCTCAAGGTAATAAAGGAACAGTCCTTGAGAGAAAGAACTATTCACATGTTGATGATCACGGACTATTGCTGCTTTTAGTAAAGACTTAGAGACTTAACCTCCAGATGTCAAAAATTCTAGTAAGTATAGATTTAATGTGAATGTTATGGTAAATAGTACGTTGCCATACTTATCTTCTTATTATCTGTTTAAACAAAAGGTGCTTGCTCATCTAGTGCTTTTGTCAGTGATGGGGATGCTTGAGAAGTTCTTATCACTCAGAAAGCATCTATCAGGCACCCATCCTGGGCTGGCTGGGTGCAGGGCCCCAGCTCACAGAGCTAAAAGCCGCAGTCCTGGCACTTGAGGACCTCCTTGTCCAGCCAGGGGAGGGACCCAGAAGCAGACTTCAGGGTGTTTGCTCACAGCAGGAAGTGGGGGAAGGCAATGAACTCACCCTGCCTGGAGGGAAGGGAGATGGAATCCCAGGAAGGGAGTAAGGGAGCGTAACCCCAAAGAGTGAATCAGAATGCTGTAGAAGAAAAAGGAAAGGCATTCTGGGCTGACAGACTGGCAGGTGCAAAGACCCAGAAGCACAACAGTGTACAGTATATCTGGAGAAGACTTTGGTGCGGGCTAGGATTTCAGGCTGTCTTGAGCATTTACTTCCTGTTCTCAACATGGAAGGGAGAGTGAACCTCGGCAGATGGAAATGGGATCATGTTGTCCCTTGACCCAACCCTCTAAGAGTTTCCCATTGCACTTAGGGTAAAAATCTAAAGTCTAGCTGTGGCCTACAAGCCTTTGCATGATCCAACCCTTGCCCACCTCTCCCCAGGTCATCCGCCACTCCACCCTCACCCTCTAAGCTCCAGCCTCACTTCTGTTCCTTGAGCTGGGTATTCCCACCCTGGGCCTTGGCACTTCCTCTTCCCTTGGTGTGCGGCATTCTTCCTTCAGATCTTCCTTCAACTGGCTTCTTCTCATTCAAGTCTTGGTTCAAAAGTCCCTATATGCTAACAAAGCAATACACACACACACATATACACCCCATGCCCTCACTCACTTTCAGTCATATCAACTTGCTTTCCTGTGCATATCAAGGCACATGCGTGCATACGTGTGTGCAAAGTCACTTCAGTCAAGTCCAACTCTTTGTGACCCTATGGGCTATAGCCTGCCAGGCTCCTCAGTCCATGGGATTCTCCAGGCAAGAGTACTGGTGTGGGTTGTTGTGCCCTCCTCCAGGGAATCTTCCCAACCCAGGGATCAAACCCATGTCTTTTATGCCTCCTGCACTGGCGGGCAGGTTCTTTACCACTAGCACCACCTGGGGAGCCCATCAAGGCACATGTCACCCTCTAAAATCCTCCTGTTTATCCGTTGGATCATGATACCTTCCAGGAAGATAATGGTCTGTTCTTCTGTGTTCGCTATGTTCCCAGTCCCTAGAACAGTACTCAAACCATACTAGGTACGCAAAATTATCTGTTAAATGAATGAGTAAAAAGCCTGGAGAAGTCTTTAGGCTCCAAATCTGGGGACATTGGGCAGGCAAGGAAAGCAGAAGAGGAGATTCCTTCACCTCCCCACTCAAGCTGTGGGAAGGAAGGGAGGAAACTGTAGAGGTAGATGGAGTGACAGAGGTAAGTTTGAGAGAAACCGGACCAAATCCAAGTGAGACCCTAGTACCCATCACAAACCAGTAGGCAGATCCCCAGTTCCCTGATTCTCAGAGGAGGGAAGTGGGCTTGACACTAAGACAGAGAGGAGGAAATGTAAGTGAAGCTGATGGTGATCTTGGTGAGCATCTGGCATACAGCCTACCTGCCCCTTCTGCACCATGAACATCCCTGCAACCCAGGGAGGGGGAATAATGGACTGAACTGTGTCTGAGGCCAGAAGGAATTCAGGACTGGCCCACCTAAAATTTCACGTCCTCCCACCAACCTTGCCCTTTCTTGCCTCCCTGCTGTTCCCTCTGCCTGAAACGCAACTCCCCATGGCCTACCTGGCAAATCTCCAGTCATTATCCAAAAGTCATCTGAGAAGTCCCCTCCTCTAGAAAGCTTCCCCTGCCCCCTACCAGACTGGATTTGAAGATCTTCCCTCAGTAGAGCCATTATCATCCTATGTCATCATCATCCACCTCCAGAATCACACACCTACACACACACGCACAAACACAAACACACACACCCGGGCTGAAGTTTGAACTCAGACAACTGCTGATCAATCTCTTTGATCCTCAGTTTCCACATTTATAAAACTGGAGAAACAAGCTCCATTTTACTAGTGTGTTGGGAGGATTATTTGGCATGGTATCTGTAGCTGGTGAGTCATAGGTTTTTAATAAATACTAGATATGATAATAAGGAAGAAGAAAATTTTCTGAATCTACCCCAGATGCCTAGTAGGTGGGCAGCTGGGCTGTGGTTAAAAAAACAAAACAAAACAAAAAACTGCCAGACTTGGAATCTGAAACTCTGGCTCTGCCACTATCAGTGTGATTTGAGGAGGTGTCAAACTCCTCAGCTCCCAATCTTCCTCTGCACGATGGAACTCCTATTACCTTCCTGATGGGGTTGTTGTAAGGATTACATTTATTCCATCATTTTTCAAATACGTGAAGAACACCTACATGTGTCTAGCGCTGGGCTTGGTGCTAAGGTCAGACATATGAACAAACTCTGATCTTCGTGTCCATGGCCAGCAGGATCAGACTGGCAATAAGGACACTCTGGCACATGTATGCTTACATTCTGCTGTATTTATTGAGCACCTACTCTGTGCCAAGCTGGGAGCAAAAATAGGTAAGTATCCTGCCTGAACAGAATTAAAGATAATAGTGAAGATTTATTCAGCACTCACTGCATGACCTTGGCTTCAGTTCTTTAAGCTTCCTAAACATAGACACAACTCACAGCTACCTCATGAGGTGGCAGGAGAGATTATATGAATTAATGCATGTGAAGCTCGGAGCAGAGGTCCTGGCAAGTGGTAAGTGGTCAGTAAATGGAAGCCCTAATTCTATTTATTAGCTCTCTAGGTAGCAGCAATGTGTTTAAAGCTTTATGTGCTTTATCTCGTTTAATCATTTAACCTGGAGTGATAAGTACTAAGATACTACAACGTGAATTCGCCTATAAACTTAAAAGCCTTTACACACGTGAGTATTTGTTAATGTTTTGGGGGGAGGGGGTAGTGGAGGACTGTGGGATGGGGTGAAGCAAGATCAGCTAGCAATGTTTCTGGAAAGTGAGCCAGGATGGGGTGATGGGGAGTGGGGACGAGTGGAGCTAAGCATCAGAGGGCAGGGGGGCCAGCCTCTCTCCTGCAAACAGGGCCACCGGGGCGTTTCTGCTGCTGCAGAAGGCCAGATTCAAACAGGGCAATTTAAAAACATGTAAAAGGCATAAAGCGAGAGCAGCTGTGCACAGCTGCCGCAGAACGCTCCATCGCTGCCTCGCTGTGGACTCTAAATGACAATAAACCTTCCACCCCTTATAAATTAAGCAGACTTTCAAAAAAACCATATCTCCTCCTGCAACTTTTTATGGCTGTTTGGCAACTTTAATCATTTTGCAAAATGCAATTCCTGGCCATAAATTCTCTCCCAAGTACAGATTTAGGGAGATGTAGAGGACTGCGGCGGGTTGATAGGTAAGTTTTAATCTGACAAGGCCAAAAAGTCTATTAGATTTATAGGGAGGCAGCAGATACCCTGTAATTACACCAGGCCCGACCTCCGGGGAATCTCGAACGTGAGGGGATGGGGGGAGAGAGCAAGAAGGGAGCAGCTGGGACAGCAGCAAGGGCAGGCTGGAGCCCCCTCTGTGCGTCAGCCCCTGGCCCTGGCCTTTTGGTCACAGGCCATGGTGATTTCCCACAAAGGTGAAAAGACCTTGGGTTCCAAGTCACGGACGCCTGTGATTGATGCATGCGCGCACAGACACACGCACCAGTGCCTCTGGCCACGGCCGGTGCCTGTCAAGAGAAGCTGAGCTCTTTGGAACGAGGTCACATATCCCCAGATGAGGTATAGAGTAAGTGAGGAGGCAGTGGATTTCATTCAATTACAGATTTAACAAATATCTAGTCCACATGTGTACCATGGGTCACACACTCTATGAAGCCCTGGGGACAGGACCACAGACAGCGTGTGAGTTGCATTCTGTGCACTCACCTGGCTGGCAGAGCCCGGGGTGGGTGCCATACACCAGCCAGCACAGGTTGCTTCAGCACAGAGGAAGGAGAGCCTTTTCTGATGGAGCCGCCCAGGGCCACCCCTCTCCCCTCACTGCAGCGCTGGCCTCCCTGCAACCCAGGTCTGATCATGGGGCGCTCACTGTCAAACAGGACCCCAAAGAGCACGCTGGCAGTCTGCAGGCTGAAGGTTCTATGTGGTCGGCACAGTGTTTTAAAGCTTCTCAACTGGGGACTTCCCTGGTGGTCCAGTGGTTGAGACTTCACCTTCCAGTGCAGGGCGTGTGGGTTCAATCTCTGCTCTGGGGACATAAAACAGACACAGCCTTGTAACAAATTCAGTAGACTTAAAAAATATTTCTCTTCAACTGGAAACCGGTTTTACTTTGCCATCACACCTAATTATCTTACACTCAGAGAATTCCTTTACATTATCTTCTGGCCCCTAAGGGCAGGTGCATTTGAGACACTTAGAAGAAGGCTGTGGGAGGTGATGGAGAAGTAAAGGATGTCACAGGAGTACCAGACACTGCACCCAAACCCAGATCCTCGTGGAAGTGCAGTGGGCAGAAGAGGACTGCTATAACAAATTATCATAAACTGAGTGGCTTATACAACAAAAATTTATTTCTCAGTTCTGGAGGCTAGATTGAGGTCTGGCAGAGTCATGGTCTGATGAGGACCCACTTCCTGCTTTGTAGACTGCTGTGATGTCACTGTGTCTTCACTTGGCAAAAGGGCCGAGGGAGCTCCCCAGAGTCTTTTCTATAAGGGCACTAATCCCATTCATGAGGGCTCCACCCTCATGACCTTTTCTAATAGTAACTACCTCTCAAAGGCTCCAACTTCAACTTCTCTGGTGGTCCAGTGGTTGAGAATCCACTTGCCAAAGCAGGGGACATGGATTCAATCCCTGGTATGGGGCATCTGAGCCCCTGTGCCACAACTACTGACCCACTCATTCCAGGTGCCCACGCTCTGCAACAAGAGAAGCTACCACAGAGAGAAGCCCATGCACTGCAACTAGAGAGTAGCCTTGCTCAGCACAACCAGAGAAAGCTTGCTTGCACACAGCAACAACATACAAATTGGAGGGGGTGGGGACACAAATGTTCAGTCCATAACAATGTTGTCACCCCTGAAGCTGTGACTACGTTATATGGCAAATGGGGAACTTTGGTTGCAGATGGCAATAATTTTGTAAATCAGCTGACTTTAAAGTAGGAAGATTAGTATGTGCTATCTGGGAGAGCCTGGTAGATTCACAAGGATCCTTAAAAGTGGAATCAAGAGGCAGAAGAAGAGTCAACGTCACAGTGATGGAATATGAGAAAGACTGGACTGACTTTGAAGATGGAGGGACCACAAACCAAGGAATGCAGATGACCTCTAGAAACTGAAAAATGTAAGCATAAAAAAAGATTCTCCCTAGATCCTCTAGAAGGAAACACAGCCTTTCCAACACCTTGATTATGGCACAGTGAGACCCATCTCAGACTTCTGACCCCCAGGAGTATAAAATAATAAATCTGTGTTGTTTAAGCTACTAAATTTGTGGTAGCTTGGTACAGCAGCAAGAGGAAATCAGTGACTTTTAAGCCGAAGCCCAAGAGATCAATAGCTTTGGGCTAGGAGCGTTTCAGGTGAAGGGAGCATACACAAAGAGATGACATCTCTCCATCTCCCCATTTTATGTCCTGTGCTCTGGAATTTGGGTTGATGTATCCTGGGAACATGAAGTGTTTGCGGATCTGACCTCCATGCAGGTACAGAGTGTAAGCAGAGGCTGCCAAAGGAAGCTGAGCCAGCAGTGAGTTATTTTGAGCTAAAATTTATTAGGCCTTGTACCAGGGCTTGTACTCAACATCTTCACAAGCAGCCACGCAAGACTGGATCTCACAGCAGCTAAGAGTCTGGGGCCTGAATCCCGAGTACATGATTTACATGCAAACTCTACCCACTACTAAATATATAGCTGCAACTTTACCTCTTGTGCTGCCATTTCTTCATCATAATTATAATGATAATCATAGCACATCATGGGATTCTTCACAAGATCAAAAGAGTGAGAGAACTTAGAACAGTGTCTGGCCCTGAGCAGAGGCAGTCATTGTCAGGTATGCTGGACAGACTCAGAGGTGATCCCCACCTCCTGGGGACTGCCCTCATACAATCCCTCCCCACACATGTGAGCAGCTGCGACTTGCTTCTAACTGACCGAATATGGCAAAGATGCTGCAATGTCACTCCTGTGGTTACATCACATTATACAGACAGTCCCCTACTCACGATGATTGGACTCATGATTATCTGACTTTACAAAGACATGAAAGAAATACAAATTCAGTAGAAGTTTTACTTCAAATTTTGAATTCTGATCTTTCCCCAGGGTGACAGTATGTGTTACATTTCTCCCTCTTGATACTGGCCAGTGATGGTGAGCTGCAGTTTCTGGTCAGCCACACAATCAGAAGGGTAAACAATTAACACACTTACATCTGTACCCTGACATACTCTTTTTAATTTTCAGTACAGTATTCAGTAAATTACAAGATGTTCAATACTTTGCTATAAAATAGGCTTTATGTTAGATGCTTTTGCCCAACTGTGCATGCATGCTAATCTGCTTCAGTCATGTCGAACTCTTTGAGACCCTATGGACTGTAGCCTGTCAGGTTCCTCCGTCCATGGGATCCTCCAGGCAAGAATACTGGAGTTGGTTGCCATGCCCTCCTCCAGGGCTATCTTCCCAACCCAGGCATTGAACCTGTATCTCTTATGTCTCCTGCTTTGGCAGGAGGGTTCTTCACTACTAGCACCACCAGGAAAGCCCTTTGCCCAAATGTCAGTCAGTTCAGTCGCTCAGTCATGTCAGACTCTTTGCAACCCCATGGACTGCAGCATGCCAGGACTCCCTATCCATCTCCAACTCCCAGAGCCTACTCAAACTCATGTCCATCGCGTCGGAGGTGCCATCCAACCATTTCATCCTCTGTCATCCCCTTCTCCTTCCACCTTCAATCTTTCCCAGCATCAGGGTCTTTTCCAGTGAGTCAGTTCTTCGCATCAGGTGGCCAAAGTATTGGAGTTTCAGCTTCAGCATCAATCCTTCCAATGAATATTCAGGACTGATTTCCTTTAGGACTGACTGGTTTGATCTCCTTGCTGTCCAAGGAACTCTCAAGAGTCTTTCCCAACACCACAGTTCAAAAGCATCAATTCTTCAGCACTTAGCTTTCTTTATAGTCCAACTCTCACATCCATACATGACTACTGGAAAAACCATAGCTTTGACTAATGGACCTTTGTTGGTAAAGTAATGTCTCTGCTTTTTAATATGCTGTCTAGGTTGGTCATAGATTTTCTTCCAAGGAGCAAGCATCTTTTAATTTCATGGCTACAGTCACCATCTGCAGTGATTTTGGAGCCCCAAAAAATAGTCTCTCACTGTTTCCATTATTTCCCCATCTATTTGCCATGAAGTGATGGGACCGGATGCCCAACTGTAGGTTAATGGAAATATTCTGAGCATGTTTAAGGTAGACTAGGCTAAGCTATGATGTTCAGTAGGTAAGGTATATTAAATGCATTTTCACCTTAAGGAATTTTCAACTTATGATGAGTTTATCAGGATATAACCCCACTGTAAGTTGAGGAAGACCTGTATAAGACTACTTTTGCAGGCTGGAGACAGAGCCTCTCCCTGCAGGCTTGATGAAGTAGGTGACCATGTGACAAGGAGCTGGGGCCACATCCAAGAGCTGACAGCAACCTCCAGCAGACAACCAGCAAGGAGTTGAGGCCTCCAGTCCTACAACAGCAAGGAAGTGAATTCTGGCCAACAATGTGAGTGAGCTTGGAAGCAGACTCTTCCCCAGTCAAGCCTCCAGATGAGAATACATTTCACTCACACATTGATTGTAGCCTATGAGACCCTCAGAAGACATTCCAACTAAGCCATGCTGAAATCCCAGACCCACAGAAACTGAGAAACATGTGTTGTTTAAAGACACTACATTTGTGGGGATTTGCTAGAATTTGTGCAGAAATAGACAAATGATACACCAGTTCAGTACTAGTATTTTTCCCATTTTTACAAACAGGAGGCTACAATTTGTAAAGAGTGAGAACCTTCCCCAAAGTCATGTATATAATTAGAGGCACAGCCAGAATTCAAGCCCAGGACTGTCTGATTCCAGAACCCCTGCTCTTAATCACCACTCCAGGCTATCTCCTTCCTTCCAGGGTAGCCAGCTCATCCTATCACCAGGCCCTTCAGGGTCCCTCATCTATTTCTTATCTTTCCTCTTCTTCTTTCTCCTCTTAATCTTCCTCCAACCTTTTGATCTTCTTCAACTTCCTTTCTCCCCTTTCTCCTCTTTCTTCTCCCTTACCCACAGTGGGATAATTGCCTTGTCATCGTTCCTGCCTTCCCAAATCTCTCCCTACAGGGAACCCTCCAGGACCATCCTTAGCAGAAACAGATGGGGAATCTACAGCAGCTTCAGCCCACCTGGCCAGGACCTAGATGTCCACACCCTTTCCTCTGACCCCAGTAGAGAGCCTGAGCTCATCTTCCCAACAGCCAGAAGCAGAACCATCCCCCCCAGCCAGGCAGGGCTCCAAGACTCAGAGACAACCACCACACATGCCCCATGGCTGTACCTGCAGCTTCAGGTTCAGAACAGGTAAGAACCTCTGCCCCCTCTACCCTAGCCCATCTGCCAGTCTCTGGCCCCACTCCCTTAGCAGGAAAGGAAGAGGGACTTCTTTAAAGATGGAACAGAATAAAATATAGATAAGCATTAGTCGAATGAAATTAATGCTTCCAATATTGTTTTAGGCTTGCTCATATGCATCAAGCGTTTATGAAATTGCAGTTTATCACATGGGGATATTGCAGTTATATATTAGCTGACTGTCTAGTGGCCACTCCAACAACTCTCTCTGGACCCTGGGTCGCCCTTCACAGGCAAAGTCAGCTTTGCTGACATCCATCTCCTTCCTCTGCCGACACATCCCCAGATGCTGATAAAAGGCCTTGCCCCCAACAACATATGAATATTTAAATGACAGTTAATTATTCAGCATATAATGATATTATTAGCATCCACTTCAGGGCTGGCTGTGGGCCCAGCTAAACCTTGTCCCACAGTAAAGAGTGCCACAGAAAAGCCCAAATGCAGGCAAGCTCTATGTCTGCTGCATCTGCAGGGACCTTTGTTATTTGGGGGAGATATCAGTTCACGAAAATGATTGCTAGGATCTCCTCAACCTGCTCTGTGTCAAGTCATGTGCTGGGTGTAGGGGAGAGATTTAACCAACAGAGTCTCTGTTGACAAAATGCTCATGTGCTCACCCTGCCAAGCATTTCACGTGAGCCTCAGTGGATCCGTAAAACAGCCTTATGAAGTCAGGGCCACTATTATTTCCCCTGTCTTATAAATGAGGAAACCAAAACTGAGAGAAGTAAAGTGTCATGCACCAGTCACACAGTAAGTGAAGAAGCTGGGATTCCAACCTGGACAGCCTGACCCCAGGGCCCCCACTCTGCCAGCCATGAGCACAGCTTAAACTCCAGACAACAGGAAGGACATGCTGCCACAGAGATGCAAGCAAGGGTTCTGAGATCTGCAAGAGAGGAAGAATTCAGACAGAGATGAAGCAGAAAAAGCTTCTAGGAAAGGCAACTTTGGAGTTGGACCATGAAGAATGATTGGGCATGAGGCAGGGGTGCATGGGGGTGGGTAATGGAAAAGACATTGCAAACGGAACAGCATGGGCAAAGGCTGAGCGGAGGAAAGAGGCTCTAAAAGCAGTAAGATTTTCAGTACTGGAATAACTGCAACATGAGATTTGCACGGGGTATGTCATGGGAAGGCAATTTGAGAACAGATCATGGAGGGCATAGGGTGCGAGCTAAAGATTTTGGGTTTTATCCTGAAGACACTGGGAATCAAGCAAGGTTGTGGTAGTCTGCAAAAAAAAGACGACACTTTGGCCCTTTCCATAAAGAGGTGAAGTCTGTTTCTCTACCCCAATCTCCCCATTGCATCTGGGCATGGTCAAGTGACTTGCTTTGGTGAGTGGGAATCTAGAAAGGGCGATGCAAGCGGGTGTGTAAAGCAGATGCAGGAAGTGCTCGAATATTGGAACTTGCCCTCTTGCTGTTCTTAGAACCCAGAGTCCACCATGGAAACAAGTCTGAGAGGCCACATGGAGAAGAAACAGGGTATGCCAGCTGAGCCCAACCCAAACTGGCAGCTTGCCAACAACAGACATGTAGTGAGACCATTTGGACCATTTTGGACTGTGCAGCCCCCAGCCAACCTGGTAATAGACACATGAGAGAACTCAGATCAGCCAGGCTGGCCCAGACCAGAACCACCACCCAACTGAGCAAGAGAAACCTAAGCTAGACAGCATATTAAAAAGCAGAGACATCACTTTGTTGACAAAGATCCATAGTCAAAGCTATGGTTTTTCCAGTAATCATGTATGAATGTGGGAATTGGACCATAAAGAAGGCTGAGCATCAAAAAATTGATGTTTTCAAACTGTGGTGCTGGAGAAGACTCTTGAGAGTCCCTTGGACTGCAAGGAGATCCAACCAGTCCATCCTAAAGGAAATCAACCCTGAATATTCATTGAAAGGACTGATGCTAAAGCTGAAGCTCCAATACTTTGGCCACTTGGTGTGAAGAGTTGACTCATTGGAAAAGACTCTGATGCTGGGAAAGATTGAAGGAAGGTGGAGAATGGGGCGACAGAGCATGAGATGGTTGGATGGCATCACCGACTCAGTGGACATGAATTTAAGCAAACTCTGGGAGATAGTGGAGGTCAGGGAAGCCTAGCATGATGCAGTCCATGGGGTCGCAAAGAGTCAGACGTGACAGTGACTGACAAACAACAAGCTAAATTAAACCGTGGTTGTCTTAAGCCACTATGTTTGGGGATAGTTTGTTAGGCAGCAACAGCTAACTGATACAAGAGTTTATAAACAAGGATGACCTGAGTGGAAGTTGTTTTTAAAAGATAACTCTGACCATGATGCAGGGGATAGGTTAAAAGTGGTGAAATTGCTGCTAGGGACCCTTAAGGAGGCAGGTGTCAGAGTCCCAGGTAAAAAGATGAAGATCTAATCAAGACAATAGGGATGGATAGAAAGCTGTCCCAGGGTCCCCTTGGGAGACACAATGACATCATGGAAATCTATTTTTGAGGCTGCTCCCTACACACATACATGCACACACACACCCAACCCCCTTGCTTACTTGGGGGCCCCACACTCTCTCTGTGTATCATTTTGCCCCCTCATCCCTCTACTTACTCTCTTACTCTGCTCCTTCTCCACCCTAAGAAGGAACTGCACAAACAGTAGAGGCAACAGACTGGAGATGACAAAGAGCACTGGACAGGAGTCCAGCCTCTCCCCTCTGCTCCACCCCCAGCTGTGCCTCCAGCTGGCCATAGGACCCAAGGCAAGCCTCTGCCCCTCTTTGGGCCTCAGCTCCTTCCAACACCTTCTGCTTAGACTCTGGGTTTGTGACCTGGTACTTTGGATTCCTACAATTAGGAGACCTCTTCAGGCCTCCCTGCCCACTTTGTTCCATCTGTGCTTGGAATCTTTGAGAGGCAGATGTGCCCATTCACCCACTTGGTGCCTACACTGGCCCTGGTGATGTCATAGGGAACTGAAAGAGATGACCATGGACCATATACATCTTCCTCAAAGGCCCATCCCAGCAACCAGCCCCTCAGAGTTACTGCTCAAAGCCTTCTAGGGACTTGGGCTCACTGGCCCTGACCAGCACAGCTAAATCTGGGCAGCAGATCAATTCATCCACTGAATGAACAGAATCCTAAAGATGAGGGATTCAGACAGAGGGGTTGGGCACAAAGAACCCAGGACTTTCTGGGGACAAGAAAATCTAACTGAAAACTTAGGTCTGTCATTTAATTGATTTTTGTGACCTTAGACAAGGGACTTAACTTTCCAGAACTGCCCCCTGTGTGAAGTGGGCAACAGAGCATAAACGGAAAATACTCAGCTCTGTGCCTGGCCCTCAATAGTTACTTAGCAAATGTTCATTTCTTTCTTTGCCCTGCCACCTCTGGCATAAAACAGGGATAATCCATCTCCTCTCCTCAGAATTGTTTTGTGACTTCAGGTAAGATAGCTCTGCAAAGTACTTGGCATATAAAACACAACCACTAAACCTTATTCCATTCTTTAAAAGCAAACTTCAAGAAAAATTCAAAGAAACCAGGATGCATTTTTGATATTTTACAATATGAAGTGTACCTGGAACATATTCTTGTGAATCTAATTTGAAACTAATTAAGCACCTAGGACTAACTTGCAGTTCACAGGATATATAGTGGAAGGAGGAGCATGTTGAACAACACCAGGAAGAGACAATCAGATAAATGTAACATCTAGAATGATAAACCATAATGGAAAAGAATACAAAAAAAACCAGCCTATATGTGTATAACTGAGTCACTTTTCTGTACAGAAGAGATTGGCACAACATTGAACATTGACTATACTTTAATAAAAAATTAGATAAATAAAATTTAAAATTACCTTGAGCTAAAAAAAAAAATAGTTTAGAATCTAGAATATTCTCCGGAAAACTGGCACTCACTTTTCAAAAAGTTAATGTAATAATAATAATTTTTTAAAAAATAAGAGGACTACTGTAGATTATTTTAAAGACCAAAAGCAAAATACATACCTTGATTGGATTCTAGCTCAAAAAAATTTTAACAGCTAAAAAAAAAGCATTTTAGAATAACTGGAAATATGAATATGAACTAGAAATTGACCGATGTGATGGAATTACTGTGATCTTCTCACGTGTGATAACAGCACAGTGGATATGAAGAAGAATGTCTTTATTCTCAGGAGAAGGCTGAGACGTGCTTAGTGGTGAGGGGTCATGAGGTATGCAACTTATTTTCAAATACTACACAAAAAAGAGAGACAGAAATATGGCAAAATGTTAACAAATGCTGGATCTAGATGGAAGATTTATGGGTAATAATTGGACTAGTCTTTTAACTTGTCTCTAAGTTTGAAAACTTCTAAAACAAAATGTTGGAAGTAGGGACAAAACACTAGACAGTGAGTCCAGAGCTTCAGAAGCACACTCAGCCGGCTGCAAAGGTTCTGCCTGGCCCTGGGTGGCCAGGCCATCACAGGATGAGGGCTGAGTCACTGTTGGAAGTGGCCCTTCTGGCTCTGGCTCAAGCTGTAGAGGTCAGGAAGGAAGGGAGTTGGGGGCCCAACTGCAGCCCCACATCCCCCAACCCCTGCTTGGAAAAGTCAGCTCCCCAGGCATCAAAGAGGTCCCTGTTTCTGGGGAGGCTGGAGCCAGGAACGTTCTGCAAAGTTCAGTGCTCCCTGGCCGGGAGGTGGTCACTAGCCCCTTGGGACAAACAAGCTTTTGTTTTCATCATTCTGAGCTTTTGGTCCATGGCGGGAGAGTCGCTATTGGTTCCCATTTCCAGATGCTCCTGTAGCCACGTCTCCCCAACTTCTTTCTTCTGCTGGGTGATAGGTGACCAGTTGCCTGGGCTAGGGGATGTTTGTGGGATTGGGGGGAATGTTTCCAGGGGTTTCCAGCTGCATGCATTGGTCCAAGCAAACAGAGCTAACACCCTGGGGATAGATGAGGAGGGGACCCTCCAGAAGATAGGACTGGAGAGCAACTCAGACTCCCCAAAGAAAGGGCGGATGGGGCCTGGATAAGCTCAGGGAGGGAGTACAGAAATTGTCATCCAAGAGGCTTCTGGAGGCTCCCAAGCAGCCTGGACCTCTGAGGCAATGGCCAGACCTCAGAATCCATGGGAAGGAGCTGTGGGACCCACAGAGTCTGGGGGTATGTTCTACCTCCCTCGTTGACTTGAGTGAGGACACATAAAGAGACAGGACCAATATGCCTGAGAGCTCACGGCAGCCTAGAATTCACGGAATCCTTCCCAAGGGCCAACCAATGTGCCAGGCACCATCCATGCATCGCCCCACTCGGTCCTACTAGGAGTCCTGCTTAAGTGCCCCAATTATAATTGGAGGATGCGGACCATCCTTCTCCTGTGTCTGTGTATGGATGAAATACCACAGAAATAAGAAATGATGTCTAGCTCATGAACCAGGTAAAGCAGGACTGGCACCCAAATGGATGGTCACTCCTGTCCCTCCATAGGACAGTATTCCTCCTCCCAAAACAGGGCTAGCTCCAACCCAGCCTGTGGACAAATGGACCATCAAAAACTCAATTGTGCACCATCAGAAAGGTTTTCCAGAGTGGGTCTGATTGGATGTGTTTCCATGCAAAGGGGGTTCTGGGGTTAAATGAGCTCAGGAACTCCAGGCAACATTCCTCTCTTGGAGACTCACAAAGGACCCTCAAACCTTGAAGGCTCTGAAAAGTCCTGGAGTAAAGAGGCCTCCAGTCCTGTGTAACCCAAAGCCTCCCAAAACCACTTGCTCTGAAAACCCTTTTTCTAACATAACCCTTAGTAAAGCTCTCACCATAATGTACTAGAACACCTTTAGGAAATTCTGCTAAGGAGCTATCATTCTAGCCTGTGGGGGAAATCTAGCTCTTGTTCCATCTCCCTCATTTAAATTCTTCCCAATACATGGGCCAAACCGAAATTCAATAAGATGCAGACATGAAGTCACCCCCAAGTTCCTGGAAAGAGCAGACATGAAGGAAAAAACCCTTCTGAGATGAGACCCTGATCTGGGGATGAGGGAGAAGGGGTGGGTGGTCTGAGGCGCTCCCTGGAAGTTCTCAGGAA
Source organism: Cervus canadensis (assembly GCF_019320065.1). Taxonomy (NCBI): domain Eukaryota; kingdom Metazoa; phylum Chordata; class Mammalia; order Artiodactyla; family Cervidae; genus Cervus; species Cervus canadensis. The sequence goes on from NC_057387.1 coordinate 102,324,986, forward strand.
TTATTCATTCATGAGACCAGCTGTTCTAAACAAATCCTCTCCTTCTCAAATCAGATTCCAACTCAACGGGAACAACAGAAATGATTGTATGAGTCAGTCTAACCAGGAAAACAAAAACCACCTTAAGAATGTATAATAGAAGGAATCAAACCATATTATCTGCAGTTAATGTATATTGGAATCCATTTTTAAGGTTAACTTAATACATGTCCTACAAACAGATTGCATTTTTTTTCCTCCTTGTACTACACAATATGTTCTTATTATCTATTTTATACACAGTAGTGTATATATGTCAATCCCAATCTCCCAATTCATCCACCTTCCTTCCGCTCTTAATGTCCATACGTTTGGTCTCTACATCTGTGTCTCTATCTCTGCTTTGCAAATGGGTTTATCTGTACTATTTTTCTAGATTTCACATGTGTGCTTTAATATAGGCATCCCAGGTGGCTCAATGGTAAAGAATCTGCCTACCAATGCAGGATACGCAGGTTCCATCCCTGGGTCAAGGAGATCCCTTGGAGGAGGAAATGGCAAGCCCTCCCAGTATTCTTGCCTGAGAAAGCCCATGGACAGAGGAGCCTGGCAGCTTACAGTCCATGGGGGCGCAAAAGAGTTGGACATGACTGAGCGCAGCAGCAGCAGAGTTAATATACAATATTTGTTTTTCTTTTTCTGATTTACTCCACTCTGTATGACAGAACAGATGAATTCATACGGTCAGAAAGTACATTGGTAGATGCCAGGAACTGGGGTGGTGGGGATGGGTGAGGGGTTAGTATTTAATGACAGAATTTCTGTTTAGGAAGGTGAAATTTTCAGGAGACAGATGATAGGGAGAGTTGTACAACAATGTGAATGTAGTTTGTGCCACTGAAATGCACAGTTAAATATGGTTAAAGCAATATGTTTCTTATTATGTGACTTTTACCACAATAAAAAAAAATTTAAAAATAATAAAATAATAACAGAAACAACACCACCAACAAAAAGAATGTCTGATACAAGGAATTTAATGCAGAGAGTTGGTAACACAGATGATAGAGAAACTGAGAGCTAACTAGGCGGCAGGGAGGTGCCCAGAGGTTGGCAGGGAGGTGCCCGGAGGTTGGCAGGAAGCCACTGTCACCTCTAGATTGGAGAGAAAAGGAGAGGAGGAGGCGGTGTCACTGGAGCCCCAGCGCTAGCTTCTAGCAGAACTGGACTACAGAACACAGAGGAGTTGGACCCACGGAGGGCAGGCGGCCTTTGCCAGAGAAGCCCCCAAGGCAGAAAGGGCAGAGGACAGATACCCAAATTCTCCACCAGCCAGGCTCCCACCAATCCCTCTTACTGGCCCAAACCAGAGGAGCTTGCAAATGCAGCCTGCAGGGGTCAGCTCCCAACATGCACAGAGTTGTGATTCCAAAAGAGATGTGAGCGCAAACAGGCTCAGGATGGGTGTGACTCCCACAGTCAGTATTTCACCTGAACTCCTGAGTTTCCTCTCTCCCAAGGGCTCCACAGGGAGGAAAAGAGAAGAAGTATTGAGACTTCTCCAGCTTCAGCCTGATGGCCGTGGGTGTGACAGATCCCTTCTCTGAGCACAGGCAGAGACCCCAAAGACAGACCTGCGTGGGAGTCATCAAGCCACTTGGCAAGACTTACAGTACCCCGCCTGCCATCCAGAGCTCTGAGCTCCGTGGACGTTGTGGGTTGGGTTTTAAACCCAGCAATGTCCAGGTAGAGGGCACCTGAAATCTGACCACACTTGACCCCTGAATCCCAGCTACTCAGCCCCAGCCAAAGCCATGGCAAACTTCATCCATACAGCCTTCATAGTCTCAAAGGTTCACCAAAATAATCTGAGCAGCGAAAAGCTGAAAAGGGTCGAGGTGGTTAACGTAGGTTGGATTTCCCAGGAAACAGACTCTGAGGTGGGGATTTGTGCGTAGGGAGTGTGTGGGAGTCCAACACCTGCCAGGGAGTGAGGGCCGCAGAACTGAGTGGAAACATTTGAACGGCGATGCAACCTCAGCAAAGGCCTCAACCCACCCCATGGGAAGCCCTAGGGCTTGAGTGGGACTGCAGAGAAGGCTTGAATTGAGGGCTTTCACCCTCTCAAGCTGGTCATTGGATGTGGGCTCCCCTGGGAAGGAGGTATCACCTTCAGTGAGGCAGGTGTCTGCAGCCAAGGGCATCACCACTCCAGAAACTAAGGGAAGGAGTACCTCCATCCTGAAGAAGGATCTGGACACCGCACCATGGCGTCCACTACAGGTGCCCAGAACCAAAAGAACCTTCCAAGCCACAGGGACCCAAGACTGAGGGAGGTCTTTTGGGAACCAACTTTTCCTAATGTTTTTGTTGTTGTTGTTTTCTTTCTACATCTCATATACATTGAAAAGGGAGAGTGAGGGATACCACATGAGCATCTGAGTCAAAGCTTTTCTCATCCACCCGGGACACTGGTGATACCTAGAAATTCATCTTGTTAGGTGAAGGAACAGGGTGTCCTGATACACAAGTTATGAATTTGAAGTGTCCTGATAGGAGAAATGTGCCCCTGTGTTCATTGCAGCACTATTTACAATAGCCGAGACATGGAGCAACCTAAATGCCCATTGACAGGTGATGGATAAAGATGTGATTGGAAGACTATTCAGCCATAAAAAAGAAAGAAATAATGCCATTTGTAGCAACATGGGTGGACCTGGAGATGATCACACTAAGTGAAATAGGATAGACAGAGAAAGGCAAATATATAATATTGTTTATACGTGCACTCTGAAAAAAAAAAGATACAAATGAACTTATTTCCAAAATAAGTTCTATGTCTGTGAGAAAGAGACTCACAGACATAGAAAACAAATTTACCATTACCAAAGGGAAAACAAGAGTGGGGGGAAAGATAAATTAGGAGGTTGGGATTAACATATACACACTACTTTATATAAAATTGGTTACCAACAAGGACCTGTTGGCTACCAATAAGCAACTGTAGAGCACAAGAAACTACACTCAATATTGTGTAATAATCTATAAGGGAAAAATTCTGAAAATAATCTATATATATATCATATAACAGTTGTGTTGTACACCTGAAACTAACATGATATTGTAAATCAACTATACTTTAAAACCTTTTAAAGTAATATAAACAGTTAATATTGCAAATAAACTGATAGAGTCCATTTTACAAGTTCAAATAAATGTGGAGTAAAATGAAATTCGAACAAAAGAGGGGTGGATGTGGGTTTCAGAGTCGCTAGCCAGAAACTCCTCTTTCAAACACCAATTAGCCAGCAAAACCAGCTCTTTATCAAGGACACTCCTGGTTTGTGCAAATAAAATCATGTCAGTGGCATCCAGGAAACTGCTGTTCTTTCTTTTTCTTTGGAGACAAGGGGACAGGCATCCAGCCACCTAGAAGCCAGAACGAGCATCTTCAGAGAAATTAGTATAATGAGTGGGTCAGTACCTACCACTGTTCGAGCTCTGATCAGTCACAAGACTGGTCCTCCTGACCCCCCTCTGCGACTTGTAGCAAAAACCGGTCGGTCTTGACCCAGCACAATGGCTTCTGTACATGGAGATTCCAGAGTACAGCCTTAAGAACACACAGCGCTTTTCATAAAGATAGTTTTCAGGCCAGACAATATCTGGAAATGACATTGTTGTATGAAAACCTAAACTGTCCATGACCCTCCAAACCACACCGCCTGTCCCGCAGCCCCGTCAAGCCAGCCGCAGTCCAACCATAAGAAAGGAAGTTAGCAGAGAGGTGCCATTTCCCTGTTACATATGCCACCAGCAGCATGGAGAAAGAGAGTCACCGCATCAGAAATACAGTTGACATCAGTGCTATATTTGAAATTTGAAGTTTTCAGACCAAGCCTGGGAATTTTCTGCTGTCAGCAGTAAAAGAAGTGACCCTCCCGGTGCCGATGTGTAAGACTTGATTGTCAAGCCACACACACAGAGAAGAGATGCAACAGGAGAAAAGGCTCACTCTTCATTCAGCCGTCTGTTTACTGAGCACTTTCTGTAAGTGGGGCGCTTGGAACAGAGCAGTGAGCAGAGACACAGGGGTCTCTTCTCCTGGAGCTCAGAGTCAGGGCAACACAGACTGGAAAAACTAGCATAGCAAACAGAGGGAGTAAATGCCTCAAGAAGCACCACCAGTGACTCTGAGAGCTCGTAGCAGCAAACCTGACCCAGCCTGGAGAGTCAGAGACCAGGGCACACAGACTCCCATTAGCTAGGGGCTGCCCCACATATTTCTCTATTTGTCACCATCATATGTGCGTGCACACATGTTTGCATATATGTACACACACTAAGCATAGATTCTTGACTTAGCCATGGAGTAACCTGTATATCTTCCTCATTCCAGAGCAGATTGTGCTGGTCTCAGTTATCCTTGTTGTTGATTTAGTTTTTCATTGAAGTATGAAAATGAAATTCAGTTGTGTCCAACTCTTTGCGACCCCATGGACTAGGGGTCCATGGAATTCTCCAGGCCAGGATACTGGAGTGGGTAAGCTGTTCCCTCCTCCAGGGGAATCTTTCCAACCCAGGGATCATAAACAGGTCTCCCACACTGCAAGTGAATTCTTTAGTGTCTAAGCCACCAGGGAAACCCAAGAATACCAGCATGGGTAGCCTATTGTTGGTTTAAAATATTGTGTTAGTTGCAGGTGTATAGCAATGTGATTCAGTTACACATACAGTGTTAGTCGTTCAGGCATGTCCAACCCTTTGTGACCCCATGGACTGCAGCCTGTCAGTTTCCTCTGTCCATGGGATTTCCCATGCAAGAATACTGGAAAATACATTTTACACATGTAAATCCATGGCTGATTCATGTCAATGTATGGCAAAAATCACTACAATATTGTAAAGTAATTAGCCTCCGACTAATAAAAATAATTGGAAAAAAAAAAAAAAGAATACTGGGGTGGGTTGCCATTTCCTACTCCAGGGGATTTTCTAGACCCAGGGACTGAACCCAGGTCTCCTGCATTACAGGCAGATTCTTTACCATCCGAGCCACCAGGGAGATTCTTTTCCATTATAGGTTATTACAAGACATTGAATATGGTTTCCTGTGCTATGCATTAGGTCCTTGTTATTTATCTATTTTATATATAGTACTGTGTATTTACTAATCCCAAACTCCTAATTTATCCCTGGCCCCCTTTTCTCTATGAATAAATTTGTTTTCTATGTCTGCGAGTCTATTTCTGTTTGGTAAATAAGTTAATTTGTATCATTTTTTTAGATTCTACATATAAGTGATATAAGATGATATATGTCTTTCTCTAATCCTGCTGTTGACTTAGCGAGCTCCTTCAGATATTGGTGATGATCGTTCCTGTCCAGAGTGAGCCGGGCAGGTCAGAGTCCTTATCCAAGACAGAACCTTAGCCGGGGAGCACCCTGTCCCAAGGCACCTTCTTTGGAGAGGGTGTTAAAATTTGGATGGGGATGGGCCTGCAGGCCTGTGAGGAAGACCCTGCAAGCCTCACTGTGTATGTGGTGTGTGCGTGTGTGTACACGTGTGCATGCATACATGTGAGTCTGTGTGTCACGTGAGCTCACATGCGGAGGTGTGGATGCTCCGTGTTCTGCTGAGGCGGGGGGTAGAGGGGAGTACCTCATTTTCCTGGGTCGGCAGTTTTGTGGCTCAGTGCCTCTGGGAGTTGGGCACTCGCTGCCTGCCCTGGTGTTCCTTACAGCCGTTTTGCCTGCAGCAGTCACACTGTTGAAAAATCTGGGTCCCTCTGACTGCTCAGAGACTGTGCAAAGGCAAACAAGTAGGATTCGTGGCCATTTTGCAATTCTTGCTCATTAGACATGTCTGGGGCCTTGTGAGTGAGCTCTGAGGATAAATAAGTATAAATATTATATTTGCCTTCAGGTTATCTTTAAAAATGTATTTCCCTCTCCCTCTACCTGCCCCCCCAGCCCCCACGAACAACTGTCTGTGCCTCCAGAAAACTTCTGGGTATGGGAAGTGACATCGTGAGAGTCTAGGGTCTTCGCAAGCCATTTGTTTCCCAGGGCTGGGCCCTGTCACCCAGTCCATGGGGTGGCCACAGGCATCAGGGCACCCCATGAGATTCTTGGTGCCCCCTGGGGGTGGAGCATAAAGGTGCCCTATGTCCTGAGAGTCAGAGCCACCCAGCAAACAGCCCACACAGAGGACCAGGGCCTTCTTCTTCATCAGCTGTGCCCGGCCAGCACAGGCAGAGCCTCAGTCACGTGTGCTAACCCTCAACTAACAAGGTGGCACTGCCCAGAAGCGCTGGAGACTCCCACACCTGGAAGGGAAGGTCCAGGCCCTTCCGATGTTTGGGTCATTCAGTGTTAAAAGAGAAAACCGACTCCAGTAACTCAAGGCAAAGGGGAGATTTGCAGGAAGTGTATGGGAATTCTGTTCTCTTCCCCCAGGATCTACTGACTCAGCAGTGTTTTCCAGGGTGGGATTCAGGAAGTGGTATTTTTAGAAAGATGCTGAGTGACACAGGTGTTCAGCCAGAGTTGAGAGCTCCTGGCATGGAATGAGAAGCGGACAGAGGGCAGAGCCCTGCCCGTCAAGCTTTGGACGGCTGTGAGCATCAGAACCTGCACGGGGACAGAGGACTTTCTCTGATGCCCTCCGTCCTCTCCAGTTACAGTGAATATCAGCTCCCTCTACCCATGGTAGTTTTTCAATGGTCTAAAAGAAAGAATTCCCTGCATGGATCTTCTGCAGGCTGAGCTGCCTCAGGCCTGCCTCATAGAACAATATTTCCAGCTCTCCCACTGACCCCAGCATCCTTCAGGGGAGACCCTGGGCCACTTTCACCTAAAATACACGACACGGTGGGATCCTCTCAGTGTCTAGCCAGAATAGCAGGTCATGGGCTGCCCCAACCATGGAGACTGTCCATCCTCCCTTCTGCCTATCCTGGTAAAGAGACCTTCTTGGACTCTCTATGTGAGATGGAATGGCACTCCCCCTATCAGCATGAAAAAGTGCCCCCCAGCTGCATAACAGTAATAGCTACAATATGTTTAATACTTCCTGTGAACCACCTGTTCTGTGGATTGCTTTACAAGCATGATTTATTTAACCTCTACTGTAGTAATGATAACTCTATTATCATTTTGCAGATAGGGAAACTGAGGCTCAAAGGATAACCATCCTAAGGTCCCATAGCTTGAACCCAGGTCCTTCTCTTGACCACCAGCTCTATACTGCCCAAAAAATCTTCTTGAAACCACCAAGTTCAGCTGCCTACCTGGACTGCCCCCCTCCCCCTCCTAGTGACACCATAGAGATGGGAGCTTCAGAGTCTCCACACGGAGATTAGAGCTTCTCTGGAATCCTGAAAAGAGATGAAGTGTCCCTACTTACTGGAACATGACTGGTCTACACCTATTATCTGACCCCAGACTCATATCATTTGACTTGCTGGGCTCGCTGTGGTATGACCAGAGATCATGGGTTACATCAAGGCTGAAAACAGAACTGAATAGTAAGATGAAAAGAAGCTCAGAAATGGAAGACCCCCTAGAAATCACCCAGTCCAACCCCCTCATCATACAGGGGGAAAACCAGCCCTAGAGAAGGAAAGAGTTCTTCCGACTTTAAGAGGTACTTAAAGCAGAAATGGCAATGGATCTCATCTCATATACCAACTCTTGCTAATTGGCTGCCTTTGAGTATTTTGTTGAGAACACTCTGGCACCATATCTGGGTTCAATGGGAAGGAATGCATAGTTAATAGGCAATGACAAACATAGCTTTAGGAAGAAGTAATGATAGCAAGCATGCCAAGTAACACCAACGCTGTGTCAGAGCCACGATTCAGTCTCAGGTGTCCTGACTGCAAGTCCAATGCCCAGCAGGCACAAGCATTCTAGTTAATTGTGAAACATTCTAGAAAATTCTGTTCTAGAAAATTGTAAAACAAGCATACCTCAAAGTGTCTCAGTGATTGTCTTAGGCATATTATATTTGGTTGCCAAGACTAGAAACTCACTCATTAGCTTAAGTAAAGGGGAACTGGTTGTCAAGATATGACAGGCAATCTCATAGGCCAGAAAGAAAACAGCCCACAAGGGTCAGGGGTGAAAATGTAACCTCAGGGACACAGGCCATGCTCTTTTCCTCTTAAAGACACATGTGGCAGAAACTATTGGTTGCCTGTACAATACTGACTCCACCACCTTCTTAGGCACCAACAGTACACAGAGATTGTTCAGCAATCAGGCAGTACTGAGTCCAGCCCAAGAGATGCATCATGATCAGTCTAAACCAGTCTTGATAATCCTATTTCCCTTTGCCAGAACTGATTAATCCCAGTTCTGCTCAATGACACAGAAGGAAGCCTGCAGGGGGCTCAATGAAAGAAAAAACACAAGAGGAAGCTTCTCCCTTCCTCCCTGCCTTAGATGTGGCCATGTAGGTTGTTGTCATGTGATTGGCCCAGATTGGTCAGCTGTTTAGCCCTGGTCCAATCAACTGTGAGCAGGCGTGGATGGGCTGTACAGCCATCTTACCAAGACGAGAGGAGCCATCACCGACATTCTCAGGGTAGCAGAGTGGAAAGCTGGGAAGAAACTTGAGATTTTTTATTCACCAGCTACACCCTCACCCTTTTGCCTCCTTTCCTTAACGTCCCTGTTAAGTAAGATAATAAATGGATATGTTGTTTAAACTTTCTTTAGTTGGGTGTTGTGCTTCTTTTATTTTCTATTTCGAGGATAATTGCTTTACAATGCTGTGTTCGTTTCTGCTGTACCACAGGTATCAGCGATGTATACATTTATTCCTCCCTCTAGAGCGTCCCTCCCATCCCCCATCCCACCCCTCTAGGTCATCACAGAGCACTGAGCTGAGCTCTCTGTGTTATAGGGCAGCTTCTCACTAGCTGTCTATTTTACACGTGGCTGTGCCGCTCTCTCAGTTCATCTCACCCTCTCTCTGCACCCTTAGCCATGCCTGTAAGTCTGTTCTCTACATCTGTGCCTCATTCCTGCCCTGCAAATAGGTTCATCAGTACCATTTTCTAGATTCCATATGTATGTATATGTGTGTGTGTATATATATACACATTAATATCCAATATTTGTTTTTCTCTTTCTGACTTACTTCACTTTATAAGACAGGCTCTAGGTTTATCCACATCTCTACAAATGATGTAGTAATTCTTAACAATAAAACACCTATCTTAATTTATTTCATCCACTCCATACCTCAAAACTCCACACCCCTCTGTAAACTGTGAATAGCAATAGGACTGCTATAAAGACTTAAGGATATAAGGCATGCAAAACACTTAGGACAGTGCCTTGCACAATTGTTAGCAATTGTTACTGTTAAAAATCATTATTTGGATAAAATGATACTGTTATCTGATTTTAAATATTTCAATGCTTCTCCACCCACCAAAAAGTGGGGAGACAGATGAGAAACAAGAAATGTAGAATGCTAATTGTCAAAGGTAAGATCATGGTTCCATAGGAGTTCCTTGTGGTGTTCTCTCTTTTCAATGTTTTAAAACTTCATAATTAAAAGTTTAAAAATAAAAAAAAAAATCATTATTATTTGTGCTAGCTTGTCTCCAAGAGAGCCACCATGAAGTCTTTCCCTCCCTTTACCACTGATATTTCCCCATCTAGAGATAGAGTCCATTCCTACCAACCCTTTAATCTAGGCTGGCCTGTGACTACTTGAAACAAGAAAATGGGGTTGAAATGATACTGTGCCAGTTTGAAGACTGGCCTTTAAATAGATTGGCAAAGTTTGCTTACCTTCTCTTCAAGCACTTGCTGTTAGGCCAGGCCGCTTGGAACCCAGCCACCATGCAGTAAGAAGCTCCAGCCAGGTAAGGGAGACACCTGTAGGTACTCCAGGCAATAGCCCCAGTAGAGCTCCTAGCCTACAGTCAGCATCAATTGCTCGCCAGTGTGTACATCATCTTGGACATCTAGCCAAACTGAGCTTTGAGATGACACCATCCTCAGCCACACTCTGATTAGAATAATATTGGGAGACCCCAGTGGGAGACCCTATTGGGAGACCCCAGTGAGAACCACCTAACCAAGTCCAATCAACCCACAGGTAATAATAAATTATTCTATGCCACTAAGTTTTGGCTGGTCTGTTACATAGCAAGTGGTAACCAAAATATCAACAGAATCATTATATCTACTTCTTTGTGCTTCCCTGTAACTCCTACCTGTGTGTGAATGGAGTGTGTCACAGAAGCAAGTGAACAAGCTGGAGCACTCACCTTTGGTCTCAACTCTACATGACTTTTCAGTGCTAGTGCCCGTAATACTGTCTTACTGATTTAATCCCATAGGCTCAGTTCCTAATTCCTATGAGAAAAAACCTGATCGGTCACATTGAGTTAAGTGTTCACCCCTATAAAATCAATTATGATCAAAAATGAAGGTCACATACTGTCTAATACTATATGGGGTATGGGGAAGAATTCCCTAAGAAAGGTAGGTGGTATGGAGAAAATATGGTGAAAAGAAGAGAAGTGGAAAGCAAAGGAGAAAAGGAAAGATATAAGCTTCTGAATGCAGAGTTCCAAAGAACAGCAAGGAGAGATAAGAAAGCCTTCCTCAGCAATCAGTGCAAAGAAATAGAGGAAAACAGCAAAATGGGAAAGACTAGAGATCTCTTCAAGAAAATCAGAGATACCAAGGGAACATTTCATGCAAAGATGGGCTCAATAAAGGACAGAAATAGTATGGACCTAACAGAAGCAGAAGATATTAAGAAAAAGTGGAAGAATACACAGAAGAACTGTACAAAAAAGATCTTTATCATCCAGATAATCACGATGGTGTGATCACTCACCTAGAGCCAGACATCCTGGAATGTGAAGTCAAGTGGGCCTTAGGAAGCATCACTACAAACAAAGCTAGTAGAAGTGATGGAATTCCAGTTGAGCTATTTCAAATCCTGAAAGATGATGCTGTGAAAGTGCTGCACTCCATATGCCAGCAAATCTGGAAAACTCAGCAGTGGCCACAGGACTGGAAAAGGTCAGGTTTTATTCCAATCCCAAAGAAAAGCAATGCCAAAGAATGTTCAAACTACCACAAAATTGCACTCATCTCACACGCTAGGAGAGTAATGCTCAAAATTCTCCAAGCCAGGCTTCAGCAATATGTGAACCGTGAACTTCCAGATGTTCAAACTGGTTTTAGAAAAGGCAGAGGAACCAGAGATCAAATCGCCAACAACCGCTGGATCATCAAGAAAGCAAGAGAGTTCCAGAAAAACATCTATTTCTGCTTTATTGACTATGCCAAAGTCTTTGACTGTGTGGATCACAATAAACTGTGGAAAATTCTGAAAGAGATGGGAATACCAGACCATCTGACCTGTCTCTTGAGAAACCTGTATGCAGGTCAGGAAACAACAGTTAGAACTGGACATGGAACAACAGACTGGTTCCAAACAGGAAAAGAAGTACATCAAGCTGTATATTGTCACCCTGCTTATTTAACTTCTATGCAGAGTACATCATTAGAAACACTGGGCTGGATGAAGCACAAGCTGGAATCAAGATTGCGGGGAGAAATATCAATAACTTCAGATATGCAGAAAGTGAAGAAGAACTAAAGAGCCTTTTGATGAAAGTGAAAGAGGAGAGTGAAAAAGTTGGCTTAAAGCTTAACATTCAGAAAACTAAGATCATGGCATCCAGTCCCATCACTTCATGGTAAATAGTTGGGGAGACAGTGGAAACAGTGTCAGATTTTGATTGCAGATGATGATTGCAGCCATGAAATTAAAAGACGCTTACTCCTTGAAAGGAAAGTATGACCAAGCTAGACAGTATATTAAAAAGCAGAGACATTACCTCGCCAACAAAGGTCTGTCTAGTCAAGGCTATGATTTTTCCAGTAGTCATGTATGGGTGTGAGAGTTGGACTTTAAAGAAAGTTGAGCGCCAAAGAATTGATACTTTTGAACTGTGGTGTTGGAGAAGACTCTTGAGAGTCCCTTGGACTGCAAGGAGATCCAACCAGTCAATCCTAAAGGAGATCGGTCATGGGTGTTCATTGGAAGGACTGATGTTGAAGCTGAAACTCCAATATTTTGGTCACCTCATTGGAAGAGCTGACTCTTTGAAAAGACCCTGATGCTGGGAAAGATTGAGGGCAGGAGGAGAAGAGGGCGACAGAGGATGAGATGGTTGGATGGCATCACTGACTCAATAGACATGGGTTTGGGTGGACTCCGGGATTTGGTGATGGACAGGGAGGCCTGGCATGCTGCGTTTCATGGGGTCACAAGGAGTCAGACACGAGTGAGCAACTGAACTTAACTGAATGGAGAAAATAATGGGTGCCTTGCAAGTTCCACATGATGGCAAGATGGCTGCAGCAGCTCCAGCCACGATATCTTCTTGGATACAAGTGCAGTGAAAGAGAACCAGACCCTTCTGGTAACTCCTCCAAAAGTCCTGAATCAATTTGCAATCAAGGGCAAGAGATGCTTTGATTGGACAGATGGGCCTGGGTCATAGACTCCACTTGTGGAGCCTAGAGCTGCTTCAGAAGAAAGGGTGAATGAATGCTACTGTGCATATATGTGTGTGTGTGTGTATGTTTGGAGGCTGAAGGGGATAAATAATAAATCTCCATCATACATATCAAATATCAATGGAGATATCCAGGAACTTCAAGAGGGAGAAGGGAGTGTTCTGAGTAATGGACATTGTGATCCAGTTACTGGCAGGCACCGCTGCTTTATAAACGAGAGTTGACCTTCTCCTTCACCTCTTAGACAAACTTCACCGGTCTGAGTCTTCTTTTCCACAGGCTATAAATTCTCGCTGCTTCTATCCTTCCACACAGACCTCAGTCACACTAGGCCATGGTTGCCAGGCCAGCGTTCTATCTCCACAAGTGGCAGCGGCCAGCTGTGCTGCCTGGACACCTCTTCAACACTAACTATAGCCACCATAATATCTTCTCCAGAAATCCACATGGTCCCGTCAGGTTCCCCTGGGATAGGGTGGTGGGGTGAGGGGGTGGGGAGAGGCAAGTACTTACTTTTCTAAAAATGTATTTATTTATTTGGCTGCATTGGGTCTCGGTTGTGGCATGCAGGATCTTCACTGCATCATGCGGGATCTTTTGTTGCGATGCATCCGTGGGATCACAGAGTCAGACACAACTTAGTGACTGAACAGCAACAACTCAGTCTCCCTAGTTGCGCCACACGGGCCAGCTCAGTTACTTCACGGTACGTGGGAACTTAGTTCCCCAACAAGAAATTGAACCTGCATCCCCTGCATTGTAAGGTGGATCCTTAACCACTGGACCACAGGGAAGTCCCTACCTTATTCTTTGTACTTCCGGCTATTTCTCTTTCCCTCAGGTTTCTTTATTTGCATTTCCACCCAGAGCAGGTTGTTAACTACCCTCCAGTGATGGTCAGTTGGAATGCTTGACTTCTTAGGACTGACAATTACCTTCCATGAAGTGAACAGGCTTCCTTAGCAGCCATTTTGGAAGGACTGGGGAGAAGTGGGCATCAGAAAAACCCCACACTCTGCTCTGGCCTCAGAGTCATTCATCAGAGGCTGACATTTCCTTTGTTGCTGGCCCAGGGCCAGGGGAGTGAGTGGCTTATTTCTATTGCATGACAGTTTGAGTCCATATGCAAACCAGAGGGCTATGTCTATAAATAAGATATTATAGTTAAATCAATATTGATTATTAGGAGTTAGTGTTATATTTAAAGCCATAAAACTGAATAAATATTATGGTAAAAGTATCCTAAATCTCATGGGCAAAATCACTGAGCAAGGCAGAGACATGGGCCTTGGATTGATGGAGCCATGACCCCATTTCTCCACCCCCTAAAAGATACTATCAGGCAGATGGCTGCCCCTGATAGCAATGTGGGGACAACAGCAATGTCCTCCAACCTCTCTCTCAGCCACATTCTTGATTTTATTCAGATCTTGTTATGTATAACTTGGGATATACTCAGCTGATTCTCACGAATGGTGGTGCAAGTGTAGCTTATTCACAATCATGACAATTGTCCTCACCAAATATATTTTTCTTAAAAAAAATAAACTTTTCTTCTGATTTAAAAGTATTTTGTGTTTATTACAGAAACAATAGAAAAGGCAAGATAAGCAAAAAGAAGAAGCTAAAATCCACCCAGCATCCTACTCCCCAGAGATAATCACTGCTGGCATTTTGGCACCTATCCTGCCAGTCATTTCTCTGTGCGTGTGTGCGTGCGTGTAAATTTTTAATAGGCTTGGAAATAGCCAGGCTGTTTTGCAATCTGGACAGATTACATTCTATTGTATGTATTAAATTTTATTTATTCAATCCCTTATTGCTATATATTTAGATTGTTTTCAATGCTAATTCAATTACTTTTCAGTTTTGTTCATTCATTTTGTAAGTAGGACTAAAAGGTGCTTATCTTGAGGAAATAAGCCTTTATTTTTCCGGTTAACTATGAGGAATGAAGCCTGAGATGGGAGCACAGTTCTGGTAGTACACAGGAAGTCACTGAACTCCTGCTTGCAGCGTGGAGCAGAAGTAGGCAGTGACTGGCCCCAGGGGACAGAGGCCAGAAGGCCTCCCCATCAGTCTCTGCCACATATCTCCCTGTCTGGCAGAACTGGGAGTCCTCTGGAGGCCCTGTACTGCCCCATCACAGAACTGCTCAGTCTGGAGAATTTGGGGGTGCTGTCTCCCAGTGAGGATGGGTTAGAAATAGTCAGCATTGAACAGACTCATGGCAGGAACTAATTCCCCATGTCCTCATCTGTTTGGAGGGCTGGGAGGAAAAGGTGACCTAAAGTCAGCCAGTCACTGACTCCCAGGATGCCGAATCTTGAGCAAGTGTCACAAGGATTACAGAGCCATTGAAGGTTAATTTCAACAGTGGCAGAAACAGCCATGGCACCGCCAGCCACATCCCCTCCCATCTGCTCTTGCTGAGGACCAGTTTCTCAGCTTCCTGCTTCCTGAATCCCAGGCGTCCAGACCCTCCTCAATTCCCGCCTTTTCCAGGCCTGGTCCCCCAGCCTCCTATTGATTAGTTGTTGTTGTTGAGTCACAGTCATGTCAGACTCTTTGTGACCCCCATGGACTGCAGCACACCAAACCTCCTTGTCCTTCACTATCTCCCAGAGCTTGCTCAAATTCATATCCATTGAGTCAGTAATGCCATCCAACCATCTCATCCTCTGTCACTGCCTTCTCCTCCTGCCTTCAAACTTTCCCAGTATCAGGATTTTTTCCAATGAGTCAGCTCTTCACAACAGGTGGCCAAAGTATTGGAACTTCAGCTTCTGAATTAATTCTAATGCTCACATATAAAAATGCTAACTGAAATCTACTTCATCCCCACTCCACTCACTCATCCTTCAAGGCTCAGGTCGAATGTCACCTCCTCAGTTGAAGCCTTTACCACCTGCCCTAAAGGTAGTCACTATTTCTGTGTTCTTCCATAGCCTTTTTCTCATAACTTATTTTATCCTGCCTGATATGACAGGCAATTTTTAACATGGCACAAAGCCTAAGTTGTGTCTTACACCATAATCATAGGAGCTTGTTGAATGAATTAATGAATGGACAATACACATGTATATCTGTGAAACTAAGAATAATATACTTTGTGTTCAGTCATCAGTGGATGTTTAACAGAGTTGTTAACAGAGACCCTGAGTGTTGTTCAGTATTTAGTTTGAATCAAAAGTTATGAGCATTTCCATCTTTTGTGATGTAAATAGTGAAATAGTCCTGGTCAGCTGGGGACACATGAATATTAAACTGTAGGTGTTTGCTAGTGCTTTTCACTTGCATCAGACATTAGCACCTGGCTACTGTTAGACCCAAGTATGCCTCTGGTCCCTCTGTGATTCTGTATCAGGCATCATAAACTGACCACTTGCAGGCCAAGTGTCTCCTGCAGCCTTGTTTGACCCACATTGGCAATATTTTTTTTTCCAACTGATTAGTTGCCAACATTTAAAATTCACATGACACATAAAATTTCAGAATTCGACTTTTCTTGAATACCCAGAGGATCCAGCAACACCAGTTTCCTCTTCCTACACTTCAACAATCTGTTGGTGCCAAGCAGTGGCTTCCCCACCCATCTGCCCCTTACTCTCACCCTTTGTATAGAACACAGACTCCTCAGAGTCCCCACAAAGCCCACTTCACTTAGTATGTGCCTGGTCCCTGAAAATATCAATACTCTCAGTGTCTGTCCGAGAGACTGGTCATTAGAGGTGGAAAAATGGCTGAATGATGGGTTTACCAAAAGTCGATGTCCTCCTATTTCAGTCAGAGTTTCTAGGGTATCATAGTCAGTCATGGTCAGAAAAAGTCATCTTTAGAAGATCCTAGAAAACTATCCTCCTTCTTTCCATCCCCAACTTCCTCCATGGAGGACTCATCTGCTTCTGTGAAACTAAAACCAAGCTCCTCTTTCCTTCTTTAGTCGCCAGAGTCCACCCTTCCCATAGGCCCAAGAGGGCAATTCTGATACCCACGGTCTCCAAAGTTCAAAAAGTAGCCATTTCAGGCCAGCCTCCCATTCGGCCACACTGGGATGTAAACCACAGCCCACTGGGTACCACAGGCCTCCTCAGCCTCCAAGGCTGTGTGAGGAGCCTCTCCTACCACCTGCCTGGCTAAGACGGGTCAATAGAGCTGAGGGCCAATGGCTCTCTGGCCTGACTGCTCTCTGGACACAGTTGGAGGTGGGACACTATGCCTGGCTGGGTTCAAGCCCCTGCTCATGGCTCCGCTCAGCTCAGTATCAAGGCTCAACCCCAGGCCAGGCTACCTCCACACAAGACAAGTTTGACCCTCTGCCCCTTTCTGTGCCAGGCTTGTCAGAGCAGGGAGATTGGAAGGAGATGGAATTCTTTTCCATAGGCCTCTTTTTCTCTCTGACGGAGGCACAGGGAGGCAGGAGGTGAGGTGATTTTTTGGTTATTTTTCCTTTGGGGGCGGGGGTTTATTGGAGCATAGTTGATTTATAATGTTGTGTTAGTTTCAGGTGTACAACAAAGTGAATCAGTTACACGTTTACACATAACCACTCTTTTCTTAGATTCTTTTCCCATGTCGGCCGTTACAGAATATTGAGTCGAGTTCCCTGTGCTATGCAGTAGGTCCATATTAGTTATCTATTTTATACATTGGTGTTGTTTTAGTTGCTAAGTTGCGTCCAATTCTTGTGACTCCCTGGACTGTGGCCCCGTCAGGCTCCTCTATCCATGGGATTTCCCAGGCAAGAATACTGGAGTGGGTTGCCATTTCCTTCTCCAGATCTTCCTGACCCAGGGATTGAACCCACATCTCCTGCATTGCCTGGAGGCTTCTTTACCACTGAGATACCAAGGAAGCCCATTTTATGCATAGTAGTGTGTATATGCCATCCCAATCCATCCCACCCCCACTTCCCCTCTTGGTGTCCATATGTTTGTTCTCTACATCTGTGTCTCTATTTCTGATTTGCAAATAAATTCATCTATACCATTTTTCTAGATTCCACACATCAATATATGTGTTAATACATGATATTTGTTGGAGGATCTTAAAGAGACAGGCTTGCTTCCTCTTTCTCTCACTGCCCCCCACACCCAATCCATCAGCAAGCCCTGTTGTCTCTGCTCCAAGACAAATACTGACCACATCTCTTCCTATCCATTTCTACCACCTTCATCCCAGACACACTATTGCAATGGTCTCCTAACCATCTACTAGTCTCCACACTCTACCTCACACCACTCATTCTCAACACAGCAGCCACAGTGAGTTAGCTAAACTGTAAATCAGATCCCATTTGCTTAAAACCCTTCCCAAGGCTTCTCATAACCCTTAGAATAAATTCTCTGCCATGACCTGCAAGACCCGGTTTGCTGTGGCCTTCACCTACCTCTTGAGATGCATTTTCTATTGTGTATGTGTGTTAGTCGCTCAGTCCTGTCTGACTCTTTGTGACTCCATAGACAGTAGCCCGCCAGGCTCCTCTGTCTGTGAAGTTCTCCAGGCAAGAATACTGGAGTGGGCTGCTATTTCCTTCTCCAGGGGATCTTCCTGACCCAGGGATCGAACCCGGGTCTCCTGCATTGCAGGCAGAAGTTTTACTGTCTGAGCTATTAGGGAAGCATTTTCTATTGGTCTTCCTTAAATTCATCACACTCAGGCCTTTTTTGTTCCTTGAACCCAGTCAGGCTTATCCTTAGCCCAGTCTCCCTCTGCTTGGAACACACACAGATCTCAGCCCAAAAGTCACCCGCTCAGGAAGCCCTTCTTGACCGCCACCACCCCACCCCCGCCCCCATCTAAAGGAATTCACCTATGGTCACTTTCATGTACATCACCCAATTTCATTTTCCTCACAGATCTAATATTTGAAATTATCTTTTTTAATTGTGTGCTTTCTTGTCTATATATTTAGGGTCTCCTCCTACTAAGAATCTTTGTCCAGGAGAACTAAATGCCTGCCTTGTTTGATACTATTTCCCCCAGTGAGCAGCACATAGTAATATGCAATAAATTGTTGTTGAATTAATTAACTAGTTAATTATCCAGGTGAGAGATGATAGGGACATAAACTAAGGCGGTTGCATCGAGAGTGGAATGGAGAGAAAAAATGTGAGATGTATTTAAGAACCAGAATCAACAGGGCCAATTTTAAATAAGAGATGAGACAGCAGAAGCCTCCGGCTCTAACAGCCTGGTGGGTGGTGAAATAATTCATCAATGTCAGTAATTCATGGGAAGGAACATGTTTGGAGGAGACCATAATGAGTTCAACAATGAGAAGTTGATTTCAAGGTACCTGCAGGACTTCCAGATGATGTCCAGGTATACATACATTTTGGAGAATTAAAATGAGATTTTGGCAGCTGGTTGAGATTTGGAGAAATCATGGGTGGTAGGTAAGTGGTAGGTAGTTAGAGCTGTGGTCTGCCCTGAGTCCAATAAGAAGAGGACCTAGAATTCAACCCTGGGTCATTCAAAATGTAACAGGACAGACAAAGCAGAAGCAGAAAAGGACCTTGAGGATTGTCTGGAGAGATAAGAGAACAGCCAGGAGAGTATTATTAGGGAGAAATATTTCAAGGAGAAGAGAGCAGTCAACATTTTCAAAGGCAAGAGGGATCCTGAAGATACAGACTGGAACGTATTGCCCTTGCAATTTAGGGGTCACTAGAGGCTTGAGAGTCCCTTGGACTGCAAGGAGATCCAACCAGTCCATCCTAAAGGAGATCAGTCATGGGTGTTCATTGGAAGGACTGATGTTGAAGCTGAAACTCCAATACTTTGGCCACCTCATGCGAAGAGTTGACTCACTGGAAAAGACCTTGATGCTGGGAGGGATTGGAGGCAGGAGGAGAAGGGGATGACAGAGGATGAGATGGCTGGATGGCATCACCGACTCGATGGGCATGAGTTTGAGTAAACCCTGGGAGTTTGTGATGGACAGGGAGGCCTGGTGTGCTGCAACTCATGGGGTCACAAAGAGTCAGACACGACTGAGCGACTTAACTGAACTGAACTGAACTGAGAGGCCTCCTTGGGCTTCCCTCATAGCTTAGTTGGTAAAGAATCTGCCTGCAATGCGGGAGACCTGGGTTCAATCCCTGGGTTGGGAAGATCCCCTGGAGAAGGGAAAGACTACCCACTCCAGTGTTCTGTCCTGGAGAATTCCATGGACAGTATATATACATATATACACATATATATATATATGTATATATGTATATATATAGTCCATGGGATTACAAAATGTCGGACACAACTGAGTGACTTTTACTTTCCCTTTCAGAGGCCTCCTTAGAGCAGTTTCAGTGGTGTTCTTGATGGACACCAGATTGGAGTGAGTTGAGGAATGAATGAGAGGGACGTTCATGAGACAATGATGGAGTAGAAATTTCTCCAATCTGGCTTTGAGTAGAAAGTCAAAGATGTGGTAATAGCCAGGGAAGGACAAAGGGTCAAGGAATGATTTTTCATTGGAGATGACTGACCTATGTGGAGCCCAAACCTGTGATTATAGGTGAGTCTATAACATGGTTCGAGTTCTTTCCCAAAGAGCTGCTAATGGCCCTGCAGAATCACTGAATGTGGTGTGTTCTAGGTACCCAGCGATATTTGTGATATGAATGACTGTAGAAACTGCCCAAGAAAAGAAGCCCTTGAGCCCAATACCAACTACCTCCCCCGACATGGGAGAGTAAAAAAGAGCAGATGACTGTGAGAAAGAGGTAATGAGTGATGTCATGGATGACATAACCTTTTTTATATTATTTATTTATTTACTGGTTGTTCTAAGTCTTCATTGCTGCCCACGGGCCTTCTCTAGTTGCAGTGAATGGGGGCTACTCTCCAACTGCAGTGTGCGGTCTTCTCACTGCGGTAGCTTCTCTTGTTGCAGAGCACAGGCTCTAGGGCAAGCAGGTTTCAGTAGTTGTGGTTCTCGGGCTCTAGGGTGCAGGCTCAGTCGTTGGGACGTGTGGGCTTAGTTGCTCTGCGGCATGTGTAATCTTCCCAAATCAGGTATTGAACTTGTGCCCCTTGTGTTGCAAGGAGGATTCTTAACCCCTGGACCACCACAGAAGCTCATGTCATGGATAATATACTCCTCAAAGTCTTGGAGGGGAGAAGGGTGATGTCTGCTTTAATGGCCTTTGAATTCCCCTGCCTGACTTGGATGAACAGAAACTGAGCAATAATAACTACAAAAAGACACTGGAACCATGATCTGGATTCTATCTTTAGCTTTATTACCAACTATGTGTCCTCTCTTTAGGCCTCAATTTCCCCACCTGTACTTTAGGGACATTAACATAGACCTTCCCTGAGAACCCACCACCTCTGACACTCTCTCTGAAGCCAGTGTGCCTGGATTTAAATTCCAGTTCTGCTATTTTCTATCTATTTGATCTTGGGTGAATTACTGAACTTTCCTGCATCTTGTTTCCTCAATTTTTAAAGCAGGGTTAATAATTGTCCTATGTTCCAGGGTTGTTGTGAAGATGAAATGAAGAATAATACATAAAATGTTCTTAGGAGAGTGTGGGGGACCTGGAAAGCATTATATTGCTTTGGCTAATGTCATCACTATGTTAACCACTGGTCCAGGAGAGATCCCCAAGTGAGTGGATGAAGCTTGCTGGTCCCATCCAGGATGGCAGGAAAGATGAGAATGTAGAACAAGGGTGGGCCACCTTTTCTTGTGAAAAACCAGATAGTAAATAATCTAGAGGGACTTCCCTGGTAGTCCAGTGTCTAAGACTCTGTGCTCCCAATGCAGAGGGCCCTGATCAAGGCACTAGATCCCACATGCCACAATAAAGAGCCCACAATGTTGTTGTTGTTGTTGTTTAGTCACTAAGTCACGCTTTTGTGACCCCATGGACTGTAGCCTATTAGGCTCCTCTGTCCATGGGATTTCCCAGGCAAGAATACTGGAGTAGGTTGCCATTTCCTTCTTCAGGGGATCTTCCCAACCCAGGGATCAAAGCTGTGTCTCCTGCATTGGAAGGCAGATTCTTTACCACTGAGCCACCAGGGAAGCAAGAGCAAGTGTGCACCTTGAAAAAAAGATCCTGCATGCTACAGTGAAGACCCGATGCAGTCAGATAAATAAGTAAATAGTCTAGATTTTGTGGGCGATCTAGTCTCTGTTGAAACTACTTAACTCTACCTCTGTGATAGAAAACAGCTCCAGACAACATGCAAACAAGCATGACTATTTTCAAATAAAACTTTATTTACAAAAATAGGCAGTGGGCCCAATTCACAGACCCCTATTCTCACAAGGGACCCTAGGAAAAGGGATGGTGAGTTTTCCTGTCCAGTGGATTGTTGTTGTTTAGTCTCTAACTTGTGTCTAGCTATTTTGCAACCCCATGGACTGTAGCCTGCCAGGCTTCTCTGTCCATAGGATTTCCCGGGCAAGAACACTGGAGTGGGTTGCCATTTCCTTCTCCAAGGGAACTTCCTGACCCAGGGAACGAACATGGGTCTCTCCTGCATTAGCAGGCAAGTTCTTACCACTGAGCCACCACGGAAGCCCTTCAGAACTAAGAAATTTCATGCCTCCAGACCCAGACCAGAGATCTGACCACTCATGGCTATAAACTCACCAAGAAAGTAAAGCTTCCAACTCACAGAACAAGCAAATAATAAACGAGTTTTGAAAATAATTAAAATTGAAAATTGATTGTCTGGGCCAGAGCAGATTTATGCAAAGGGCCCTGGCTCCGTAGGGAGTGAAAGGAGGGTTTCTAAGCTCTGTGTTGAACAAGCTAAGCATTTTTTCAGATTATTCCCAGCATAATATGCCAAAGGGAATAGGCTCCATTTATTATTTCCTTAAAAAAATCAATGGGCTGAAACATTCCCTCTAGACCTATAATATTTATTTCAATGTTCTGTCAATAAATATAACAAGGTTAGCTTTCTATCAGTTTAGTTGGAAGAATCATTTGAGGGAAGTTCTATTTGTTAAGCTCGATTACAGAAAGCAATCAATAGGGGAAAATTCCCTGGTCACTACAGGCAAGAAATATAGAGCTCAGAGGAGCCATCCCAAGAAGGAGATTAATGCCACTGCCCCATCCTTTTCTCCTTCCACCAGAAATAGGAGGTGTGGGTGCAACATTGAATCATGGAGTGTCCCATCCAGTGCTGACAGGGAAATGGAGGCCCAGAAAGAGAACAGGAATTGTTCAGAGTCCTAGAGTACCACAATTGGAACAACAATCTGACCATGCTAATCTTGGATTTCTCCCAGGCCCTGAGTTGAACAGTGGAATAGAAAGACCAATGGGGAAAAAATAATATTTTTCTTCTATTTGAATTCAACTTTATTGAATAGGGCTTTCCAAAAGAGAGAGGAAGGTGGGGGTCTCAGAAGGGTATTGAATGAACAGAGTAGAAATATGCCTTCTATGAATTGGGGATTCCTAGAGACTTGGACATTTAGGGCAGCTGTCTCACCATTTTTCACTCACCCTTGAGCACACACACGTGCACACACATATATGCATCCCTGGCTGAGTTATCCAGTAGTTCCTGTCTCCTAGAACTTGAGACTCGGCATTGCTGCTGGATTGGGCTGGATGGACTCATTCAACTCTACCTAGGCTTTCCATTAAATGAGTCTTGGATTCTGAGGTCAGAAGACTTGATGAGGTGACTCAACTTCACCATACTCTTGACTGGAGAAAGTTATTTGGCCTCTCCAAATTTCCCTTCCCCATGTATAACATGGGAATGATAATGATGACATCTTACTTATACAGTAAAGAGTATAAGGATGGCATGATACTGTTAGATACAATGATCAGTAGTATTATTGGTGTTAAATTATTTTTTATAATTCACTTAATTCTTTTTATTCTGGGACTTGTTTTCTTTCTTTCTTTTTTTTTTTTTTTAATTTATTTGGTTGCACTGGATCTTAGTTTCTGCATGCAGGATCCAGTTGCCTGACCAGGGAGCAAACCCAGGCCCCCTGCATGGAGAGTCCAGAGTCTTAACCACTGGATCACCAGGGAAATCCTGTTAAATTATTATTAAAATCGAATACTTTCTGTATACCACATACAGGTATGTGTATGTGGAATATAGGTTTTATCACATTTAATTTTCACAGCAACACCGTAAGGAAGATGACATTAATATCTCCATGCTTCTTGTCGTTTAGTCACTAAGTCATGTCTGACCTTTTTGTGACTCCATGGACTGTAGCCCGCCAGACTCCTCTGTCCATGGAATTTCCCAGGCAAGGATACTGGAATGGGTTACCATTTCCTTCTCCAGGGGCTCTTCTCAACACAGGGATCAAACCTGTGTCTCCTATATTGCAGGCAGATTCTTTACCACTGTGCCACCTGAGAAGTCCTATTTCCATGTTACAAGTATGGAAAATAAGGTTTGGAGGTTAAATAACTTGCTCAAGGTCACAAACCTTGGAATGATGGGGTGAAGACTTGAACTCAAGTTATCCAACTCCCAAGCCTGTACTTATAACTTCTACCATCAGAATTACAATAGATCCTGAAATGGAAGGAGAAAGTTGCCTACCCTACCTCACCCCCATCTTGTAATCCCCACCTCATTCAGGAAAGCTGGGTCTGGATGCCTGTGAGTCTTTATTTCTCATCCCTATGTCTTCACAGACCTGAATATCCAAATAAAACATCAGTGAGTCAAATGCTTTGTGGAGACTGTCCAAAGCCATGTTCCTTTTGTGAAAGATCTGGGACTTTAGCTAACTAGTCCCTCACCTAGACTAAATCATCCCAAACAGAAAGCAACAACTGCCCTATCACTGAGGTTGTGCATAGCTGGGGGAGTTTGGGGAGAAGAATTTAGCTAATGTGTTTGAACAAATATTTATCGAGTTCCTAACATGTCAGGTATTATTTTAGACACTAGACATACAAATATATTCAACAGACTGCTGAACATTACTCCTTTGGTGTTGCTCAGCATTCAGTTCAGTTCAGTTGCTCATTCGTGTCTGACTCTTTGTGACCCCATGAATCGCAGCACGCCAGGCCTCCCTGTCCATCACCAACTCCTGGAGTCATGTCCAAACCCATGTCCATTGAGTCGGTGATGCCATCCAACCATCTCATCCTCTGTCGCCCCCTTCTCCTCCTGCCCTCAATCGTTCCCAGCATCAGGGTCTTTTCCAATGAGTCAGGTGGCCAAAGTATTGGAGTTTCAGCTTCAACATCAGTCCTTCCAATGAAAACCCACGACTGATCTCCTTTAGGATGGACAGGTTGGATCTCCTTGCAGTCCAAGGGACTCTCAAGAGTATTCTCCAACACCACAGTCCAAAAGCATCAATCCTTCCGTGCTCAGCTTTCTTTATAGTCCAACTCTCACATCCATACATGACTACTGGAAAAATCATAGCCTTGACTATATGGACCTTTGTTGACAAAGTAATGTCTCTGCTTTTCAGTATGCTGTCTAGGTTGGTCATACTTTCCTTTCAAGGAGTAAGCGTCTTTTAATTTCATGGCTGCAGTCACCATCTGCAGTGATTTGGGAGCCCCAAAAAACAGTCTGACACTGTTTGCCCATCTATTTGCCATGAAGTGATGGGACCAGATGCCATGATCTCAGCTTTCTGAACGTTGAGCTTTAAGCCAACTTTTTCACTCTCCTCTTTCTCTTTCATCAAGAGGCTCTTTAGTTCTTCTTCACTTTCTACCATAAGGGTGGTGTCATCTGCATATCTGAAGTTATTGATATTTCTCCTGGCAATCTTGATTCCAACTTCTGTTTCTTCCAGCCCAGTGTTTCTCATGATGTACTCTGCATAGAAGTTAAATAAGCAGGGTGACAATATACAGCCTTGACATACTCCTTTTCCTATTTGGAACCAGTCTGTTGCTCCATGTCCCGTTCTAACTGTTGCTTCCCGACCTGCATACAGGTTTCTCAAGAGGCAGGTCAGGTGGTCTGGTATTCCCATCTCCTTCAGAATTTTCCACAGTTTATTGTGATCCACACAGTCAAATGTTTTGTTGCTCAGCATATCTAAATCTAAATTCAGTATCTCATCAAACCAGAAACCTGGTAATCATCAGATTCTCTACTGCTCACCTGCCCAAGCACGCACTGACTGCCCCTGAATACATATACGGTCCCACTATTTTAATCACTTGGAGCCTCCCAGCTGACTGATGGCAAGAAATTCAGTCTTTAAAGAGTTATCTTCCACTCTACTTCCTTGTTATCTCCCCTACCAAGTATTTCTGGGAATCTTAAGGGCTGCCACCACATTCCATAAATCAGTTCTGACTCCTGCATATTGCAGTGATTATCAGCTACACACCACAGTCTTGGGACTCAAGAGTTTTGCAGGAATGATCTTCTGAGTGGCTGGAACAGAATTGGAGCTCAGAGTCTTGGCTTTGCTGAAGAGAGCAGTCTTTGTGTTAAGCTAAACTAGAAAGGTCACAGAGTTCTTGAGCATCACATCGCTTCACTATTCAATTATAGCCCTTTCCTCCCAGAAGATAGCTGTTAGAAAGATATCCAAGCTGGGCTTGTCCTAGAGCCACTACCCAGCCTCAGAGAGAACAATGAATACACAGACAAACGTGTATGCATGCACTGAGGGTAAGCACTGAACAGATTGATCTGAAATTGATCTGTGGAACTCTTGACTTACTGATTCTGTTCCCTAAATATCCATTTACTCCTCTCTCCATCTCTACCACCACCATCATATGAGTCCAGAGCACCACCATCTCTTGTTTGGACTTGTGGAATTGCCTCCAAACTAGATGACCTAGTCCACTCTGGCTCTTCCAATCTGTTCTCCATCAACCACCAGAGTCACCTCACTTTAAAATCAAATCTGATCGTGCACTACATTTGCATGAAATGCTTCAGGGGATTTCATTGCACTTAGGACAAAATTTAAAATCCTATTGTCTTACTCCAATAAAAATTTTTTTAAAGAAATTATTTTCAAAGACTTTAAAGCCCTTTGGAAATATCTATTAATATATAACTGATATGCAATTGAAAATTATTATTCAACAAAGGTAACTGAAGAACTCACTCTGTTGAATTTGAAATAAAATCACATTGAAAAATTAAATAAAATAAAACCCCATTGTCTTATTTTGTTCCCCCTAAAACAGACCCTGAGACATGGGCTTGGGTGCAGGAGATAATCTCAAGGAACAAAAGTAAAGTAGGGTATGGGGGAAATTCACAAGAAATAGAAAAGTTCTAGACTTATTTCCTGTTGCCCTCATTAGGTAGCAGCAACCTAGCTCCTTTCTTTGTATGCTGGTCTACTAGCATGAAGAACCCAAAATGACTAGCTGTAAATCTTTGTTTTAGGTTCAGTGGAATCCTTACTGTTTCCTCTTTTGGACCAGAAGGCCTCTAGTCCCACAGAGCCTTTAGATTCTAGACAGGAACCACAGGTTTCCTCAAGTTGGTCCCTGAAAGAGGTGGTGACAGGGCCCAATCCCACTCTTACCCCTTGGTTCCCAAGGTCATGTCTTCTAGCTTTTGCAAGACATCACTTAATGGCCATTCGTGTAATATATATACAGTATCCTGGAAAACAGAATCTTAACCTTGCAGGGTGCTATATTTCAAGCTGCCACATTGCTGAGTTTTTGAGGGGCTAGTACAGCATTCTATCAGCCAGCATCTTCCAGGTGATATGATATACAATAGGACCAATGAATCCCAATGTCAAGTATCCATTGTCATACCTCTTTTGCTATACAGTGGGTCCCCTGGTCTGAGATGAGGTTATATGGAATCCCATGTCAGTAAATCAAGTACTCTGTAAGCCTTTGGACAGTGACACTGGAATAGGAACTACAGGCAGGGACGACAAACTCATATCCAGAGTATTTGTCATTCTCAGTAAGGACAATTTGCTGCCCCTTGCATGGGGGAAATTATCATCAAGTGGTGAGTCATTCACTGCAAGGACCAGTATCATACTGAGGGTTCTGAGGGTGCTGTTTTCTTCTGCTGACAGGTCATTACACTTAGCAGCTGCATTAGCTATATCAACCTTGGTGAGAGGTAGTCTACGTGGTTATACCTATGCATAGCACCCATCCCTGCTACATGCTACTCTGTACATGGCCCCTTTGTACATGTGTGGGATGGCTGAGGACAGAGGTTGGATGTCAAAAACATCCAATATTTGGAAGGGTTTTGTTTTTTTCAAATAGTAAATTAAAGTTTCTTTCATTAACAGAGACCTTAGGGCAAAAGGGTTGTATTTGGGAACTAGCATACCGATGAGAAGCACTGATGACAAGCCTGCTATAAATACGCTAATGTGCTCTAAGTAGAGTGAGCATGGGATCCTGAGAGTGGCCATCTAGGTAGAAGCCTCTCTCTGCTCCCTCCTGGGTTTACAGCAATTCAACCTGCCTGCTGGTAGTAACTGCCTCCACACCACATTGACCAGAGCTATGAGCTCATCCTGCCAAAAACATTACAAGGAAGTATCGGTCGCTTTAGGAGTCTTTTGTCCCCTAGTTGTTTAATGCCTTTTATACAACAGGTGCTCTTTGGTGAGCATCCATGTGAGACGCAAAATTCTGAAAACATGGAGCCCATTCCCATAAGGCCATCTACATCCCTTATTCCCAGACTTCTCATCTCTAGTCATTCAACCTTGCTTCTTCCAGACCCTCAGTCAATCATCCAAGTAATTCATCACTACCCCATAGCCTTGAATATGCTCACTTCAGACCACATCACTGTCCATAAAAAGTTGACAACCCAACTGGACAGCTTGAAGCTCTACCAAGTAAAAGATTTTCTCTCAACTCTGTCCTTTAGGACCACCAACAAATTCAGCTGGTCCATCTGGGAAACAACTCAGGATTTTTCCATCTTCATGAGTTTGTCACGGGATCTCTTCACAAGGTGGCAGATATAGGCCAAGGGGAAGGTGTTGGCTCAGCAAAGACAGATGACATGGGAGGATAATGCACCTGTGTACTTACTGGTGCACCCTTGACCTGTTCAAGTCTGGCTCAGATGTACCATTTCCACCGTACATTGGATTACTGACACAGCTACCCATCTTTATGACTCAGTTCTTATAATATCTAGCTCATGATGGGCAGCTCTGCCCATAGGGTCCCTTGATCATCCATGGTCAGGTTCTCCATCTCTCCTAAGGCCCAGCAACATTCCAAGATCTGGTTTTCAAGCACAAAGTAGTTTCTGCTATAGAAGACATGGCCTTCCTCCATAATTCTCCTAATAGGGCTTGCCAGACTCTCTACCATGAATCCCTCCAACCACATTGTAATTATCAGGTTACATGGCCCAAACAGTAGGGAAGATTACACTGTAGCTCAGACTTGAACCCTCTTCTGATCTAGGACCCATTCAAAACTGGCAACCTTCTGAGCCCCTCAATAGATGGGTTAGAACATTATTTTCAAGTGTGGTAGACCTTTCCTCAAAATTCCAAAGAGGCCCACTGAGCACTGTACCTCTTTCTCAGTGGTGGGAGATTCAAGGAGCAACACCTCTAAAATCTTCACCAATGTGTCTTTGCAGGGCTTACCTCCCATCTCCTGACATTCTTCTCTCTTACTAAGGTGCCCAGAGTACTTGCCCCTCCTATTAATTGGGTTTGATGAGAATGATGCCACCAGTGCAGGGGATGAGCATGACGTTTTTGAAACGTCAAGAAAATCAAGGTCCTTTTAGCTGATATTGTGACAGAAAGTGAGAAAATTAACATAGCCTTGAGGCAAGACAATGAATATATATTTTTCTGTCCTTCCCATGTGAATACAAACTGCTTCTAATCCTTTTTCCTGATGTGAATTGAAAAGATCAAATGCCACGTCATAAATGCTGGAGGCTACGTTGATTTGTTCTAGGAAAGATAGCATTTCTAGCACAGAAGCTACAACTGGGGCCCCCACTGCCACCAGCCACGACTAGTCTGGGCTTTTCAGGGGCCACATCAATGAACTGAACGGGAATCTAATGGGGAAAATCAACCTTGAATCCTTACATCTTTGATAGCAGTACTGATTTCGATAATGCCACCAAAGATTTGGTGGTGTTTAAATTTTAGCATCTTGGCCAAGGAGTTGGAGGGTACTTTTTTTTTAATTTATTTTTAATCGAAGGATAATTGCTTTACAATACTGATTTCACTTCTTCCATACATCAACATGATTTAGCCATAGGTGTCCATATGTCCCCTCCCTCGTGAATCTCCCTCTCATCGCCCACTCTTTCTCACCCTCTCTAGGTTGTTACAGAGCACCAGTTTCAGTTCCCTGAGTCATATAGTAACTTTCATTGCTATCTGTTTTACATATGGCAGTGTATACGCTTCACGGAATAAGTATATGTATATATATAATAAGGAGAGTATAAGCTACTCTCTCTGTTTGTCTCACCCTCTCCTTCCCCACCCTCCATCATGGAAAGCACTTTTAAAGGCTTCCACGTGGACTTCTGTTCATAATGTTCTGAAATTATACACTATAATATAAATTTATGTTACATTAAATTTACATTCAGAAACCAGGAAAATGAACAAAGAGCAACTTCGTATTGCCCTAACTCTAATAGGAAAGGCAGAGGAACCAGAGGTCAATTGCCAACATCCACTGGATCATAGAAAAAGCAAGAGAATTCCAGAAAAACATCGACTTCTGCTTCATTGACTATGCTAAAGCGTTCGACTGTGTGGAGCACAACAAACTGTGGAAAATTCTTCAAGAGATGGGAATACCAGACCACCTGACTTGCCTCCTGAGAAACCTGTATGCAGGTCAGGAAGCAACAGTTAGAACCAGACATGGAACAACAGACTGGTTCCAAATTGGGAAAGGAGTATGTCAAGGCTGTATGTTGTCAGCCTGCTTATTTAACTTATATGCAGAGTACATCATGTGACATGCCAGGCTGGATGAAGCACAAGCTGAAATCAAGATTGCCAGGAGAAATATCAATGACCTCAGATATACAGGCGACACCACCCTTATGGCAGAAAGTAAAGAGGAACAAAAGAGCCTCTTGATGAAAGTGAAAGAGGAGAGTGAAAAACCTGGCTTAAAACTCAGTATTCAAAAAACTAAGATCATGGCAGCCAGTTCCATCACTTCATGGCAAATAGATGGGGAAAAAGTGGAAACAGTGAGGGACTTTATTTTCTTGGGTTCCAAAATCACTGCAGACTGTGACTGAAGCCATGAAATTAAAAGACACTTGCTTCTCAGAAAAAAAGCTATGACCAACATAGACAGCGTATCAGAAAGCAGAGACATTACTTTGCCAACAAAGGTCCATCTAGTCAAAGCTATGGTTTTTTCAGTAGGCATGTATGGATGTGAGAGTTGGACCATAAAAAAGGCTGAGTACCAAACAACTGATGCTTTAGAACTGTGGTGTTGGAGAAGACTCTTGAGAGTCCCTTGGACTGCAAGGAGATCAAACCAGTCAATCCTAAGGGAGATCAATCCTGAATATTCATTGGAAGGACTGATGCTGAAGCTGAAGCTCCAATACTTTGGCCACCTGATGCAAAGAGCCAACTTATTAGAAAAGACCCTGATGCTGAGAAAGACTGAAAGCAGGAAGAGAATGGGATGACGTAGGATGAGATGGTTGGATGGCATCACTGACTCAATGGACATGAGTTTGAGCAACCTCTGGGAAATGGTAAAAGACAGGGAAACCTGGAGTGCTGCAGTTCATGGGGTCACAAATAGTCCGACAAGACTGAGCAACTGAACAACAACAACAAACTCTAATATGGGCTTCCCAGGTAGCTCAGTGGTAAAGAATCTGCCTGCAACGCAGGAGATGCAAGTTTGATCCCTGGGTCAAGAAGATCCCCTGGAGAAGGAAATGGCAATCCACTCCAGTATTCTTGCCTGGGAAATCCCATGGACAGAGGAGCCTAACGGGCTACAGTCCATGGGGTCACAAAAAAAGAGGCGGATATGACTTAGTGAAAAAACAACAACAACAAAACTCTAATATGGTTGCCATTGCAGCCTTTGGGTTCTCAACTCAGACTTTAAGTTAAGTGGCCCTCAAAAGAGCTTATGTTTTTCCTTTCTCCCAATGCTATTCTGATAAGTAGCTGTAGGTCTCTTTAGACGAAGAGTGGAAAAATGTTTATTGTATACACTCGAAGTGATGTTGCAGGGAGTTTTCTCAAGGGCCATTGACCTCTCCCTCCATCAGTGAATTCTGAACAATGACTCAGATCTGAAAAATGGGAAAAGATTCATGAGTTTCTATTGGAAAGGCTTCCATAAGCCTTTTGTTCACCTGCTCTTGATCTTTTTTTTTCTTTTGGTTACATAAGTCAAGTGATACACTTGTTGGCTGCCCATATATTAATGTCTAGCCTGTGGGAACATGGTCTATTAGCTGTCAGCACAGACCCTTTAGGGTCAAAGCCCCTAGCAACTTTGCTACTTGTGATAAACAAATCCACCTTTCCTCTGTCAGTTATCTGCTGGTATGTGGCTTCTGCTATTCCAAAATACTATCATCCCCATTGTCATCAAGGAGCCCAGTTGCATGGCAGTGTGTCTTACCATTAACCTTCACCTTTAGAAGATAACCACCACTGAGATCCTCACTGATGCTATATACTCCTCACTAGCTCATTCCTTCTTACTTTAGTGTAGGGAGTATTCTCTGGATAGAGTATCCCTCATAACTCAGTCAGAAAAAAATCTGCCTGCAATGCAGGAGACCCAGGTTCGAGCCCTGGGTTGGAAAGATCCCCTGGAGAAGGAAATGGCAATCCACTCCAGCATTCTTGCCTGGGAAATCCCATTGACAGAGGAGCCTGCTGGGCTACAGTCCATGGGGTCGCAAGAGTCAGACACAACTGAGCAACAAAACCATCAACCATCCATTC
Source organism: Cervus canadensis (assembly GCF_019320065.1). Lineage (NCBI taxonomy): Eukaryota > Metazoa > Chordata > Mammalia > Artiodactyla > Cervidae > Cervus > Cervus canadensis. The sequence continues at coordinate 102,357,435 of NC_057387.1, forward strand.
TCTGGATCTTTCCATAGGACAGACAGCTGACCATATAGTCTTGTGCCACATCCCTAAACCCTCTGACCATTTTCTCAGTGTGCTTCCAAGGCAATTACACTATCTCCACCCTGTTTACTACAGCCCACTATAGTATCAAGGTTTATGGAGATATCCCTTCACTATATTACATCTGGTTCAAAATGTCCTTGCCAGATATTAAATTCTTTTGTTTGCTCATCAACATTTCAAAACCTTTCACTGGTGTTTACCTTTCTCCAAAAAAATAAATAAATAATAAGATTTTTGAATCAAAGGAAAAGGAAGAGATGGAAGAAGAAAAAATGAAAAAAGAACAAAGAGGAGGAGAAAGAAGAAGATCATTTGTAAAAGACGCTACTGTGCTACCTGTAGCCTACAAATAATCTACCTGGGAGACTTCAGAAGATATTTCTGGTTTGTCAGATTCAAGGCCAAGAAGGTATAGACTATCTAAGAAAGTATTCCGTATCTCGAGTCTGGAAGATGAATTCTACACCTGACTTGGGCACTCACTGGTCCTTAGTTTTGTCTAACTACTGGGTTGGAATTTTTGCATCTTACTGCTGTTCAGTCACTAAGTCAGGTCAGACTCTTTGCGACCCGATGAACTGCAGCACGTCAGGCTTCCCTGTCCTTTACTGTCTCCTGGAGTTGACTCAAACTCACGTCCATTGAGTCGATAATGCTGTTCAACCATCTCATTCTCTGTCACCTCTTTCTCTTCCTGCCCTCAGTCTTTCCCAGCATCAGGGTTTTTTCCCAAGGAGTCAGTTCTTCAAATCAGGTGGCCAAAGTACTGGAGCTTCAGCTTCAGCATCAATCCTTCCAATGAATACTCAGGGTTGATTTCAGGGTTGATTTAGGATAAACTGGTTTGATCTCCTTGCTCTCCAAGGGACTCTCCAGAGTCTTCTACAACACCACAGCTCAAAAGCATCAGTTTTTCAGCACTCAACCTTCTTTATGGTCCAACTCTCACATCGATACATGACTACTGGAAAAACCATAGCTTTGACTAGATGGATCTTTATCAACAAAATGATATCTCTGCTTTTTAATGTTGTCTATGTTGGTTATAGCTTTTTATCCAAGAGGCAAGTATCTTTTAATTTCATGGCTGCATTCACAGTCTGCAGTGATTTTGGAGCCCAAGAAAATAAAGCTTCCCACTATTTCCATTTTTTCCCCATCTATTTGTCATGAAGTGATGGAACTGGATGCCATGATCTTCATTTTTTGAATGTTGAGCTTTTAAGCCAGCTTTTTCACTCTCCTCTTTGAGCCTCATCAAGAGGACTCTTTATTTCCTCTTTGCTTTCTGCCATTAGAGCAGTATCATCTGCATATCTGAGGTTGCAAATATTTATCCTGGCAATCTTGATTCCAGCTTGTGATTTATCCAGCATCTTGAGGTAACTTCTATTTACCAGGTCACATAAGCCAGAAGTAAGAACGAGAGTAAACAATAGCCCAAAAGAGCAAGAGATGGATGTGCCATCAATGGTGTCAATGCCACCATCAGTATTGCTATCACTACACCACCATCGGCACCATTCAGTCATTCATGCAGCAAACATCTATTGCCTGGGCTGGGATATAAGAGTAACAAGGAAGTCATAGCCTCTGCTCTCCTAGAGCTTACATTCTAGTGGAAAAAATAAGCTAGTATCACACAGTCAAATAAATTGGTGTATAAGGATAAACTGACATAGATATTCTGAAATAAAGCAAATCATTCTATGAGAGCCAATAAAGAATGAGTTGGCTTAAATGTTTCTCTGAAAAATGCAAATCAAAACCACAACAATGTACCATGTCCCATTGGTCAGAATGACTATCATCAAAAAGTCTACAAATAACAAATGCTGGAGAGGATATGGAGGAAAAGGAACCCTCCCTCTTGGTGGGAGTGTAAATTGATGCAATCACTATGGAGAGCAGTATGGGGGTTCCTTACAAAACTAAAAATAGAGTTTCCATATGATCCAGCAATCCCACTCCTGGGCGTATATCTAGACAAACTGTAATTTGAAAAGATACAAAAGTGGAAGTCGTTCAGTCGTGTCCAACTCTCTGTGACTCCATGGACTATACAGTCCCTGGAATTCTCCAGGCCAGAACACTGGAGTGGGTAGCCTTTCCTTTCTCCAGGCGATCTTCCTGACCCAGGGATCAAACCCAAGCCTTCCACATTGCAGGCGGATTCTTTAGCAGCTGAGCCACAAGGGAAGCCTGAAAAGATACATGCACCCCTATATTCATAGTAGCATGATGTATAATAGCCAAGACATGGAACCAACCTAAATGTCCATCAACAGATGAATAGAAAAAGAAGATATGGTATATATATATATATACACAATGGACTATTACTCAGCCATTAAAAAGGATGAAATAATGCCATTTGCAGCTACATAGATGAATCTAGAGATGATCATATTAAGTCAAGTAAATCAGAAAGAGAAAAACAAATACCATATGTTATCACTTGTATGCTGAGACTAAAATATGATAAAAACAAACAGACATAGAGAACAGACTTGTAGTAGCCAGAGGGTTGGGAGAGCTGGATTGGGTGTTTGAGATTAGCAGATGCAAACTAGTATATTTAGGATGGATAAACAACAGGGTCCTACTGCGTAGTACAGGGAACTATATACAATATCCTGTGATAAACCGTAATGAAAAAGAATACATGTATGTGTAAGTGAATCGCTTTGCTATACACCAGAAACTAACACAACATTCTAAATCAACTATACTTCAATTTTAAAATGCTTCTCTGAGGACACAACACTTGAGCTGACATCTGAAACATGAGTGGGAGTTAACCAGGCAAAAAAGAGAGGGTGGAAGAAGAACATTCCAAGCAGATGGTAGAGCAGGTGCCAAGGCTCTGCGATGGGGGGAGGGGGACATGAAAGTGTCAGTGGAAGTGAAAGGCTAGTGTGGAAGGATCACAGAGGCCAAGGGAGAGGATGTCATGAAATAAGGCTAAGGCTGGAGAAGTAGGCAAGGGCCAGGTCCTGTGGACCTAAAGGCCTCGTTAAAGATTTTGGTAAAACATGGGAAGTCAGTGAAAGAGGAATTGGGTGTTTGGAAAAGATCACTTTGGCTGTGCTGTAGATCGTGGACTGGAAGCAGCAAGAGAAGCAAAAATACAAGTGAGGAGCCCTTCCCAGTAAGCCAGGCATGAGCCGATGGAGGCTTACACTGTGGGTGTAAAATCAACAGGACTTGGGTGATGGGTGGATAATGGGCTAAGAGCAGCTGCTGCTGACATCTTGTGCTCTCAGCATCTCATGAAATTTGCAAGGTTCTTTTGGTTTTGAACAATGGAATCTCATTTTACATAGGGGTTAGATTTTGAAGTCTGTGCATAAGATAAGAATTGCATAGAGTCAAAAGTCACTTTGAAAAACTCTTAAGCCATTCACAAAGTCCAGTGTCTATGGGTTTGTTTACAGAACCACCAACAGGAATTTTTAGGCATCCCAAAGTTAGAGAGCCATTGAACTAGAATAAAGACAGACAATAAAGAACAGCCCATATGCAAATGTACGGGCATTCAAATCACTCTGCCTTTAAAACAACTATGCAAAGCCTTAGCAGCAAATGAAGGGATGGGATAGCGGTGGAGGGAGAGGGGAAATCTGTGTATGGAGAAGGGAAAGGGATAGGAATCTTTAAAATGCTCCCACTTTTCTGAACCATTCAGCATTAATATGAAGCCTTTATAACTCTGACACATACTGATGAATTCCTTTCTTATATTAGCTGGCCTGTGTATAGGATTCCCACTCCAGCATCTATTCCAACGTCTGTTCCTCGTTCCCTGAAGGTGAGTTCTTTCCCAAGAGCCCTGCCCCCATTCCACACCAGATCTACCCAAAACGAGGTATAATAGATATAAGATGAGCTGAGCTAGCTTGAGTCAAGCAGATCCCTTGTGTCAGTCAGGATACTGTGATAAACAGTCCCTTCGTGGTAGCAGTTGCACACAGCAAAGCTGACTTCTTACTTGTGCCACTTGCACATCACGGGTTGATTGGGGCTCCGCTCCGTGGCTCCTCACCCAACTGAATGAAGCAGACATCAGTTCCAACACTGCCAGTCACCAGAGCAGAAGGAAAGAACCCCGGAGAGGGCCCCACGCAGCAATTAAATGCCCAGACATGACATGAGTCACTTTCACTCACAACTCATTGGCCAAAATTAATCACCAGGCTGCACCCAACCACAAGAGGGCCAAGAAGTGCAATCCTTCCATGTGTTCAGCAGGTGCGTAGCCAGAAATATTTGACAAACAACGCTAATGACTTCCACATGCTCTAAACGTACAATGACAAGAAAGAGGAGAGATGAGCATTAATTATTAAGTCTGTGTTTGGATCCTGGGCCCTGTGCAACCATGTGGATGAATAAAATGTGCCCCACTCATGCCCCAGGGGGTGAGTCTCTGCCCAGAAATAGACGCTCAGACACATTTGGATCTGTTATCTTGGAAATTAAAGAGATGTTCCAATAGAGGCAGCTGACAGCCTAAGGCTTGGCTCTTACCTCTCTACCCCTTCCCCAGGCTCTCCAGGGACCTAATACAGCCTGAGGCACTCTGTTACCAAAAATCTTTGACAGTTCCTGGAAGTGCCTAGGCTGGGAGTAGTGAATATACAGCTAAATCCCTGCCCTCAAGGAGCTCCCAGTATAATGACTGTTAATATGCTGTGGTTGATAGTTTCCAAACATGGTCATCAACTACTCCCTTTCAAACCTAGACACAAATAATGCTCTTCCCCAACATTAGGTGAAACCTATTTCCCTTCACCTTGAATCCGGCTGGCTAGTGACTTGTTTTGACCAATAGAATGCAGCAGACATGTGGTCCTAAACCTTCTAAGTCCAAGTCTTACGAGGAATGGTCGCTTCAGTTCTTCCTGCTTGAAGTCCAGCTGCCATATTGTAAGGAAGCTAAAGTTAGACTACTAAATGATTAGCGGCCAGAAGGAGAGAGGCCCTAGAGAGTGAGTGGTCATCTTGGACAGTCCAGTCACAGCGGGGCTCCCAGCTGAGTGCAGCCACACAAGTGACCTAAACTTCACCAGATGGAGCAGAACTCTCCCATCCAGGCCAGTCACGAGGAGAAAAGTCAATCGTTATTTGTAGCCACTAAGTTTGGGGTCGGTTTGTTATACACCAATAGGTAGGTGAAAAACACAATATCAGATGTTTGTGCACGGTTCTAAAGGAGCCTAGAGGAAAAGAATCTGAGAATACCTTTAGAGGTGTTTTAGACTGAGTTCTCTGGGAACAGACATTGAAACAGAGTTGTATGAGGTTAAAGGAGGAACAGAGAAATGCTCTGGCAAGATAAACCCATATAAAGTACAAAAGCTAGCAACCGGCCAGCAATGTGGTTGCATCTTTGTACCCTCTCCTCAGCCAGCGTTGGCCAGGGGCTGGCCCTGGCAGGGGCCATAACCTTAGGCAAGGGGGCCCTCTTGCTGAGAAGAGTAGCTAAGAAGAGTTCCCACGGAAGGAAGCAACTGTAAGTCCTCAGAGCAAGTGTTCTCAGGAGTTTCGGACAGAGGTGCCAACACTGAAGAGGGGAGCTGGGAGGAGAAAACTGTATCTTCCAAAAGAGGTGATCCAATGGCACTTGTGTGAGGGTAGGGAAGTGTCTGGCAATGTGAGGAAAGAAAGTTTCCAAGCAAAGGAAACAGCAAAGCCAAAGGTTCAGAGATGGGAACATGCATGGCAGCTACAAAAGGAAGACTACATAAAAGAGGAGGTAAGAGATGACGCAACACGGAGACCAAAAATGTGGACTTCCTCCAGAGGCAATGAAGAGCTACTGAGGAGACCTAAGCATGGCAGAGACAAGATGAGATGTGTTTTAGAAAGATTCCTCTGTTGGCAACATGGCAGGGGGCCCATCAGAGTAGAGACTGGAGGCGGAGGGCCTGCCAATGATGCAGGAGAGAAATGAAGTTCAACGCCCAGCTCCTGCTAGTGTAGCCTGGCCTAGTCTGAAATGACACCTTCCCTTAGCAGGTGAGTTCTGTTGGGTTCCAGAAGGGGATGGGGAGTAGAACTTGGGGATAAGGGGCGGGGTGTTGCATGACGCTTGACTTCTTGCAGGGTAGAAGCCTCTGCGTCATCTTCAAGCATGGACAGCTGTAGCCTCATGTGGGAAGGCAAAGGACACTTGGTTGCCTCAGAGGGTTCAGCGTGACCTGGGATTTGGAGGCATTCAAGTGCATCCGCCCGGATGTCCCTGTCCCAGGTGTGAGAACCCAACCTCCTCCCAATCAAAGCCCTGACCAATCAAGGCATAGCCAACTTGCTATGTTGAGAATTTAACTTTCTCTGGAAATCTTCCACTCTCATAATTAAACCCTGGGTCAAACTTCAGTGTTTTCTGCCCTCCAGCTGCAGAAGAAAGTCTGTTTATCAGATGGCAAGGAGGTCCTCTGGCTTTTGCATTTCACCTCGAATTGGTGATGAATCACCCTCAGCCTTTCATTGTCTTTTTCCAAGGCACTGAAAGCCCCCAGCAACAATTATCTAATTCGTGGTCTTTACCATTTGAAAAGACCCTGATGCTGGGAAAGATTGAAGGTGGGAGGAGAAGGGGATGACAGAAGATGAGATGGTTGAATGGCATCACCGACTCAATGGACAAGAGTTTGCGTAAACTCCGGGAGTTGGTGATAGACAGGGAGGCCTGGTGTGGTGCAGTCCATGGAGTCGCAAAGAGTCGGACACGACTGAGCGACTGAACTGACTGAACTGTGGTCTTTATCACTATGATTTCCTCTGAGCCTCTCAAATATTTGGGATACTACTCCCACCAGTGTGTTCCCTTCCAACAGCACCTGTCCCAGTTCACCACTAGGAAAAGTTTGAACAATTGCACGACCGAAACATGTCAGATGTTATTACTACTTCCACCCGCCACCAGTCATGGGTTCTCATTACCAACTGGCCAGTGAGTGATACAACTCCAAACTCCCACTTGAGAGTCTGTTTCCTAGGAACCACTCCTAGCACCAACTGTCGTAGGAGGTCAGGTTTCCTAGAAACGGACCTGGAATGGAGATGTGCATGCAGAGGGGCTTATTGGACAGTGATCCCAACACCTACATCTGTGAAAGAGGAAGGGCAGCAGGACTGGGCAGAGGAAGAAGATGAACTCTGATGCATTTGTAACAGTGACCACAGTCAAATCCATGGTAATCTCTAGAGCTGGTATAACCCTTTAGAGACATCCCCAAATAAAGCAAGAATAATCATTCAGTCATTGAATTCAACGGCTTCCCTGGTGGCTCAGTGACAAAGAACCCAACTGCCAATGCAGGAGACGTGGGTTCAATCCCTGGGTCAGGAAGATCTCCTGGAGAAGGCAATGGCAACCCACTCCAGTATTCTTGCCTGGGAAATCCCATGGACAGAGGAGCCTGGGTCCGCTACAGTCTTTGGGGTCGAAAGAGTTGGACACAACTTAGCGACTAAATAACAGCACCAGCAATGGAGAGCGGGAAGCAAGTTTATTGAAGGGAGTGAAGAGGGAGGAGCCCATGCAGGAGGCAAAGAGTGAGCAGAAGGTGGGGAAGGAAAGATGATGGTTTTGACCTATTCAGACCCCACTAATGCCTGGCTTCCTATGTGGGCCTAATACCTAGGACGAATGATCCTTTAGGAATATAAGTCTTTGAGTATGGCTTGCATTATCTCCATACAAACGTTATATGGACACATATACACACTGAGGTTTTGCAGAGGCAGAGACTCCAACCACTGACTTGTGAGCAGAGCTTGACACCCATTAGCCAAGCCTGAACATCAGACTTGCAGAAACAGAGTGCACCTCTCCTTGTACACCTGGAAGGTCAAGCCACCCCAGCTGGAGTCTTGGCTTTGTCTTCAAGTCTGATCCGAATCTTGGCAGCAACCCAAAACAAAGAGAGCCCAAGGCACGAACAGCATCATCAACAAGAGTTGACATTTATTGATTGCCAGCCTTGTTCCAGGTGTCTGCTAAGTGCTTTACAAACATTAGCTCATTTCATCCCTCTCCAAATCCTGTGAGGTGGGGCATTTCTGTTATCCCATTTCACAGATGGAGAATCAAAGACTCCAAGAAGTTAGACAATTTGCCCATGGCTGCATACCTAGTTGGCAGCAGAACCTCAATGGTGACCAGGTTAGAACCTTGATGTCTTTGAGAGAAGCAGGACATGGAGAATGGCTCATTCAGCAAATATTTAGGAAGAGCCCGCTGTGGGCCAAAACTGTTAAAAGCACTTAAGAAACCCCAGGGAGCTATGCCAACAGAGATCCTTTCCCCTCTGGGCCTCGTTTTCCAGCAAAAGACATAGATACAGATGACAACTATAGTACTATTACACTTACTCATTTGTGCATGCTGAAAGGTGAGGTGCGTGTTTCAGGATGGCTCCCAGATCCCCCACTTCTGAACTGAGGCACTCACTTCCCCAGCTGCCAGGAGTACTGGTAACCGAGGACATTCTGCTGAGGCCTCCTCCTCCAGACGAGCCCTTAGAGAAAGCTGCTCTCCTCCCTGGGGGCAGCCCACATCCCACATTTGGTCCATAAGTGGTCATAAAGTCCCCCGTATCCTTGCCTCAATGCTAGGCAACTCTGGAGTCAGTCCAGCTCCACATGGGATCAGCTGGGCCTTAGTGACAATCCAGCTCTTCTCTCTGCCCAGTTCTACTTCCTCACTCCCTAGAGGTCTTGATCTGAGAGCTCCCCCAAGAAACATCTTACAAGCAAAACTATATGAAAGTCTGTTTCCTGGTTCATCCAGCCTGCAACAGAAAGTCTACATTCTGTGGGGGAAAAGGAAAACCAGAGTGGTATAAGGGCCTTTGGGAGGGTAGGGGCTGATAGGGCAGCAAAGAGTAGCATTAAATAAAATAGTCAAGGTGAGCTTGTTAAGAAGTGATCAAAGACTTGAGGAAGGAAAGGAAATTATCCAAGTGGAGATGTGGAAGGAAAGCGTTCTAGGAGGAGAGGGAACAGCAAAGACCCAAAGGCAAGAGAACAGCCAGGAGGCCAGTGTGATTGGAGTAGAGAGAGGGAAGGAAAGCAGGAGAAGCCAGGTTGGGGTGGGAAAGGGGAGAGGTCACAGAGAGACTTGCAGCCACTGCAATGTTCTCAACTGTTTCTCTGAAAGGAGTAGAGAATGGACATAAAATTTCTGACCTGAAACTCCTCTGGCTACTGTGTAGCAAGGAAGGGCAGAAGCAGGCCTACCTATTTGGAGGTCATTGCAGTAAACCAAGTGTTACTGAGTCCAAGTTCATACTGCCCACCCCATGACAGGCCAATAAATCAAGGTGAGGTGTTGGAGGAAGAAATAGTGACCTTTTTCGGAAAGCCAACAGACTGAGAAGATGGTGGACTCGCATCCCAAAGAACCATCTTCCCTGAGTTAGAAATGTTTTTGGTGAAGGAAGCCTTTGTTGCTGCAGCTCTTCACTTAGGTCTGGTCCAAAATTCTTATAAACTGCCAACAAGACAAATGTTATTCTCTGTTCTACAGCTTTTTATCTCTGTGTGCGCTCAGTCAGTCATGCCCACCTCTTTGCAACCCCATGGACTGTAGACCACCAGGCTCCTCTCTCCATGAAATTTTTCAAGCAAGAATATTGGAGTGGGGTGCCTCTTAGAGAAGACAGCTGCTTCCTGACCCAGAGATTGAATCTGCATCTCTTGCATCTTCTGCATTGTCAGATGGATTCTTTACCACTAGTGCCAGCTGGGAAGCCCCTGGTGGCTCAGACAGAAAAGAATCTGCCTGCAGGACAGGAGACCAGGTTCAATCCCTGGGTCAGGAAGATCCCCTGGTGAAGGGAATGGCTACCCACTCCAGTATTCTTGCCTGGAGAACTCCATGAACAGAGCAGCCTAGCAGGCTGCAGTCCATGGGGTTGCAAAGAGTCAGACACAACTGATAGACTAACACTTTCACTTTTATCTCTATATGAATGGAAAAGTGTTATACCTCTAAAGGTCAAAGCCCTGAGAATGGGATATCACATATATTTCAAGTTATAGGCAACATTCTTTTACAAAAGGTGCAGAGCCAGCATGACTAAGCATAGGAAATGGAGCATAGAGGTTAAAGCTAAAGGAACAGATTCGATATGGGGTCAGGTTTGTTCTTTGTGACACAGTCAGTTCAGTCACTCAGTCATGTCTGACTCTTTGCGACCCCATGGACTGCAGCACACCAGGCCTCCCTGTCTATCACCAGCACTCAGAGTTTACTCAAACTCATGTCCATTGAGGTGGTGATGTCATCCCACCATCTCATCCTCTGTCATTTCCTCCTCCCACCTTCAATCTTCCCCAGCATCAGGGTCTTTTCCAATGGCTCTTCGCATCAGGTGGTCAAAGTATTGGAGTTTCAGCTTCAGCATCAGTCCTTTTCATTGAATGTTCAGGACTGATTTCCTTTAGGATGGACTGGTTGGATCTCCTTGTAGTCCAAGGGACTCTCAAGAGTCTTCTCCAAAACCACAGCTCAAAAGCATCAATTCTTCGGCGCTCAACTTTCTTTTCTTTGTGCCACAAGTAGAGGTCTTAGTAGGTGCAGTGAAGGTGGGGAGAAGTGATAGGATTAGGAATGTATTTCTACCCAGCCAGCTAAATTTGCTGATGGACTGGATATAGGATGTAAGAAAAAGAGAGGAGTCCAAGATGATGCCAAGGTGTTTGTGATATTGTGATTTATAATAAACATATATTTGGTATATATTATAGTAATGGTACCCATTCCTGGCACAGAGCTCCTAAAACTCTTGGCATTTCCTAAGTGCTGAGAGCAATGAAGGTGTCCTTTGTTATGTCAATAAAGTGAGTTTGGAAAGCCCTTAGATAGGGCTGGTTGCCAGGGGAATCAACCACACGATTAAAGGGCTGGAATTTTCAATCCCATCCCCCAACCACCACTTACTCCCACCCCTTTCAGAAAGGGGCTGGAGATTGAATTAAATCACCAATGGCCAACAAATTAATCAATCATGCCTATGTAAAGCCCAAAAGGATGGGGTCCAGAGAGCGTCCAAGTTGGGAACACTTGGAGGTACTGGGAGAGCAGTGATTAGAGAAAGCATGAAAGCCGTTTCCCCATACTTTGCCCCATGCATTTCTTCTACCTGGCTGTTCCTGAGTTATATCCCTTCATAGTAAACCAGTCATCCAATTGGTAAACTGGTTTCCTGAGTTCTGTAAGCCTCCCTAGCAAATCATTCAAATGCAAAGACGTTATGGGAACTTTTGATTTATAATTGATTGGTCAGAAGCACAGGCAAGCACCTGGCCTAATGATCAGCATCTGAAATGGGAACAGTCTTGTGAAATTGAGCCCTTACCCTATGGATCTGAGGCTGCCTTCCGGTATATAGAGCCAGAAGTGGATTGAATTGTAGGATACCCTGATGGTATCAGAGACCTGCATGATGATGTGAGCGGTAAAACCTACACGTTGCAATTGGCATCAGAATCAGAGTGTTTCATCCTGAGCAGTGGAAGGAAGGACTTGCCAAAACCTAATGTGGGAAAGACGGCAGGTGAGGCAGGTTTGGGGGAGACCAGGAGTTCCACTTTGGACCTGCTGAGTTTGAGATTTGCAGAGTAGCAACCCCAGGTCTGAGTAGCCAGCTGAGCTCTACGACACAGTGTGATCCCACTGGGTATGAGGCAGGGCTCAGGGACACAGTGGAAGCGTGTGACATGGGGGCTCCATAGCACAGGGGCCTGGCTCTAGAATCCCGTCGCCTGCCATCCCAAGATCCATTCCACGTTCCTATGATGGAGACAGGCAGACCTGTGAATGACAGACCGATAGAGGAGTCTCCATGTGACAATAAAGAGCCAAACTGTGTGCCTTTGTGGGACTGAGCTGAGAGTGTGTTTGGAGCTAAGAGTAGGGGGGAGTCAGTGCAAATAGAACATGTCCCTGCATATGGAGGTGTTGACGGCTGGTTTGCATGACTGCTTGTGTATGTGTGCTTTTGTGAATGTATGTGTGTGCACACTTCTATAAGGTCTGTATGTAAGCGCACATTCCTCTGTGTTTGTGTGTGTGTGCATGCTTCTCTGAGTATGTGTGTGCATGCTTCTGTATGTGTGTGGGTACACATCTATGAGTGTGTGTATACACGGCAGTGCAGGTCCAGAGAGTTGCTTGCTCACTCCCTGGAGTGTGAAAATATGTACGTGGGTGGGGGGGCACACGGATATGAGTGAAGAAATGATGCCAGCTCAAGACCTGACACAAAGTAGCTGCCTACTTGCAAAACGCACAGAATAAACAAATAGCTGCCATCAGCCTTTGGAAAGGGGCACTTGGGTCACCTGGAGAGTGGGAGTGGAATGCCCCTTCAGCCACCTTGGACTACACATGGATCCCCTCAGAACCCTGAACTTGGGACTTCCCTGGCATTCCAGTTGCTAAGACTTTGCCTTCCAGTGCAGGCGGTGCAAGTCTGATCCCTGATCAGAGAACCAAGATCCCACATGCCTCTCAGCCAAAAAGCCAAAGAGTAAATGAGAAGCATCATTGTAACAAATTCAATAAAGACTTTAAAAATGGCCCACATCAAAAAATATCTTTAAACAAAGAGGAACCTGCACTGACCAGTCCAGGACATGGCAGTCTCCCCCCAACCCCAGCTTCCCTGGTCTGTGACCTCCTGCTCCCCTGGGTGGCTCTCAGGCTGGGCTGGGGAAACTGCAGGCACAGATCAGGAGAGGGAAGCTGGTTAACTCTCCATTTGCCATTAAACATAATCAGGAAGAAATCTGTGTGGAGCCCGCTGCTCTGACCGATAAGTGATTCCCCAGAACAACAGATAAAAGCCTGGCCCTAAAGTGCAGCCAGAAACGATGTGTAATTGGCATGAGAGAATCCTTAAATCTGTGTGCGGCTTTTAACTTAGGAGGCCTCAATTACAATTAATAGTTCCCTTGAAGAAGGCAGAAGGAGTGATAGAGGAATTCCAAGGCCTGAGCTCAGAGCCCTGGGCTCCACTCCCAGCTGTTTAGGGGGAGCTGGGGTGGGGAGTAAGGAGGGAGGGGAAGGAAGGGAGTGGGAGGAGAGGCTTTTCAGGATCTCAGGCCCCCTGCTGGGTTGCATCCCTTACATGTCCCAATCAGACCAGTTCCCAAAGGAGTTCAATTGCACTTCTGGACCTTTGCCCAGCCCCTCATGGCCTCCCTGGACTGTTGCTAATAGCAACAATCAAGGTGCCCATTTTGCAGACAGGAAATGAAGGAGACACACCTGCCCCAAGGCTCTGGAGTGCAGCTAGTTCATCTGTATCTGCAACAGAGAAGAGGTCTGAGAGAGCACCCTCCCTTATGGTTCACCGGGGCAGAGGTTCAGAGATGGGAAGGTACTTGGAAAACACCGCACACAGCAACGATCTGATGGAGTTAGCCTCAGAACCCATGCCCCCAACTCTAGTGGTCTTTCCCTCTTTGGCTCCACCTGCCAATGCACCCAGAGTTCTCTGAGGAGAGCGTGGTTCTCTGGCACCAGCCACGTAGCCCCTTCCTTCCCCAGTCTGCTCCCTGGGGCGGGGACTGAGGCCCAGCTGTGCCTACCTAGGGAAGGTTGGCAGCCCACACCCACGCCCGGGTCTGCCCGTCTATCTGTGCTTGGCCGGTCTGGGCTGCCCACCTTCACCCCAGCACACAAATGTGCCAGCTCTCCCTCTGCTGGAGACTTCCTGCTCTCTGCTTTCATGACACGCCTGGGGCTCTCCCTCTAGGGTCCAAGGGCAAAGCCATTGGCAGCAGACTGTGGACAGGTGTTCAGGTGAGTGGCTGCTAGGTGCAAATCGAATTGTGAAGCTGGCTGGCTATCCTCCAGGAATGAGAGTTTGGGACCTCAGATGACACAGACAGTCAGAGGGAGCCTTGCAGGCAGCCTGACCATTCCCAGAGCTGTCTGAGTCGCTACCCCACAGACTGTGGGGCGGGAAATCCAGAGCTCCCTCCCATGAGCTCATGGGTGGCTGGGTGCCCAACCCCATGGTTCATGGCTTTGGAATGTATTCTTCAGGCTAGCATGCATCAGACCCACCCACCCCCCACCCCCATCTCACCAAAGCAAGTGCTGCTGTCTGCTCCTGTCTCTTCAAAGCCGAGAAAATTCCACAAACAGCTTTTTTTCTAAGCCTGACAAATTGTGTAAGCACATGAGTGCACTCGTGTGCATGTGTGTGTGCACAAGCGTGATGCATACAGCTGTGTGCACAGATGAGCTTATGTACTTCTATCCATACACAAGTGGGCGCAAAGTGCATAGTTGCGTGCGTGTGTGTATATTGTGTTTGCCTCTGTGTGTTGTGCATGCATCGTTTTAAAAGAACACAGAGGAATCCGCTTGGGGCCTGTGTAGCTGAGCCTTATTTATAGCTCTCCTCTGTCTGGTTCGTTTCCTCTAACTTCCCTGCAGAATGATATGAATGAAAATGACACTATTGACTATCTTGGTAACCATAAAAGACCTTATAGAAATAAGATTTTTATAGTTTGTGGACTGGGAGAATCAAAAGACTAAGAGTTATGGACTCGGAGGATAGGAGAGAATCAAGCCGAGGCAGTAGGAGCGGTCCCCATGGTGGATCGTCTGCGGGTTTTTTAAAATAAACTCATATAAATAAAGTGATTGTCTTGAAAGAGTTATGAGAGCCCTGAAGCTGGTGGGCAATATCTCCATGGCCTCTGTGAAGGCGGGAGGGTAGGCCTGCCGTCTGCCTGGGAGGAAACTGTTGCTCTATCTGAGTTCTGGACCTGGCCTCCCAAGAGAGAGGCAGAGGTAGCTGCTCCAGGACCCATGCTACCTTACCTGTCCTGGACAGCAATAATATTTGGCAGCCCTGGGAGAAGAGCCCCGCGGCTGGCTGTTCACTAGCTAGTGTGGGTCTGTAAACCCCGCATGGGGACTGAGCCCGCAGATTCTGGGTCAGCAGCCCTTCCAAGCTTGGAAGGAAACACATCCCCAGTGAAGGCTGACCATCCAAGCCCTGTACAGTGACTCCTCCAGGCTGTTCCTGGAAAGCACATCCTCACCACCTACAGCAGCCCTGCAGAGAAAGCCCTGGATCTCCCAGGTGGAGCCCGAACACGTCTGTTTCAGCAAGTCCAGTTCCTTCAACCTTTACCAGTGACCACTTTGGGTGTGTACCTTTACAGAGGAACAAGACTCCATCCTGCCTTCAAGGAGCTCCCCATCTGGTTAGGAGGGTGGAGAGAAGGATATGGACAGCAAGTGTGTAGACACCTGGATAGCTACACAGGTGTGCGGGTACATAGGTATGCAGGTACAGACAGAGAGCCATGTTGAAACCTGGTAATAGATGCTTGGTTTTATTCATCCTAGCAAACTAGGTGCTGGGCCCTGGACACATGAGCTAAACCAGACTCAGTCCCAGCCCTCGAGAAGTTCATGTCCAGTGGGGAGAGGGACACAGACAGTCATGGTACAGAGGTTAAGAGCTGAATTGTGTAAATTGCCCAGGGAGTGTGGATTACCTTTGCCTGGGGGATCAGGGAAGTCTTCTCAGAAGAGGACACATTTCTGCTGAGACTTGAAGGACAGTGTGTTAGTCACTCAGTTGTGTCCAACTCTTTGTGACCCTATGGATTCTGGCCCGCTAGGCTCCTCTGTCCATGGAATTCTCCAGGCAAGAATACTGGAATAGGTAGCCATTCCCTTCTCCAGGGGATCTTCCTGACAGGGAGATATTCATTAAAGATGAGGAGGAAGGAGCATGCCTGGCAGGGGGATGGGGAAGGCAAAGGCTTGGAGGTTTAAAAAAAAAAAATACAAATGTGTTTGGGAAACTTCAGGGCATCCAGAAGGACTGCTGGCTGGGAACCTGGATGTCAGGGGCAGGAGGGAGTCAGAAAGGAATATTGGTGACAGGCCTTGACTATTCACCATGATTCAGTTCCTGCAGGCAATGGGGCAGCCTGCAACCACTTGAGGAAGGGGAGATTATAGTCAGATCCACGAAAGCTCACACTGGACAAAGATCAGGGAGGGTGACTCTCCCAAGAATTCAGGCCTTGGCAGTGACATTGAAGAGAGTCATAACAAAGATAGAAAGTCAAGAGAAGGTGGGAAGGGCTCCTCCCCAGCTTTGCATCTGCAAACTGTTCCCAATCCAGCTAATGGATTTTCAGACAAAGAGCGGGATGGCACACAGAGCAGCCGGCCTCCCTGGTGTTTCTCCCTCACTTTCTGCCGTCATCCCAGCCCCCAATTTGTTCACAGCCCTCTGGAACAACACCAGGTCCACGCTGTCTTCCACCATGAAAGGGACAGTTCTGAAAACCAGACAGAAGCCACTCCATCCTCTCGGGCAGCCCACTGGAAATCACTGCCAGGCTTGAGAGGCCATCCTACCTCCTGTCTCCTCTCCCAGGAGACATGGGGACCTGGGGTGAAGGTCAAGGAGTGCCCCCACAGCACTTGTCAACACCCTGACTACCTGTCTGCAGGCATCGATTCCTCTTCTTCCTGACCTTTCAGGAGAGGCGCCCTGAATTCCATGCCAGGTCATTACAGAGCCCAGAGACTCTAAGAGGCCAGCCCCCCTGGCTGCAGCCCCTCCGGGATGGGCTGCGTCTGGTCTGGGAGAGCAGCCTGACTGCCGCTGTCAGCCAGCCCGATCGCATCTGAATCGTCTGAATTGTGGCGAGTGGAGCAGGGCTGGATTCACACCGACTCAGCCGCAAGGCGAGTTTATGGTTCTTGATTACACCCAGCAGGGAGGCCTTCTTAGTGATGAGAGAGAAAATATTCAACAACCTGTCTTTGCAATGTGCTGATCTCTTGGAGAGAGGGAGAGCAGGAGGGAGTGGGGGAGGGGTTTGAGAGAGAGAGTGATTTACAATAAAGGTTTTTTTTTTTAATCCAGGGCTCCCCGAAAATGCCTCAACATTTCCTCTTTCTCATCATTTATTTTTGCCTCGGTGTAACTTTAAGGCCAAATGATCCCATCCTCATGGGCCCCCGCCAAGCCGGAGGAAGGCTTAGAAGGATGTGGACCTGAGGATCTGCTCAGAGCTGGGGGCAAGGGGGCCTGAGCAGCGCTGCCTCTTCCGAAGGCCCCCTTCCCTCCTTCATAGCCCTTCTCACATTCTGCTTTGTACTCAAGCTGTATCTGCTTGTGCTCAGAGCCCAAGCACAGTGCCTGCCCCACAGTCATGCTAATAAATGAACAAACAGAAGAATGGGTGTGTATCTCTTCTCACACCCCAGCAGGAGCACCCTGTGCCTCCCACAGCCCCAGTCCAGCAACCTGTACAAAGTAAGCACCGATTTTGTGTTTTGGATAAATGAATGAGTGAATAATATCAAATAAATTTCACACCCTACAGGGCTTCAGCACTCTACCTAGACTGCCCTTTACCCTGCATGCTATTTCTGAAGCTCATTCTGGTTTTTTAATGATACGTCCTATGCCCCCCAACAAACAGGATGCCAGGGAAGAAAGGGGGCTTTTTGGAGGCTACATCTTTAGTTGCTTCTTAAGAATTCATGAGAACTAGTGTTTTAAATCACTGGATCTGAAAGCACCTCCCAGTGGATCAATACGGGGGATGGGAGGCAGGGGTCTCTCCATTTCTGCAAGAACCTGAGCTCTTCCTTAAGGAAGAGGTTGGTCATGTTCCCTTTCCTCCTCTCCCTCACGTCCTCTCTCCACCTTCCTCAAGTCCCCAAGGGTTTTCCTACGGCTCATTAAAGACCCCTGCCTCTTCCCTTTCTGCTTCAGTCTCCTTGAGAGATGGAGAAGGGCAGCTCAGAAAGAAAAGAAGGCACTCTTGCCTTTACATGCACAGAAGATTCCAACCTCCAGCAAGGGTCCTGGGATCTTGAGGAGAAGAGGGAACCAGGAGCCCAGCTGGGAAGGGATAGATGGATGCCAGACCCATCACCACCTGCAGAAGGTGGGGGGGGAGCCTCTCTTCCAGGACCAGCCCCCACCCAAGGGAACTTTTCAAGATCTCCCAAGCATGCAAATTCAGTGTCTTGCCGGAGGTGGGCATCTGGTCGACCCTGAGGCGCGCCAGTCAAAGGCTGAGCTCTCCAGGTTGCCAGGGGTCCCAGAGGGACCCCTGCCTGCCCTGCCTCCGTTTTCCAGGGCTGAACCCTGCGGCTGCTGAGAAAGCCTGTCAGCCAGTTTCCCTTGCCTCTGGCTCTGTAGAGCATGGTACCCACCGTAGGAGGAGGGGGAGGGGGGCGGAGCCGCAGGGACGAGGCCCGAGCTCGGAAACTTTACACTGAAAGTTAATCCACTGAAGCGTAGCCCAAAATAAGCGCGCTGCCTAATGTGCCGGGAACTGCCGGTCGCAAGGCCAGACTGCTAGCGGATGTCTGCATCTCCGCCCGGAGCCTGCATTTAGCGCCAGCGAGGGAGTCTGGGCTGGAGCGCTGCTTTCACACCGACTCGAGCCGCGAGTTTATGGATCTTGATTGCACCCAGCAGGGAATCCTTTTTAGTGATGAGAGAAAAAATATTCAACAACCTGTCTTTGCATTGGGTGTGTTGGACACACTTCCCTGCTTCGGAATCAGACATATGCAAGTTGTGGGAGTGAAACTGCTGTCAGCAGGCCAGAAACACTCCTCTCCTCCCCGAGTCCCCGTGGAAGGGGGCGGGGAGCCCAGAGGGGCTGCGGACGGCCCCAGCTCCTCGGGGAGAGGAGAGGCAGCCCCCCACGGCGTGGCTCCCACTCCGGCCCCATCCCCATCCGCCTCCTCACCGGTCCCCAGGCCGCCCGCCTCCCTCCCGGGCCCGCGGCGAGCGCGCCTGGGCAGTCCTCCGGGGAGCCGGCGCCCGCGTGGGGCCCGCTGACAGCGAGCCCAGTAGAATATTGTATTAGTTGGTTGTGAGCTGTGTTCTCGTCAGGGTATCTGAGTTTCACAGAACAGACGGGGTGAGAGTTTTTGTGCTATATCCAGATTGGCTTAAAATAATGTCGTTTTTGTAGCTTATTAAACCACAGAAACTACACCAAAGTCATCTACGCTGCTGCCAGCAAACTCTCTGAGCTGGGGTTGGGGTAAGAGCTGAGCTGAGCCAGGGGCTCAGGCCCCCCGACCCCAGGGAGTACAGGGCAGGCGGGGAAGAAAGCAGGCAGCCATCTTCTCCTGATGGCTCTGGGGGAACCGGACTGAAGGTTCTTCCTCGGCACTGGGCCCCTCCCTGACCCCAGACCCCCGCCCCCCACCCCATCTCGGGGATGGGGCCCTGTAGGCATAGGAGCCACTGCGGGCTGAGCGGCTGCCCTGAGGTTGGGAGAAGGGGGCACTGCCTGCAGCCAGGGAAAGGCTGAGAAATGGCCCGTCCAGATCCTATCTGGGGAGGCTCTGTCTCCGCACGGGTGATGGGCATCTGAATTTCGGCTTCTGTCTGGGTTTGCCCACCCTTTTACCTGGACTGTTGTATCACTCAGACCCCGTGGGAAGTCCAGACCCTACATGTGAGGCAGAGTCCTAGGCCACACCTCCTGGTTCCAGGACTGGGGAATTGGGAAAGGAAGGGGTCTGACAGAGGAAGGGCTCCTGGGCGCCCCATCCTGCCCAGAAAGTCCTCCTCCTCCTAGTCTAGCAGAGAATCCCAACTTCCGGTCCCAAAGAACAGAGGTGTCTCCTAAGTGTGAGGAAGATGGGGGCAAGGGGGAAAGGACTCCTATGAGACCCAGGCAAGAAGAAATGCCCACCCTGCCCCTGTTCCGTGTCATCCTGCCCAGATCTGATTAACTGTAACTAAAGCTCCGTGTAGTGACATATGTCATGTCACCTTCACAACAGGCTTACAAGGCCTGTGCTATAATGAGCCCTAACTAAGGCTCAGAGAGGTGGAGTGATTTGCCCAAGAACACACAGCTACAGATTGATGACACTGGGATTTGAACCCAAAATGACCACATAACGAGAGTCCTGACCACTGCATCTCAGGGCCTCACTGGGGTTTGAGATTGAGGGCTCGTGTACAGTTCCATTTCTCTTACAGTCTTCTGTGTGCGTTTTTTAGAATTGGAGACACCTATGAAAATGAAAAACATTTGAGAAGAAATCAATACCCCTCCCCATTTTCTGGTGTGTCCATTGGCCATGCCTCCGACCTTCTACCTCCCCAGCCTATGGTGTCCATCAGGAGAGAACCCAGGGCAAATCCAAATCTCTCCAGGGCCAGGTGATGCCCTAGCCACTTCTTGTGGGCACCTTAAATCTCAGTCACAGGGCTGCAGGCTTCCCTGCCCCCTGAGGTTCCCACAGGGGTGGCAGACGCTACTCTCCTCCACGGTCTGCATCCACCCAGAAACCTAAAAGCTGGCCTCGACAGCTCCCTCACATCCCTCCACATCCAGTCCACCCCCAAATACTGAGGCTTCTAGCTCCACAATTGCATCCTCTCCTGTCTTCACATTACCTACTCCAGCCCAGGCCTCATCACTCTTTTACTTGGACAGTTGTATCACTCAGCTCACTGGCCTCCCTGTCTCCAGACTCTCTCCAATCCACACTGCAGCCAGAAAGAAACTTCTACAGTGACCCTGCCATTCTCCTACATAAAACCTTTTCAGGGGCTCCCACCACCTATGCTGTAAGAGAAAGGGACACAATTTCCTGGCCTGCAAAGACCCTTCACAAGCCAGCCCTGTGTATCAACACTCAGAATGAAGGGCCCTCCCAAACCCAAGCTCCTTTGACACCTCCTTGCTTTGGCTCCATTAGAACCACCTGATACTCAAACTTCGTGGGATCAACTTCATATCCTCCCCCCAGAAAAGCTCCAGCTGAGACTAAAGAGCGTGACACAGAGAAGAGCATCAAAGTCCAGACTGCATGCATGAAGCAGAGTCCCAGGCCACACCTGCAAGCTGACAGGCAGTACCTCTCGGTGGTTAAGATTCAGACCTGGCTCAACTCCTGGCTCTAGTATTTGGGCATAGCATTAAACCTCCTTGTGCCTCAGTTTCCCCATCTGTAAAATGGGGTGATCATAGTACCCACCACCTAAATTGGTTGTGAAGAGTAAAATATTATATGTATATAGGGCTTGGAACAGGCCTGGCAAATACTGTTACGTAGATGTTAGCTGTTATTATTAGTAGTACTATCATCATTATCTCACCTGGCACATCTAAGCCCCACTTCCTTTGACTTTAAACCCTTCCATCTCTGATGACCCCAACAAATTCTCCCTCCCTCCTCTCCTCTTCCTTTCTCTCCCCTGCCCATCCCTCTCCCCCTTCTTCTCCTTCCTCTTCTTCCTCTTTCTCTTCTTCCTTTTTTTTTTTTTTTCTTCCTCCCTTCCTCCTCCTCCAAAACTCCTGACTTTGGATTCTGTTGTGACAAAGGGGTAGAGAGGTCAAGGCACCCCTCCTCCTCCTCTCCCTTCTTCTCCTTCCCCTTCTCCTTCTTCTTCCCTTTTCCCGCATCTTCACACACATATATGCCCACCTTCATATATTCAGATGCACACACAGCCACGTGCACACACATACACACATGCATACAAACACCCACATGTTCACATAGCAGCCTCCCCATCCTCAGAACCCTTTTGCACCCTGTGGTCCTCTGCAGCCGCAGTGTCAGAGCCCTGGTCTCTATGTCTTCACCACATCGGAATCCAAAGTCAGGAGCCCCCCACTGCACCGCCAGCCAGGACCTGGCCCCCTACACCCTCAATGGCTGGGGTGCTGGTGCCTGGTAGTAACGGGAGTAAAGCTGATGTAGTGTGTGTACCCACTAAGAATGTGGGCAAACGGGGCCAGTCCCCGGGAGGACAGGAGTTCCTTCTAAAATGATCCCAACTCAGCTGTGAGGTTCCTTTTCCAGCTCCTGCTCCACAGTGGCCCTGGAGGCAGGAGGTCCTACCAGAATTAGAAATGTTTGTTTCCACCGGTAATTTGTTGTCTACTTTACAAAGTGCCAAGGGCCCTCTAGATCTTCATTCATGAGTGGCAGGCAGGACTTCCCTCATGACCTTGCAGAAGCTTCCAGACAGCACCCTTTCACACCAGGAAACTTCCCTAACACCCAGCTCAGGCTACCACTTCAATGCATAAAAGCCTCTATTTCAGGGGGAAAGAAAGGGTTTGGAGTGAAACAGAAACGAGTTCAAATCCATAACCTCCCTACTGTGTGACTTCCAGGACATTACTTGACCTCTCTGAGCCTGTTTCTTCCTAGAGATAAGAGTCTGTACTTAGGCTCCTTGTGGGGCATGACCAGGAGAATGAATAAGAATGTGCTAGAGAAATTCTGAAGCATCAGACCATGAAAGGTCGTTTAGCATCACTCCTAGGTCTGTACTGGCCATTCTCCATTCATCCTCCCCCAGATCCATTTCTGCAGGAGCCTCACCAATATGAAGGGTGTCACCCAGGGGCCCCACCCACTGGCTTCCGGTCCAGCCCAGCAGCACCAGCGGGAGACAGAGGGCAGGAGAAGAAAGGGTTGGGAATGCATCCCAGTTCTCCCTGGATTCACTGCATCCCAGCACCAACTGGCCGCAGCTCTAAGTGTCTGTCCCTGTCTCTGTCCTCCCTTCTCTTGCATCTTCCAGCCTAAGAGAAGCCACAGCTTCCTCACCCTGTTACTGATGTCCAGATGCTTCACCATCCTTTGCTGTTTCTCTTATACCTGCCTCTCCTTCTCAAGCCAAACTATCCTCAGTTAAGCCTTTTGCGCTGTGACGACTTTCCCAAGCTGATCGCAGTGCAGATCTTCACTGGACCTACCAGCATCTTCCTTGTTCACTCTGCTGTTCTGGGTCTTAAAGACACCCTGGGCACCCAGGTCTGCCACCCCTACTCGCTGAGCTTTCGGTCACTTGTGGGATGATGTTGTAAGAGACAAGCAGGAACCGCAGTGATGCTAGGATGACTGCCCCCTTGGCCCCTGCAGCGGAAGGAGCTTCATCCCGTGCCCTCTTGCTGCCGGCAGTCCCCCCAGGCTGAGCAGGCATTTTGTCCCGGTGGAGACACACCCAGGCCTGCAGCCCCGGGTCAGCCCCTGCAAGAGTAGGCCAGGAGTATGGCCTTTGTCCCCCATACCTGGAGCTCAGCGCCTGCTTTGCCTGAGCAGTGGAAGCTCTGGTTTAATTAAGGATCTTAGGAGAGAATTCTCTCTTGTTATTTTCTGAATAAATTAAGGAAGTAACTTTGATGCAATATCATTTTCATCTAATCAGGAACATTCTGAAATTACCATATTGTTTTCCATTAGAAACCCCATCAGCCCCCAAATCAGATAACCAGGCTGGAAGCTGCCAAGGCCCCTCTGTCCTGGGGCGGGTGCGTGCAGTGGGGATTCCTATCACAATCCTTCCTTGAGATCCTGAGACTGCTCGTGGCTTTCGGCAGGGTTCCTCAGCCCTGGCTGGGGTTCGGGAGGGCTCCCGCAGGCCAAGGGCAAAGGAGAGGCACCCAGAAGGCCTCCAGGGCAGGTCAGGACCTGTCCACGAGAGCTGCTTTGACGGTTGGGTTGGGAAGGAGGAGAGATCAGGCTCTTAACTCCCAGCCCCCATTCCCGCTCCCTCCCAAGGCAACCTCGCAAGACAAGAGGAAGGGGGCTCAGAGGGTCCTGGCGGGCACCAGGGGGCAAAAGAAGGGAGGCCAGGGAATTCGGCATCTGAGAAAAGGCTGAAGACCGCCTACGCAAGGTGGGGCCGGAGGCTGCTGGGAATTTACGAAATTTCCCCACAAAGCTGACAAAGCTCCCTCAAGGCTAGAGCTGAGGGTGTCGAGACCACAGCCAGGCAGGAGCCCAGGGAGTAGAGATGGGAGAATTCCTGGGCTGGGGCACCTGCCAAGGAACCTCACTGCCACTGTCCACTGTCACCTCTCACCCAGGGCACTTTTCAACCCAGCACAGCAGGGTGGGAGCCAAGGCTGGAGAAGGACTCAGACCCCTTCCGAGTCTAGTTACAAGGCTGTGCAACGACCTACCGAGAGACTCAAGTCCCGCCTTAAGAAAAGAGCATGAGTTTTTTTAGAAGTTGCCCGGCGATTGGGTCAGAATCTCTTTCTGTTGGTCTGTCTCTGTTATATACTTGTCTCAGACTCTGACTTTAACTCCTGTCTCTTTCCCTCTGTCTCCCTCCTCTCTTCTTCTCTTCCCTTCTCTTCCCCTCACCTCTCCCATCTCCTGCCCTCTTCCCTTTCTCCCACCAATGTCCGCATCCCTCCCTCCAGCCTTCTCTCCCTCCCTCCCCGCTCCATGCATCCCTCTCTCTTCCCAGTGCCCTCTTCCAGCCCGCTTCAGGCCATCAGGAAGCCAGGACCCTCACTCAGAACCCAGCAGGGACAAGCTCCACCCACCTCCAGGTTTCAAGTGGTCCTACATCCCCCAGAGCCAAAGCCGGAAAGGGAGGGAGTGGAAGATGCAGGGAGAATCTGAGCTGTCCTAATGCTGCCCCAGAAACAGGACGAGACCAGGGAATGTCATCGGTCCAAAGCCAGGATGAACGAGGAAACCAGGGGGTGGAAGAGAATGATGTGGAGGAGGAAGCTGGCTGTCATGTGGCAGATAAAAGTGTGTGTGGAGGTGCCAGCTGGGGTGGGGGGTGGGGCAGGGGGCAGGGGGAACAGGTGGGGAGGGGGCAGACTCCCGGGACAGACTGGGAGCCAGCCTGGGGCTCCTGCTAAGCCCAGATGTGCTGTGGAAGCACTGTTATTCTCCTTGCCTCTGGGCTCCAGAGCTCAGGAGAGGCCCAGGCACATGGAAAACCCAGGGAACATTTGCTGAGTTGAATAATTAAGTCAGACAACAACACACACTAAGATGCAGCCATGTCCCTCAAAAGCACAAAGAGGAAAGGGGCTGGACGGGAAAGGTGGCCGCAGTGGCGGGGAGGTGGGTGGGGGGAGTACGCTGGAGATCGGGGTCGTGGCTCTTGGCACCAGGGTGAATGCTGGGTTTGGAACTGTATGCCCACCGACACGGAGCACAGCCAGCAGAAGCCAGTGGCTCCCAGGTGGGTCCATTCATTCGTTATGCAAAGGTGTCTCAAGTGACTGTGCGACTCTCTGGAGTGAGGCCCATTGCCTCCCCACGAGTGTGGGTGTGGGAGATGCCGGGAGGCCGTGGGCACACAGGCGGGTAGATCATCGAGGGTGGGGGTGGGATGAGCAGGCGTGAGCCTGCAGGTCCACAAGGGAGCTTCTGAGCGGCAGGATAGAGCCAGGACGGTGGGAGGGGTCCCAACCAGAGAGCGCAGACCTAGTGCGCTCTGCCGCTGCGCTCACTCTCTGCTCCAGTCACTCAGGGGCTGGGGAGGGCCTTTCCCCTAGAGACCTTGCCCATGGATTTCCAGGACCCCCCAGCTCCGGCGGGACCACCCCCCGCCCCTAGTCAACCTCTGAGTTGACAGTCAACCACTTAACACTGACAGCCTATCTTACCATGATGTGAATCTCTGGGTCCATCTAAAGTTATCAAGAGGGGTTTGGCTTGGTGAATACTTTCCACAGTCTCCTCTGGGCTCTTCTGGGTTTTTACTTTGGGGTTTTTTTTTTGGTTGTTGTTGTTTTTTTGCCACGTAGCATGGCATGTAGGATCTAAGCTCCCCAACTAGGTATGGAACCTGTGCCCCCTGCAGTGGAAGCCCAGATTCTTAACCACTGGACAGCCAGGGAAGTCCCTGGCTCCTCTAGCTTTGGTTTTCACATCAGCTCTGACTTGACTAGCACACTGCCTGGCACACAGTGGATGCTCACTGTTGGATCTCTTCCTGGCCCTCACCCCAACCCAAGCTGGGACAGGTCTCTAAGCTCCTAGGTCACTAAAAGTAAAGTGAAGTCGCTCAGTCATGTCCGACTCTTTGCGACCCCATGGACTGTAGCCTACCAGGCTCCTCCATCCATGGGGTTTTCCAGGCAAGAATACTGGAGTGGGTTGCCATTTCCTTCTCCAGAGGATCTTCCTGACCCAGGGATTGAACCCAGGTCTCCCACATTGTAGGCAGGCGCTTTACCATCTGAGCCACCAGGGAAGTCTTACTGGGGAGTACCAATTTCTTCCTTGAGCCCTAATCTAGCTCTCAATTTCAATCCTGAATGGCTCCCTCCAGTCCCAGCCGTCCCTCACTGCAAACACCCCCAAACACCCCAACCCCCAGGGAGCTGGAGTCTCCTTAGAGACCTATAGGCTACTCCCAGAAGAGGTGGCCTGAGACCCTGGCTGAGACCCAGCCGCAGAGCGTAGGGACGCCCCTGCCACTGCTGGCTGAAGCTTGTTGTCTGAACTGGCCTGGAGGTGCCTGGGAGCGTTGGGGAGGTTGGCCTGACAGGGCTCGGAGAGCGGGCACGCCCAGGGTGAGGTCATGCATGCCTCACACCTCTGGCATTCCGGCTGATCGCTATCTCCTCCCCCAGCCCTCAGGTAACTCCGTGAAGATGCAGGCAGAAGAGGTGTTGGTACCGCAGATCAGGCCCGAGGCAAGATGGGGCTGCTGCCAGCCTGGCCCGCCTGCCTACCACTCCCCGCCACCACCAGAGGGAAGGACCGACGGCCCCCTGGGAAGGAGGTCTGCTCCCCACAACACTGCCTCTATCATCAGGCTAAACCCTGACCCAGATCGGGCGGGCATCCTGCAAAGGACCTTCCCACCCCTCCTCCCTCAGGAAGCCAGGCCAGGAGGAGGGAACCTGGAGGGGGGGTTCCCAGAGGGCTTCCCCCTTGGGAACACCCTTAGTCATCTCCCACCCCCACCTCCACCCAGGGTGACGATTCCAGTCACCATTATCCAATCATATGATTTATTGGGCAACTTTTGACAATGAAAAGATGAGAATCCTATACCAAGATGGTCCCAGCTAACCAAATATATGAGCCCCCACTATGTACGGGACCCCCAAGAGAGCACATGGGTATTTTGATGCTCTCAGGCTCTGAGAAAACCTGATATTCTCCAGAGGTTTTAGGGTACCAGGGAACTGTCCAGCCCTGGAATCTTCTTGACAGATTGCGGGGCGGTGGGTGGGAGAGGTCACAGGCCAGCAGCTCTCAGGAGACTTGCTTCTGTTTCCTGTTCTCCTTACAATCCACATCCCTGGACTGGTCCCTGAGTCGGAGAAATCCAGGCCCTAAGAGGATGACAGGCCATGCTCTTTGTAGAAACGTGATCTTCCTGGGGGACTGAGATATGAGACATACCCCCCCCCGACTTCCTTCCACCTCCCTACCTACAACACACACACCCATCCTCCACTTCCTCTCCTTCTGTCTGCCTCCCTCACACACTGCCGCTAAGCCAGGGGTCCCCAGAGCGTGGTCCCCCCATCTGCAGCATCAACATCACCTGGGAACTCGTTAGATAAGCACATTCTCAGGCCCCACCCCCTATCTACTGACTCAGAAACTCTCAGATCTGAAGTCACTGAGAGCCCTGCTCTACTCCTCAGACTTTAATGATGTACAGATCACCTGGGGATCTTATTAAAATACAGACTAGGGGAGAGAGGATGCAGATGATGATTTGAGGATCTGGGAGGGGCTTGATACTCCTCCTCTCTTAGAAGCTTCCAGGTAAGGCCGATGGTGCTAGTCGACACTCGGAGTCGCAAACCTCTGGACACCCTGTTTCTCAACCCTGGCTGCCCTTAGAATCGCCTGGGGAGCCTTTAAAAATACCAATATCTGGGCCCTGGCTCCAGACTGTGATGTAATTGATCTGAGGTGAAGACCAGGGCATGGGTAAGTTTTTAAATCTCCCTGGTGATTCTAACACACATCCAAAGTTCTCAGCCGAGGTTGGTGAGAAGTGCTTGATACACATACACCCCATGTCCCCGCTCACCCTCAGACATCTCCCTTTTCATCTTTGGCCCTCCATCCCTTTCCACATCTCCTCACCCCATCTGCAGACATTTGCACACATAAGCCCAAGCCCAGGACAGACAGAGAGGTGCAGGGCAGGCCAGCAGGAGGCTGCAGGCACACGCATGCACACCCAGCAAACCAGAGGCGGGCGCCGCATTTATCCACGGGCTGCAAACACCTCAGATGAATAGACAGATGGACACATGAGAAAACCCCAGGATCTGATCAGTGAGAGCACACGATAGCCACAGTGGAGTCAAAGGCCTCCTGGATCTGAATCCCGTGATGCAACTCTTGGTCCTGATGACCCAGACATGGGGCTTCAGTCTGTCCCTGATGATATCAGCAAAGAGGAAGGCTGAGTTTAGGCCCTTCCTCTTGCTCAGCACCACTGAGGTGCTCTGGGCTGGATGCAGGCCTCCTTGGGAGCCATTCGGGCCAGGTGGCAGCCAACTCAGTCTCTGGATCTTCAAGGGGCCTCAGGAGCCATGCCTGCCCCTGTGCCCAGACCAGCCAAGAAGGGGCCCCGAACCAGAGGGCTGACCCTTTCTCAGGGCTCTGGGTGTCCCCAACCAGAGCCACAGATCAGCTATGATGGGGCCCCTCCAAGTTGAAAATCCCAACCCCCAGCCCGCACCCCGCGTGCAGACAGGCCTGATTGATGGCTCAGGGGGCTGCGGCTGCCGCAGGCCTATTTTATGATGTCATTAGGCAGCTTCGGCAGCGGCAAGGAATCCCTCCTGACATCATAAAGGACTTGATATTTCGCTAATGTTATCTTGGCGGCGTGTCGCCCTGACATTTTCTCTTTGCAGTGCTCCCCCCAGGACCGGGAGTAGTCTAACTACAGCCTGAAAAAAATGCAAAACAGACAAATGCATCCTCGGGGGACAGTGAGAGAGAGCTAATAGACCAGTCCCGGGCTCCCCACCCACGGAGGTGAGGTAGATGGGAAGCATGCTGTGTTTGTCAAAGGGACCCAAGACGGACTCCCCACCACCGTCTCTCCCACCTGGGCTGCCTCTGAGCTTCTGGAACCAGCTCTGCCACCCAGGGGTCTCAATTGCCCCACCCTTGGCACGGGTTGGGGGGTGGTGGGGCAAGGGGAGCAGGGAGGCTTGGCCCAGACAATTTCAAAGACTGTTGAGGGCTTTGAAGTGGCAGAGGAGGGTGACCATGCCACAGAGGTTAAAAGGAGGGACCCCTTCCTAGGTTCAGAAGTGAAACCCGAGACAGCTAGGGGAGGCTGGGTGTACGGTTTGCAATCCTTGTGGCCGGAAGTGGTTCTGAGGTGCAGACTCAGAACAGCAGAAGTTTTTCCCAGCCTGAAGCCCAGCGTCTTCGAAAGACCAAGATCAGTGACTGGTTCTGAAACAACACTGAGGTGATGCTGGTGCATATCCCTAGAAGGGGCCTGGTGAGCAGAAGCTGGCAGAAGGTGACCCTTCTCTCACTCCCAGGGTGGCTTGGCTGGCTCGGGGCTTGGTGAAGGAGAAAGCTCTGACTCCCACCAGTACCTCCTAGACTAGTTTCTTTGGGGGGGGAAGGGGACGGTGAGCAGGGGAGGTGCATTGCACCACAAGACATGTGGATCTTAGTTCCCCAACCAGGGATCGAACCCGCATCCCCTGCACGGGAAGCATGGACTCATAACCACTAGGCTGCCAGGGAAGTTCCAAGAGAGTGATTTTAAATCAATCACAATCCTCTCCCCCACAGGCCACAATCACCCACTCCACCCTGACCCAGAACCCCTGGCAGATGGGCCTCCAGCTCACCACCTCCAAAAATGGGGAGCCCACTCCAGCCCCCAGGGAGCCTGGCCCTCCTTGTGCCTTCCTCCAAGGGTTCCAGGCTCCAACTCCTGGGCAGGACAGGCTTGGGCTGCTTCCACCATCCCAGGACAGTCCTGCAAACACAGACATCACCCTCCGGGTGTGCAGGGGGAGAAGCCACGATGGTGCTCTGTGCTCAGAGAGCCAAATAGTCTGCCAAGAGTGTACCTGGCCATTTGAACCTGGGGTCCATGCTAAGAACCATAGTTCAATAGAATGAGTTTCCTTGGTAATCCTATGTATCTTATTTTATGCATTTAAAAGCACTATTTAAGGTGTGTCTATAAGCTTCATTTAGCCATGAATGTGGCAGGTTTGGGCTTCCCTTGTAGCTCAGTCAGTAAAGAATCTGCCTGCAATGCAGGAGACCTGGGTTCAATCCCTGGGTCAGGAAGATCCCCTGGAGAAGGAAATGGCAACCCACTCCAGTATTCTTGCCTGAAGAATCCCATGGACAGAGGAGCCTATCAGGCCACAGCCCATTGGGTCATAAGAGTCGGACACGACTTAGCGACCAAACCACCACGGTGGCAGGTTTGGGGAGGTCATTCCGGTCTGGGCATATCTCACAGCTCTGGAGAACCCTCCTCCCCACCTTTAAAAGTGAGTGTTAACCACTCAGTTGTGTCCAACTCTTTGCGACCCCCTGGACTGTAGCCCACCAGTCTCCTCTGTCCATAGAATTCTCCAGGCAAGAATAGTGGAGTAGGTAGCCATTCCCTTCACCTTTAGAGGAACCAGTTTTTTTTTTATTCTTTATACAATTTTTAAAGATTACTTTCCATTTATAGTTATTACAAGTCCATATTCCGCATGTTGTTTGGTACATCCTTGAGTCTATCTTACACCCAGCAGTTTATACTCTTACTCCCCTGTCCCTACATTGCCCCCCACCCTACTGGTGACCAGTAGTAGTCTGTTCTCTGTAACTGTGAGTCTAGTGGTTTTTTGTTATAATCAGTAGTTTGTTGTATTTTTTAGATTCCTCATATAAGTGATATCATACAGTATTTGTCTTTCTCTGTCTGACTTACTTCACTTGGCATAATGCCTTCCAAGTCCATCTATATTGTTGCAAATGGCAAAATTTTTGTTCTTTTTACTGCTGAGTAATACTTCATTGTATATATATATATATATATACCACAGCTTCTTTATCCATTCATCTGTTGATGGACACTTATGTCGCTTCCATATCTTGGCAACTATAAATAATGTTGCTATGAACACTGGGGTGTATGTATCTTTTTGAATCAGTGTTTGTACTTTGGGGGGATATATACCCAGAATTGAGATTGCAGGGTCATATGGTAGTTCTATTTTTATTTTTCTGAGGCGCCTCCATACTATTTTTCACATTCCTACCATCCGCATACAAGGTGAAGGAACTACTTTAAAGTAAAGGTGGGTAAGACCAAGACTGGCTCCCAGCTCTGACCTTCACCAGCCTGTTTTTTCTTTTTCCTGAGGCAACAAGGCCACCAGCAGACACTGACAGCATTCCTGAGGCCTGAGCACTGTTCTAGAGGGGCAGGCAAAGATGGCTGGGACCCGATTCCGGCTTCTGGAAGTTCTCACCAGGTAAGGCAGACACACTCCAGCCACATCCTGCTGCCCACCCTTCCCCAGCACACCAAGGAATTCCTGCATCCTCGGCTCTTCCATGCTGATCCCCGGGCCGAATGCCTGTCCCACGCCCTTCCCATAGCTGACCCTCCCTCGACCTCCCAGTGCCCAGCTGGACTCCTTCCCTTGTTCTGAATGCCCTGACTCCCATGGAGCGCCCCGGTGGAATATGAGCCTCCGGGAAAGACCACCCTGGCCTTGGACACATTGCAGCCATGGCATACAGACATAAAAGAAGGAGAAGGCCA